>NC_134358.1:474989509-475352009 GCF_048569485.1 Anomaloglossus baeobatrachus | reverse complement strand
TTGTACTGCGCCACAGCTGTTGTTGCACGCAGAGACTGTACACATACCAGTGGCTGCTTTATTGGGAAAAGTGAGTTAATCTCCTCCTAAGCTAAAATATCCTCTCCTGCACTCTGACAAAGAGGGGAGAGGCAGGCAGCAATCGGGAAGGTAAGAGAACCTACTGCATCACACATACACAGTGCTGTAAACATGAATAATCAAAAAATCCCTTAATGGGAACCTGTCACCAGTTTTGCAGCCTATAAGCGGCGGCCACCATCAGTGGGCTCTTACAGTGCCTTGCGAAAGTATTCGGCCCCCTTGAATTTTTCAACCTTTTCCCACATTTCAGTCTTCAAACATAAAGATAAAAATTTAAATTTTGTGGTGAAGAATCAACAAGTGGGACACAATTGTGAAGGTGAACAACATTTATTGCTTACTGTATTTTAAACTTTTGTAAAACAGAATAAACTGAAAATTGGGGCGTGCAATATTATTTGGCCCCTTTATTTTCAGTGAAGCAAACTCACTCCAGAAGTTCATTGAAGATCTCTGAATGATCCAATGTTGTCCTAAATGACTGATGATGATAAATATAAGCCACCTGTGTGTAATCAAGTCTCCGTATAAATGCACCTGCTCTGTGATAGTCTCAGGGTTCCGTATAAAGCGCAGATAGCATCATGAAGTCCAAGGAACACAACAGGCAGGTCCGTGATACTGTTGTGGAGAAGTTTAAAGCCGGATTTGGTTACAAAAAGATTTCCACAACTTAAAACATCCCAAGAAGCACTGTGCAAGCGATCATATTGAAATGGAAGGAGTATCATACCACTGCAAATCTACCAAGACCCGGCCATCCCTCAAAAATGTCATCTCAAATAAGGAGAAGACTGATCAGAGATGCAGCCAAGAGGCCCATGAGCACTCTGGATGAACTGCAGAGATCTACAGCTGAGGTGGGAGAGTCTGTCCATAAGACAACAATCAGTTGTACACTGTACAAATCTGGCCTTTATGGAAGAGTAGCAAGAAGAAAGCCAATTCTCAAAGATGTCCATAAAAAGTGTTGTTTAAAGCTAGCCACAAGCCACCTGGGAGACACACCAAACATGTGGAAGAAGATGCTCTGGTCAGATGAAACCAAAATCGAACTTTTTGGGCAGAATGCCATATGATATGTTTGGCGTAAAAGCAAAACAGCTCATCACCCTGAACACACCACCCCCACTGTCAAACATGGTGGTGGCAGTATCATGGTTTGGGGCTGTTTTTCTTCAGCAGGGACAGGGAAGATGGTTAAACTTGATGGGAAAATGGATGGAGCCAAATACAGGACCATTCTTGAAGAAAACCTGTTGGAGTATGCATATGACCTGAGACGGGGACGGAGATTTGTCTTTCAACAAGACAATGATCCAAAACAAAGCAAAATCTACAATGGAATGGTTCGCAAATAAACGTATCCAGGTGTTAGAATGGCCAAGTCAAAGTCCAGACCTGAATCCAATCTGTGGAAAGAGCTGAAAACTGCTGTTCACAAACACTCTCCATCCAACCTCACTCAGCTCGAGCTGTTTGCAAAGGAAGAATGGGCAAGAATTTCAGTCTCTCGATGTGCAAAACTGATAGAGACATACCCCAAGCTACTTGCAGCTGTAATCGCAACAAAAGGTGGCGCTACAAAGTATTAACTTAAAGGGGCCGAATAATATTGCACGCCCCAATTTTCAGCTTATTATTTTTTATAAAAGTTTAAAATAAGAAATAAATTTCGTTCAACTTCACAATTGTGTCCCACTTGTTGATTCTTCACCATAAAATGTAATTTTTTTTATCTTTATGTTTGAAGCTTGAAATGTGGGAAAAGGTTGAAAAATTCAAAGGGGCCGAATACTTTCACAAGGCTTTGTATATACAGCACTCTAACATGCTGTATATAAGAGCGCTGCGGTGGATTCTAGTCAGATGGGTGTCTCCGTTGTCCGGTGCCTGTAGAATGCTGTATATAAGAGCCCACTGGTGGTGGTCGCCGCTTATAGGCCGAAAAACTTGCAACAGGTTCCCTTTAATATGGTGTCAAAGAGAAGCAAAACAAAACAAAAAGACCCCTATGAGCAGATGTGTGGCAAAAATTGTTCACAGAGGTCAAGACCACCAGAAAATCAAATCTTCATTAAAAAAAAAAATATATATATATATTTATATATATATATATACATACATACATACATACATATACACACATATATATATATATATATATATATATATATATATATATATATATATATATATATATATATATATATATATATATATATTATTGTATAAATTCATCAAAGAATTTTTTTTTAAACAAATATAAGTAATAATAGTAATCGGGAAACCGTGATTTTCTGGATTTTAAAGAGACTGCCATAAATGTATTAAGTCCGGGCACACCACCCAGACCTAAGCCAGTCTACACAGAACTTGTTAATTTGTATCAAAATCCACAAGATGCCTGTAAAGATGTGAATGACCAAAAACGTGCTGTATCTGCCTGTACCAAACCTGTCGTTATTCAGTGCGCTCCCTAGCAGGTCCAAGACCCTACTGAAGCGCTTCGTGGTGAAATTGCTGAACTAATCAAAAGTCTTGCAATCCTATGCAAACAAGTAAAAGAGTTAAAGCACCAACCCAGTCAAGATGACCATCCTTTCTCTTTCCGGAAGTTGCTACCCAACAGCCCCCAGGACAAC
Source organism: Anomaloglossus baeobatrachus (assembly GCF_048569485.1). Classification (NCBI taxonomy): domain Eukaryota; kingdom Metazoa; phylum Chordata; class Amphibia; order Anura; family Aromobatidae; genus Anomaloglossus; species Anomaloglossus baeobatrachus. Next base: position 475,349,280 of record NC_134358.1, on the reverse strand, counting down.
TATTATCGGACAGATAGGAGACCTACTGACATATTTGATTCCCTAGGTCAGCGGATTTCCTGCAAATGCAATCGTAGTGGCCATATAGAAAGAGAATGCCAGCCTTCAAACTGGAATTTCCTGAGGCCAAAGGCCTCCCCATCATTCCAATCACAATACATGGAATCCCTTTTCTAGCGCTACTTGAGACTGGCTCATAAGTTACATCATCCAGCTACCATGCACATTACAATAGAAAAGCCTTGGTTTACTGTTCATCATTACAATGAATATCGACATAAGATGATATCAACTAATAGGATTCTTTTTTGAAAGTCCTAAAAAAAAAAATCAGGCTGGTATTTGGTTAAATGAGATGTTTTTTCCCATAGTAAGTATCCAACCATTGTTTATTGTTTTCCAAAAATAGTAAGAAACCAGCCAATGTCTATGTTCCTTGAAAAATAGTTATAAAGACAACCATTGTCCATTAATAGTAAGAGACCAACCATCATCTATGTTCTTCCAAAAATAGTAAGAAACCAACCATCATCTATCTTTTTACAAAAATAGTAAGAGACCACCTTTGTTTATCTTGTTAGACAATGGTTGGTCCCTTACTATTTTTCTATCATCTTCCAAAAATAGTAAGAAAACAAACATTGTCTATCATCTTCCAATAATAGTAAAGGCCACATCTCACTAAGCAACATCGCTAGCGACATCACTGCTGAGTCACTGTTTTTGTGACGCAACAGCGATCTTGCTAGCGATGTTGCTGTGTGTGACATCCAGCAATGACCTGGCCCCTGCTGTGAGGTCGCTGGTCGTTGCTGAATGTCCTGGACCATTTTTTGGTCGTTGCTCTCCCGCTGTGAAGCACACATCACTGTGTTTGACAGCGAGAGAACAAAGATCTAAATGTGCAGGGAGCCGGCTTCTGCGGACGCTGGTAACCAAGGTACACATCGGGTAACCAAGCAAAGGCTTTGCTTGGTTTCCCGATATTTACCTTGGTTACCAGCATCCACAGTTTCTAGAAGCCAGCTCTCTGCTCATGTAGCCAAGGTACACATCGGGTAACTATAAGCAAAGCGCTTTGCTTAGTAACCCGATGTTTACTATGGTTACCAAGCACAGCGTCGTTACACGGGTCACAGGTGGCTGATCTCTGATTTCTGTTGAGATCTGCCTGTTTGACAGCTCATCAGCGACCATGTAGCGACGCTCCAGCGATCCCTGCCAGGTCAGATCGCTGGTTGGATCGCTGGAGCGTCGCTAAGTTTGACGGTACCTTAAGAAACCAAACATTGTCTATCTTCTTCCAACAATAGTATGAGACCAAACATCATCTATCTTTTTCCAAAAAATAGTAAGAGACCACCATTGTCTATCTTGTTAGACAATCGTTGGTCCCTTACTATTTTTCTATCATCTTCCAAAAACAGTAAGAAACCAAACATTTTCTATCATCTTCCAAAAATAGTAAGAAACCAAACATCGTCTCTCTTCTTCCAACAATAGTAAGAGACCAAACATCTAACTTTTTCCAAAAAAATAGTAAGAGACCACCATTGTCTATCATCTCCCAAAAATAGTAAGAGACCAAGTTTTAGAAATTTTGACATGTCTTCACTGTACATTTAGTCATGTACCACCCACTATTTATGATCTTGCTTGTGTGCTTCTTTTTAATGGGATGGCATGTTATGTCATATTTGTATATAGCAATAGCTGTACATTTTTATACAGTATTGTGGACTCTCTAACATTTGCCACTAAGCGTTACAAAGCTGTAGGTCAGCCATTGCATGACATATGTCAGATACATTTATTGCTAGGAATTAATGCCCAAGATGAGTTGACAATGGTCTATTCTCTAGTCAGCTGATTGGAAGTAATGGAATGAATGAGATCACACCATTACAGCACTTTAGTGAGAGCCAGTCGGCCTCTTTTAATGTGCTCTCTTAACGGTGCTGTAAAACGTATGAAGCATTAATCTGTCTTCACACCTCATCAAAACTGTTTAACTTGGCAGTAGAACATCCTGAGTCAGGGGAAGGCATCTGGGTTGTTCCTGTCAAAAAAAATCTATGGCATCCTGAGAAGACAGCCAATATCCTCGACCCAGGGTCCACTTAATAAGGATATTTATCTCAAATATCAACCTTTACTAGAGAGTCAGAATTTTTGCCATTTTGAGCTCAATTATTGAATTGCCCTCAAGATTTACTAGCCTGAAGTGTGTAATACAGAATTGATATAGACATTGTGTGTGTAACGTAATCAAAAAGTCCTATTTAAATGACAAATATGTAACTTTTGTATATTTCTCTCACATTGATCTATGAGATCACATCCAACCTTTGAACAACTTCTCTCTTGAGAACAAGGCCTGTTGAAATAAAGCTTTTAAGAATCATCTTGTATTTCAATCTCATTCTTGCGTATATTCATTTGTAATGGTATTATTACAGGATCATGGTAAATGTGACAACATTGATGTTCCTCATAAAACAACACGTATGTGTAAGTGAGAAATGATCATCATTTCTTTTAGTTTTTCTCTTATTGGTTATTAAACTATGTCAAGTACAGCTAACCATTCATTATTTAGGCATGGGTCTAGCACAATTGTGAAATTTTTGCTAAAAGGGGTCATGTCACCAGGTCAAAAGTTAATAATAAATTTGCTTTTATTTATTCACTCTGCACCCCTGAATGTCTCTTTTTTTTTGTTCTTCAATTTATGGGTAGAAATGAGCGAACCTTTGGAAGTTCGGTTCGAAAGGTACAGTCGAACCTTAGAAAGATTCGATTTTTGACCCCGACTTAATTCTAACCTCAATGAAAGTTATTAATTGGGCATATCATGGATCCACCCTCACGGTGCCAGCCATAAGCATAACACTTCCAGGGGTAGGGTGGGTTTCTTTCATTTTTTTTTTGTTTGTGTGTGTGCACACTACATCTGATCATGCTGATTTTACTATCAGCGTGAGTCGTTCAAACACTGCAAGTGACTCGCACAGGGCTGAGCATCACTCATACCCAGCACGCTTGAGTGGTTTGCCCTCGTAACTCACTCGAACTTCGAACCATAACTTTGTTTTTGAAAGTCAGTTTCCGGACTGGAACTTTGAACATTGAACCTCAGGTTTGCTCATCTCTATTTATGGTAAGAGATGAGTTTACCTGTGTATGTTTGAATTTGCTGGGTTCAGCTGGACTTTAATTAAAACTTTTGTTTTAGGACCCAGATGACCTGAACTTGTTCTTGGACCTCGAACCGTGTATACAGTAAGTCAATAAGGACCCGTACTCATGGGCTCAATTGAGTAATTGAAGTCAATGATTGACAGTTCATCTCCCTGCCCATATACAGTCAGCATAAACAGAGCATGTCTGGGGAGAGTGTTTTTTTTTTTTAGCACACTACATTGGAATATTTACCACCAGAGAGAGCCATTAAGAGAGTGCAAGTGGCTCTCTCTTTCCCAAAAGAACCGAGTATACCCGAGCACCCCGTTGCTCGTGGTTAGCATACGAATAGCACCCAAACTCGGACACAGACTTTTCTTTAAAGTCCATGTTCAGGTTCGAGATATGGACATCCAGCGTTCGGTACAAACCCTGAACTTTACAGTTCTGGTTCGCTCATGCCTATTTATGGTTCCTTTTATGTAGTGCTAATTTTTATGGTCTTTACCAAAGGGGAGGTACTTTGCTGTCTAAGCATACATCTCCAGAGAATCCTGTGAGCCGTGCCATAGATGGTAAAGACCATAAAATGTGTCACTATATAATAAGTCATATCTCGGAAACCACTTGGTTGATTTAAATAATACATAAAGCAGAATACTCAAAGGACCAGCAAGGATAAAATATGAGCAAAACCAGCCCATTTTAACCTGGTGTCAAGTCCTCTTTAAATAGAGCATTAGTTTTTCTCAAAGTACATTTGAAATTATTTATATGAGCCTCATTAGTTTTACAGCTATATTTTGTTATTAAAATACACGTTATTATCTAAATTCAAGAGAAAACAGTTTATAGAGGCGCCACTTAGAAGACTTCACACACCACATTGCAAAATTTATTTGAGGTTGCCACTTTATGAAGTATCAACTTATCACTTTACTGAATTGTATATTTGGTACAACATACACACTGCTATCGTCTGGCACTGTATAGCAATATTATTTGAGAATTATATAGCAGTATTTATGTTGATGCTTAATGTAATATTATTTTAAATGCCTAGAAAATAATTTCAATGGGCATACATTTAGGCATTGTACAGCAGAATTAATTGAACATAATGAATCACAATATTGATTGTGATATATTTTGGTCTCATATAGCTGCAGGTTTATGTAAAGAATTATGATGTACAGAGTCACAAACCTTAATTTTCTATTGCTTAACAAAAATAATATAGATTTTAAAAAAATAAAAGTTTGAAATCTTTCTCTAGTTGACATAATTCCATAAAAACACATTGAATTATTATTTTTTTCCAATGAAAAATGTCACTAAAGATTTTGGAAAAGTGCTATCCTTTATTTTATTTCATATACATTCAGTCTGTTCGATATTTTGTTCATAGATTGGGCAGAATCAATTTAAAATTGGTGCCAAACTGGATGTTGCTGGATGAAGAGTTAAAAATCCTAGAATACATTGCTTCTTACATATTAAAATCACAATATAGTGTACTGACATTATATATACAATTGTTCAAGACCGGAATATAATCATAGAAAATCAAATACTGAAATGGATCTGTGGTTACAGCTCTGGGCATGCGTTTCCCACCCGCACACAAGAGAAAAAAGTATGTGCCTCCTGTGTTTCTCTATTTATCTTTATGGTGCCAGTGGTGATATCTGGGAGTGAATTGGTGCCCTCCATTTCTTTCTTTTTTTTCCCACCCGCACACCCAACAATATTGGGGCCACATCTGTCAATTTGGCTGTCATAGTCCAGACAGTGAACAGGGATAGCCAAAGGGCAGAAATGCTGACATTTTTATTTAACGCCCTGGACTATTCAGGTCGTCACAGGGTTCTGCACAATCTTTCCCTTCAGTGCAGAATTCAAACCCCCATGGTTCTGGGAACCTAACCTGCAGTACTGCCTCTACCATCATTCACAAATCCTAGATATGGTAGTCACAGATGACTGTACCCCCACCACAGGTACAGGAATCGCCTTCTCCTTGGGAATTAACATCACATCCCACACACAGGAACAGCAGCCACAAACCCTATTCAAATAAGAAAGCCGCGGAGACACCATCACGTGTTTCTCAACGCTGGCAGGAAACTAGCCAGGTCTTTCACCGGGAAGGAACAACCACGGGAAGGGCAGTCTCCAGTCAAGGAGACCACCTATACCAAACATGGTATCCATCCACAGACAGCCGTTTCGGGGTATTTGCCCCTCATCAGTGTGGAGTAGGAATCTGGCTAGTGGGGGCAATGCCTAGTAAAAGACTACTTAAGCAAGCATTGTTGACCTTAGGGAGATCAACATATCCACTGCGGAGACACCATCACGTGTTTCTCAACGCAGTGATTCTAGAGCATTGCCCCCTGGGAAGTATGCAAATAAGAAAGCCGCGGAGACACCATCACGTTCCCAGGGGGCAATGCTCTAGAATCACTGCGTTGAGAAACACGTGATGGTGTCTCCGCAGTGGATATGTTGATCTCCCTAAGGTCAACAATGCTTGCTTAAACAAACCCTATTCACTCCCCCATGACAGCCAGGACACACCAGTGGGCGGGACCAGGCAGATGGGAACGCCCACCTAGGGGTCTTGAGGTGATAAGAGGCAGGAAAGAAGAGAGTTTTTGGAGGAGAAGGAAGTTGGAGTGGAGTGGAGTCGGACAGGGAGCTGAAGTGCAGCGTGGTCATGGTTGGAGCCCTTGGACCACGGGTGAACCGACTAGGTGGCAGACGGCAGTGTAGGGCCACAGGAGATGGAGATCCGGTCGCGGGAGACCTGAAGTGAACCAGGGCAGGGTTGTAGCTGGACCCTAGGATGAGGCAAGCTTCAGGTCCCTTGTTAATTGACCAGTGGGACAAGGTACCAGGCCCTGTTTCTGAAGAGAGAAGACCAGAGAGAGCAAACCGGCAGCCCAACGCGGGGGATAGGGTGTCCGCCTTGAACCCATTAAAATCCCACGGGTCAGCGTTTGCGGGCAACGGCTCCCTCTGCGTACAAAGCTGCAGGGGAGTGGATTTCTCCCATTCCAAGCAGGTTTAATCAACACACAAGTGCAGGAGGAAGGGTCCCTACTAGAGTTGAGCGCGGTTCGTGGTTCGTGGTTCTCCAGTTCGCGGCTCGAGTGATTTTTGGGCTGTTCGAGATCGAACTAGAACTCGAGCTTTTTGCTAAAAGCTCGATAGTTCTAGATACGTTCGAGAACGGTTCTAGCAGCAAAAAGCAGGGCTTTTTACAGCTACAGTGTGCAGGAGACATCGCTGGCAGCCTGCCACAAGCTGGTAACCAAGATAAACATCGGGTATCCAAGCAAAGCGCTTTGGTTAGTAACCCGATGTTTATCTTAGTTACGTGCAGGAAGCCCACACTTTCCCGCTCAGCTCGCTCCACCCCCTCCTGCCCGCGGCATGTACACATACATACACATACACAAACACACACACACACACACACACACATCCACCCCCCCCCCCCGCCCGCCCGCTCGCTCGCTCTGCTTACCTGCGGTGATGAAGTCCCGCCATCCCGACCTCAGCGCTGTCACTGTCCTCCATGGCCGCCGCTTGTCACATCACCTATCGCTTCCGACCCGAGACTGACTAGCGGTGACGTCACGGACCTCTCGCGATACTTGGTGTGAAGGCGCCGGGCGGTCATTGAGCTCAGTGACAGGGGCTGTCAGTGTGCTGGAGATCAGCGCAGGTAATGTACCTCGCTGACAGCAGCACTTGTCACCCCCCTGCAGTGACCTGGGCTGACCCATTGATGTTAGCTCAGGTCACTGCACTGCTCTCCCAGCCAATGGGGAACATCCTGCTCTTCATTGACTGGGACAGTGTGCATCGTCATGGCAACCCCTTGGATTACACCAGACCTGGATTTGTTTTTCAATCTAATAAATTGGTTAAAGAGGGAATGTTTTGGGGAGTGTTTTTTCAAATAAAAATGTGTTTGTCGTGTATTTTTTTTTTATTACTGACTGGGTTGGTGATGTCGGGTATCTGATAGACGCCTGACCTCACCAACCCCAGGGCTTGATGCCAGGTGACATTACACATCTGGTATTAACCCCAAATATTACCCCGTTTGCCACCGCACCAGGGCGCGGGATGAGCTGGGGCGAAGCACCAGGATTGGCGCATCTAATGGATGCGCCACTTCTGGGGCGGCTGCGGCCTGCTATTTTTAGGCTGGGGAGATTCCAATAACCATGGACCTCCCTAGTCTGAGAATATCAGGCCCCAGCTGTCTGCTTTACCTTGGCTGGTGATCCAATTTTGGGGGACCCCTACGTGTTTTTTTTTTCAATTATTTATTTAATTTAAAATAACAGCGTGGGGTGCCCTCAGTTTTGGATTACCAGCCAAGGTGAGGTTGCCAGCTGTGGTCTGCAGGCTGCAGCCGTCTGCTTTACCCTAGCTGGCTACAAAACTAGGGGGAACCCTATGTCATTTTTTTTTCATTTTTTTGGCTAAATACAAAGCTAAGCACCCCTTAGTGCCACATGAAAGGTACCAAAGGGTGTTCCACTTTTTCTCCATTTTTTTCTCCTCTTATTCTCCTCTTATTCTCCTCTTATTCTCCTCTTATTCTCCTCTTATTCTCCTCTTATTCTCCTCTTATTCTCCTCTTATTCTCCACTTTTTCTCCACTTTTTCTCCACTTTTTCTCCACTTTTTCTCCACTTTTTCTCCATTACTTTCTCCACTTTCTCCACTTTCTCCACTTTTTCTCCACTTTTTCTCCACTTTTTCTCCACTTTTTCTCCTCTTATTCTCCACTTTTTCTCCACTTTTTCTCCACTTTTTCTCCACTTTTTCTCCATTACTTTCTCCACTTTCTCCACTTTCTCCACTTTTTCTCCACTTTTTCTCCACTTTTTCTCCACTTTTTCTCCACTTTTTCTCCACTTTTTCTCCATTTTTTTCTCCACTTTCTCCACTTTTTCTCCACTTTTTTCTCCACTTTTTCTCCTCTTATGCTCCACTTTTTCTCCACTTTTTCTCCACTTTTTCTCCTCTTATTCTCCACTTTTTCTCCACTTTTTCTCCATTTTTTTCTCCACTTTCTCCACTTTTTCTCCATTTTTTTCTCCACTTTCTCCACTTTTTCTCCACTTTTTTCTCCACTTTTTCTCCACTTTTTCTCCATTACTTTCTCCACTTTCTCCACTTTCTCCACTTTTTCTCCACTTTTTCTCCACTTTTTCTCCACTTTTTCTCCACTTTTTCTCCACTTTTTCTCCACTTTTTCTCCACTTTCTCCACTTTCTCCACTTTCTCCACTTTCTCCACTTTTTCTCCACTTTTTCTCCACTTTTTCTCCACTTTTTCTCCACTTTTTCTCCACTTTTTCTCCACTTTCTCCACTTTTTCTCCACTTTCTCCACTTTTTCTCCACTTTTTTCTCCACTTTTTCTCCTCTTATGCTCCACTTTTTCTCCACTTTTTCTCCACTTTTTCTCCTCTTATTCTCCTCTTATTCTCCTCTTATTCTCCACTTTTTCTCCACTTTTTCTCCATTTTTTTCTCCACTTTCTCCACTTTTTCTCCACTTTTTCTCCTCTTATGCTCCACTTTTTCTCCACTTTTTCTCCACTTTTTCTCCACTTTTTCTCCACTTTTTCTCCACTTTTTTTCTCCACTTTTTTTCTCCACTTTTTTTCTCCACTTTTTTTCTCCACTTTTTCTCCACTTTTTCTCCACTTTTTCTCCTCTTATGCTCCACTTTTTCTCCTCTTATGCTCCACTTTTTCTCCACTTTTTTCTCCACTTTTTCTCCTCTTATGCTCCACTTTTTCTCCACTTTTTCTCCACTTTTTCTCCTCTTATTCTCCACTTTTTCTCCACTTTTTCTCCACTTTTTCTCCACTTTTTTCTCCACTTTCTCCACTTTTTCTCCACTTTTTTCTCCACTTTTTCTCCACTTTTTCTCCACTTTTTCTCCACTTTTTCTCCACTTTTTCTCCACTTTTTCTCCACTTTTTCTCCACTTTTTCTCCACTTTTTTTCTCCACTTTTTTTCTCCACTTTTTCTCCACTTTTTCTCCTCTTATGCTCCACTTTTTCTCCACTTTTTCTCCTCTTATGCTCCACTTTTTCTCCACTTTTTTCTCCACTTTTTCTCCTCTTATGCTCCACTTTTTCTCCACTTTTTCTCCACTTTTTCTCCTCTTATTCTCCACTTTTTCTCCACTTTTTCTCCACTTTTTCTCCACTTTTTCTCCACTTTTTTCTCCACTTTCTCCACTTTTTCTCCACTTTTTTCTCCACTTTTTCTCCTCTTATGCTCCACTTTTTCTCCACTTTTTCTCCACTTTTTCTCCACTTTTTCTCCACTTTTTCTCCACTTTTTCTCCACTTTTTCTCCTCTTATGCTCCACTTTTTCTCCACTTTTTCTCCTCTTAATCTCCACTTTTTCTCCTCTTATGCTCCACTTTTTCTCCACTTTTTCTCCTCTTATGCTCCACTTTTTCTCCACTTTTTCTCCACTTTTTCTCCTCTTATGCTCCACTTTTTCTCCACTTTTTCTCCACTTTTTTCTCCACTTTTTCTCCTCTTATGCTCCACTTTTTCTCCACTTTTTCTCCACTTTTTCTCCACTTTTTCTCCACTTTTTCTCCTCTTATGTTCCACTTATTCTCCACTTTTTCTCCACTTTTTCTCTACTTTTTCTATGGTCGGTCTACCCATTAGCTCTGCCATGCATAGTGTAGCTCTACACCTACTGCACATGTTACTTTATGATTGACATCTCTTTCGTACCAGAGCTGTCTAAGTCTACTCTGACCCCATATTTGTCATTACTATATTGTCCTTGTACTGTATTATGACATTTGTATCATGTGTTTCATTTCTTGCTGTGTTGCAATTTTTTTGCTGCATCCCAATTGTACCTCTACATTGTTCGAGTTTATGTTATTGTTCTCTCACTCTTATGTGATACTGATTATTGTCATTTTTCATGATTACATGCAGATAAGTCCAATCTGACGAAGGCTCAGGCCGAAACGTCATTTGTAACTTGTTTTGGACAAAAACATATATGCTTATGAAAAAAAATTTTTCTTACCAATAAAGAGTGATTTTGCATTACTATCCGTTGTGACTTACTGACTTAGTCTGGGAGATATAGAGTGCCGAGGTTACTCACTAATTTTATCTATTATTACCTCTGAGCACCTATATACCAGTGAGCAGAGCTTCCTCTACAGTAGTTCTCCTGATTAGGCATGCCCTTACCTCATGAGCAGGGCATTGCAGCTTTGGTAGCAACCATTACGACATGGACTCTGCTGCTGTGGACCCGGGGAGAGTGAGTGCAGATTCATTGCACCCACACTCCTCACATGAAGGGTCCGCACTCCTAGAAAATGGGGGATACGTTCCCTGAGTGTCTCCCCCCCATATTCTAGACGGTCCAGAGTCGTCGTGGGACCCCTTTATTTTTTTTCTTACAATAAATTGGTGAAAGAGGAAATGTTTTGGGGACTGTTTTTTCAAATAAATTTCTTTTGTCGATTTTTTGTTTTTGTTAGTACTGACAGTTTATGATGTTGGGTATCTAATAGACGCCATGACATCACAAACTGCTGGGCTTGATCTCAGGTGACTTTACAGCTAGTATCAACCCGATTTATTACCCCGTTTGCCACTGCACCAGGGCACGGGATGAGCTGGGGTGAAGCGCCAGGATTGGCGCATCTAGTGGATGCGCCACGTCTGGGGTGCCTGCGGCCTGCTATTTTTAGGCTGTGAAGGCCCAATAACTATGGACCTTCCCACCCTGAGAATACCAGACCACAGCTGTCCGCTTTACCTTGGCTGGTGATCCAATTTGGGGGGTCCCCTACTTTTATTGTGTAATTATTAATATTTATAAAATAATTATAAAAAAGAGCCTGAGGGGACCTCCACATTGGATCCCCAACCACGGTAAAGCTGCCAGCTGTGGTTTTCAGGCTACAGCCGTCTGCTTTACCCTAGCTGGCTATCAAAAATGGGGGGACCCAACGTAATTTTTTTTTTTTAACTATTTTTTAAATAGAAAAAATTAATGGGCTTCCCTGTATTTTGATTGCCAACCAAGGTAACGGCAGGCAGATGGGGGTGGCAACCCATAGCTGTCTGCTTTATCTGCGCTGAGAATCAAAAATACCGCGGAGCGCTACGTCATTTTTTTAAAGATTTATTTTTACAGCACTGTGATGTCCAGCAATCAAAATACAGGGAAGCCCATTTTATTTTTAGTTATTTAAATAAATAATTAAAAAAAATATATGTTAGCTCCCACTGCATTTTTTGTATTGCTAGCTAAGGGTAATCCAAGCAGCTACTGGCTGCTAACCCCCACTGCTTGGTGTTACCTTCACTGGCAATGGAAAATCCAGGGAAGCATTTTTTTTTTTTTTTGCCAAAAAGCTACAAAAAAAGGACGTGAGCTTCGCCATATTTTTGTATGCTAGCCAGGTATAGCAGGCAGGTGCTGGAAGAGTTGGATACAGCGCCAGAAGATGGCGCTTCTATGAAAATGCCATTTTCTGAGGTGGCTGCAGACTGCAATTCGCAGCAGTGGGGCCCAGAAAGCTCAGGCCAACCTGTGCTGCGGATTCCAATCCCCAGCTGCCTAGTTGTACCTGGCTGGACACAAAAATGGGGCGAAGCCTACGTCATTTGTTTTCTAATTATTTCATGAAATTCATGAAATAATAAAAAAAGGGCTTCCCTTTATTTTTGGTTCCCAGCCGGGTACAAATAGGCAACTGGGGGTTGGGGGCAGCCGTACCTGCCTGCTGTACCTGGCTAGCATACAAAAATATGGCGAAGCCACATAATTTTTTCAGGGGGCAAAAAACTTCTGCATACAGTCCTGGATGGAGTATGCTGAGCCTTGTAGTTCTGCAGCTGCTGTCTGTCTGTATGGAGAAGAGCAGACAGCAGCTGCAGAACTACAAGGCTCAGCATACTCCATCCAGGACTGCATGCAGAAGTTTTTTGCCCACCAAAAAAATGACGTGGGCTTCGCCATATTTTTGTATGCTAGCCAGGTACAGCTGGCAGCCACGGGCTGCCTCCAACCCCCAGTTGCCTATTTGTACCCGGCTGGGAACCAAAAATATAGGGAAGCCCGTTTTTTTTAATTATTTCACTTATTTCATGAAATAATTAAAAAACAAATGATGTGGGCTTCGCCCTATTTTTGTGTCCAGCCGGGTACAACTAGGCAGCTGGGGATTGGAATCCGCAGCACAGGTTAGCCCGAGGTTTGTGGGCGCCTCTGCTGCGGATTTCAGTCCGCAGCCGTCCCAGAAAATGGCGCTCTCATAGAAGCGCCATCATCTGGCGCTGTATCCAACTCTTCCAACAGCCCTGGAGCCGGGTGGCTTGTTGGGTAATCATGAGTTAATACTGGCTTTGTTTTACCAGCCAGTATTAAGCCAGAGATTCTTAATGTCAGGCACGTTTGACCCGGCCATTAAGAATCTCCAATAAAGGGTTAAAAAAAGACACCACACAGAGAAAAAATACTTTAATAGAAATAAATACACAGACACATTAGAGACTCCATCTTTATTACCCCCTGTCAGCCCTCCACGATCCTGCTCTTCTGTCTTCTTTCTTTCTAGTGTAGTAGTAGTGACGATTGTAGTGAGGGGCATCACTTGGGGCTGGGGAACCTCCATCCTAACTACAATGCTCACTACAATCGGGAAGCAGCGTGCAGCCTTCACTCCGTGAGTGATCACTGCTGGCTGCTAGCGGTAACAGCGGTAACGCTGACAGACGCGTTACCATAGCAACGGTGCTCCCGGAGCCGCGGTTAGCGGTGACGTCACCGCTAACTGCGTTGCTATGGCAACGGTGATCTCCGTTAATGACCGGCTGTGTCAGCCGGTCCCTAACGGAACGGGGAGTCGACCGTGTGCTAGAGCATGTCGCCGGTACACGGCGATACACATATGTGCACCGTGTACCGGAGAGATGCACTCGCAGGTCCTACATGACGTGTCATAGTCATGTGACCAGTCTGTAGCCAATGAGATAATAGCCACGTGACTGGTCACATGGCTATTTTGACGTCACGATAGGTCCTGCTTCTCTGCTGGCAGTGCAGGTCACCGGGAGGATTCAGCGATCATCGGATGGAATAGCGGCAGGAGACAGAGTGCAGAAGGGATCGCGAGGACCGGTAAGTGTTATGGCAATGTTTATTAACTGTTTGTGTACATTTATAATGCATTTTTATGTGTTTGTGATTGCCTCCCATTATAGCCTATTGGTTCTAGTTCGGTTCGTCGAACGTTCGACGAACTGAACTCGAACGGGACCCCCGTTCGGCGAACCGGCCTCGAGCCGAACCGGGACCGGTTCGCTCATCTCTAGTCCCTACCTTGCTAACCCGTGTGAGGGACCAGCACATCTCTCCAACGGCAACCGATATCCATCCTTGGTTTACAGTACAGACTCTGTGTGGATTATTCCTAACCGTGAATACACCGGTGTCACCCGGTTCAACCTGCCGACGGCGTCCCAGCACTGCTCCCTACCTACACCTGGCTCCCAGGACCACACCTCACCTACCCGTGGAGGGGATACCACCTTGCTGCCCAACACCATTGGTCCCGGACACTGGCCCCAAGAGGCAGCGGCGGTGCCACCATCCCATCACCACAACCCACGGGTGGCGTCACAGACAAAAGACTAACTCCCCTGTAAATACCCCCCTTTTTTCACTGTTGCGAGGACGGGCAGTTGAACAAGCCCCGTGTCCGGTCACCACTCGAGCTTCAGATATGTTCCCGGATCCGAGCGCCCTCGAGTAGCCCCTTTGATGCAGAGGAGGCGGCACCCGTCCGCGACAATACAAAACCTGGCGTCACGAACAGGATTCTTACCCCATCGGTAGATGCCGTGCGGCTTGCTTTGAATTCCATGAAACGCTCCAAAATCTTGAATTATCGCCATCTTGCCCGCCATCTTTGGCGCCAAAACAACAACTCCGTCATCTTCTTCCTCAAAAAAGGCGTGAAGCCGAAGCCCCGCCCCCTAAAAATGCGGGTGGAACCCGATGACTACCAAAGCAGGAAGTTGCAAAGGACAGGACAGTGGGTCCCGCGAGACTGCTGTTGAAAACCAAGGGGGAGCGGCATGTAAACCAAGAAGATAAAAGGCAGAGACACCAGGACTTTGCCAAATCCCGTTCCTGGACAAACAAGTGGCAGGATATCTGAGGGATCCGACAACCAGCACGTGGAGAGGCCCGTTCCCGGGACCGCCAACTGGATTGAAGAACAGACGGAGAAGATGTGCCGACAAATTAAGGCCCAGGCTCACTTCATTCTGACGAGGTGGACGACTGAGATGAAGGGCCTGGCTGCAGCTGTCTGGGCACGCGAGATGGAGATGGTCTCGGAGGAGCGGGTAAGCAGTGACCCACGCCCCTATGTTCCCCAGGAACCGGCCATCCCAGCTGAGGGGTCCGGTCTGCCCCTATTCGCCACGTCGCCTCCCTCGCCACACGTGACCGTGGCCAGTGCCCTGATCGACCCGTTACCCCAAGCTGTGGTAGCGAAACCCATCCCATCTAACAAAGAGGACCCAGCAATGGGGACCTCGGGCCTTACCAACACCACCGGTCCGGCACCCGTCTCGGCCCCAAGCCAGGCCGCAGCCCTGATGACGTCATCCCTGACCCCGGCAGTCCGCCCGGCCGCAACAATGATGATGTCAGCCCCAGCAGTCCGCCCAGCCTCAACAATGATGACGTCGGCCCCGGCAGTCCGCCCGGCTGCAACACGAACTGGGACTGGTCTCCGAGATATTTGTGTCCTGGAGGGATGTGGCCCCTCACCTGCCAACAGGCCACCCAGACCGAGATCTGGAACCCGGGGATATGGTGAGCTACACCCGGCATTGCGGAGACTGAGGGTGGTTTGCCCTAGATGTTAAAAAGTGGGTCATGGCTGATGAGACACCATGCCTCGCCTTCCACCGTCACCTTTATGAAAAGAAGTGAGGTAGTGGTTCCCGGCTACCCCTATTTACAGCTGTTTAAAAATGTTTACCCCGGTTAACAGTTAAAAATATGGACCATGATTTCAGGACTGGCAAATCCACCCCAAAAACTTTCTTGGGTCTTGTACATAACCCCCATCTATCTTCTTGTTACCCCCCACCAGGAGGCAACACCCGCTGGAGAGGTCGGTTGGAGGAAGAGCCTGCGGTGGAGTCGGCCGAGGCCCAGTCGCTACGGAAATCGGCGACTACCCTCCAGGCCAAAGGGTTCCGGTCCAAGGGACCCTTTGGGGTGATACAGGGTTTGGAACTTTGACCCGGACACTAACAAGGACACCCATAGGAGCCCGGAATGGTGTAGCACCTACGACTAGTGGTGACACCAAAGGGAGGGTACAGGTGTTTTGGGTGGCAGGACAAAGGAAAAAGGGTGAATGGTCATGGTTAAAGTAACGTTTAAGAAAATGTGCCTCCCATAAAGGGAAAAAATGTTCCAAAGTTTTACTGTTGAAATGTTATTTATGTTTTACCTTTTTCAGATGCTGAAAAAATAAACACCGGTGCTGGACAGCCCGCGGATGGGCTGTGTTTTACCAAGGGGGAGTGTGACGCCCTGGCAAAACCAGGTAGTCACAGATGACTGTACCCCCACCACAGGTACAGGAATTAACATCACATCCCACACACAGGAACGCCAGCCACAAACCCTAGTCTCCCCCCCATGACAGCCAAGACACACCAGTGGGCAGAACCAGGCAGATGGGAACGCCCACCTAGGGGTCTTGAGGTGACAAAGGAGGGGGGGAAGAAGAGAGTTTTTGGAGGAGAAGGAAGTTGGAGAGGAGCGGAGTTGGATAGGAAGCTGAAGTGCAGCATGGTCAGGGTTGGAGCCCTTGGACCACGGGAAAACCGACTAGGTGGCAGACGGCAGTGTAAGGCCACAGGCGATGGAGATCCGGTCGCAGGAGACCTGAAGTGGACTGGGGCAGGGTTGTAACACGCCGGTACCAACAACGGGAATCCGTTCCGGAGGCCGTGCAGAGGCGGGGTACCTGGACCCTAGGACAAGGCAAGCTTCAGGCCCCTTGTTAATTGACCAGCGGGACAAGTTACCAGGCCTTGTTTCCGAAGAGATAAACCCAGAGAGAGCAAACCAGCAGCCCAACGCGGGGGATAGGGTGTCTGCCAAAAACCCATTAAAATCCCATGGGTCAGAGTTTGAGGGCAACGGCTGCCTCTGCGTACAAAGCTACAGGGGAGCGGATTTCTCCTTTCTCCCGTTCCAAGTGGGTTTAATCAACACACAGCAAGACACAAATGCAGGAGAAAGGGTCTCTACCTTGCTAACCCGTGTGAGGGACCAGCACACCTCTCCAACGGCAACTGGCATCCAGCCTTGGTTTACAGTACAGACTCTGTGTGGATTATTCCTAATCGTGAGTACACCGGTGTCACCCGGTCCAACCTGCCAACGGCATCCCAGCACTGCTCCCTACCTACACCTGGCCCCCGGGACCACACCTCTCCTACCCGTGGAGGGGATACCACCTTGCTGCCCAACACCATTGGTCCCGGACACTGGCCCCAAGAGGCAGCAGCGGCACGACAGATACACCTTGTACCACACCTGTCAGGCACACCAGTAGGATGCTTAAGCAGGAATAGGGCCGGCCACCTAGGGGTCAGGCAGGGAGGTGTCAAGTCAGCTGAGTAGTAGCCCTCGAGCTGTGAGGAGCTCTGAGGAAGCTGGGAGTTGTAGCTCCCAGGGGAGAAGCAGACTAGGTCGCAGACGGTGGTCAGGACCTAGAGGAGTCGGACCCCCGGTCTCAGGTGATTGAGGCTAGGTGCCTGGGACCTGTCTTGGGGGACGGTCAGCAGCCTGGGGCTAATTACCGGTGTGGGACCAAAGACACGACGGGGTACACGGACACTAGGTCGGGGAGAAGTTTCAGGTGACTCGGCAATTAACCTGCGAAGGACAGGGCCTATAAGGACTGTTCCCGCCAAGCTCAGAGATCAGGGACACTAGTGCAATGAGGGGGATAGAGCTTTCCAAACAAGCAGCCCACTGAAATCCCAAGCGTGAGCCCCTGAGAGCAGGCTCCTTCACTTATCCACAGTGGGGAGCAGGGCCTGGAAAGCTCCAAGCTGACGGACCACAAATGACACTCTAAATTTGTGCCAGGAGGCAGGTCATGGACTACCAGGCAGTGCTGCAGGGGACAGGACCCGGACTAGCTCCCCTCAAGAGACAGCGGCAGTCAGAGACTTGGTTTACCCTGTTGTCAGTGTCTGCTTTATTGCTGAGTGAGTACCCGACTGACCGCTGCAAACAGCGAGCCTGTGCTACCCCTGCACGCCAGAGCACCATTCAGAATCCCGCGGTCTTCTGTGGTGCCCTGGGCAAGCCAGGTCGTCACAGGTACTGCAACAACACACCCCGAGATAGGCAGACCAGTCACACACAAATCCTTGTTGCCTCCCTCCAGGGGCTGATGTCCACACCAGGTGGGGTGGAGCCAGGAGGTTGACCCCACCTATGGAGGAGTTCACAGTCCTGGAGGCGGGAAAGGAAGTCAGGACAGAACAGTGTAGTCGAGAAGAGAACAGTGGAGTGAGGGAGAGTGAAAGAGAAGGAGTAAGACAGAGTAGTAGAGGAGCAGACTGACCATGTCCGGGTACGTGGCCCGGGCACCAAGAGCAAGGTTGGCAGACGGTGGTGGTCGTCTGCAGGAGAGGCTGATTGCCGCGGAACCGTAGGACCGGGGACGGGCGGTGGCCGCTGCCGGTACCGAACCTGGGAGCGAAGAGAAGCCAGCACAAACCGGCAGGGCCTACGGACCCCGACCAGGCTTGGAGTCGCCATTAAACTGGTCAAATCCGTTAGCGACCGGAACCTCTGAGGTTTCCTAGCAACAAAGACCCGACTGAAGGCAACCGTCCAAACCGAAAAAGGGTAATACAACTACTGCCACAGATAGAATTCCCAGGGCCAGAGCCTGTGGGCAAAAGGGGCTCCTCCGGCCCATATCCAAGCTGGGGAGCGCGTTACCGGTGGGAAGCCATCCTGACCGAAGATACACAACAGGTGCAGGGAAAGGCAGTCACCACCAAACTTCCGGGGGTAACCACAGCAGCCGGCTGCGGGACCCGTCCATCCAGCCGTTTGTTTTACCGGAGACTCTGTATCCATCATTGGCTGAGTGAGTACCACCGTGACGTCTGGCACCGCGCTGCCCCCGCGACCCTGCACCTCGCCAACCCTACCTCACCGTCCCACCTCACCGGGCCCCGGGACCACCAACCCCCCTACCCACGGAGGGGAGAGAAACATCTTGGCTGCTCCCTGTCATCGCTCCCGGGATCCCCGTCCAGAACAGCGGTGGTGTCCCAACCTCACCACAAACCGTGGGTGGCGTCACGGACCAACTCCCCAAACCCAAACCACCCCCTTTCACTGCACGGGCAAGGAGCGCCGCTCGAGTCCCCGGATCCGGCCCACCGCTCGAGCCACCGAGCAGCAGCAGCGCCGGACCCGAGCGCCAGCGAGAGCGCAGCGGCGGCGGCCCCCTCCCCGCCCGCGACACTTCCCCTACCCGTGGATGGTAACGTCATCTTGCTGCCCCACTCCAACACCCCGGGTATGACCCCTAGCCCCCGGGTCCGTAGACCCTCGAGCCACAAGTAATCACCACCGATCCGAGCTGTTCGACCGCTGCAGGGGCGGCACATTTACACCATATTCCTGCTCCCAATCTACACCTCCTGCGAAGAAATCTCATCAAAGCCACAACATAACGCATGACGTTTTGATGCAATTTTTTGACAGAAGGAGCAGATTGGGTACATGAATATGGTGTAAAAAATTCAGCACCGAATCTGCATCTGTGATGGCCCAGGGCAGTGGGGTACTTTTTCCCCGGGCGTGCAGTGAACAGGGGAAATGTGGTCGCGGCCAATGCCCGATTCCGTGACCCTAGGGGGTCGATCCGAAAAAAGGGTGAAAAAGAAGTGGAAAAACAAAAATAAAATAAATAAAAGAGTTTTTGACTATGCCACTTGCGGGTTGCGGCTATTTTGTGGGAGCCGCCTCTGCCTGATCTTCCTGGGGCGGCTAGTATAATGCAGCTCAGGTGTTCTGGCCCTCCGCAAACAGGGCTAGGCCCCAGAAGAGGATGAACGTGGTTGTAGTATGCAGTGTAAGTTGATGATACACCAAGGTAGGAAGGATTCAAGCCACACAGGGACTGCAGTTTAAACAGGTTTTTACTCACTATTCTAATACCAGTGCCCTGATGGTGCTAGTTTTCAGGTGTTCCCTCACCCTTTGTTTCCAGGGCCAGTTGGTGACCTGGTGAGCTGTCCTCCAGGCATACTTTAGTTTTTGATGAGTCCCTGTGGCCTAAAGCATCTTGGGATCCCCACCGTTTCATAGTCTTAGCCCGTATAGCAGGCAGCCTGGACAATTTTAATGGGTTGGACTCGTATCCCTGTCCCCAGGTCACCTCTTTGCTGCTTTGTTCTGGACACTCAGGTTGGTGAGGGACCCTGATGATTCCCTCACTGAGCAAATTTAACAGGTAGCTTGACGCTTACTCCCGTTCAAGGGTTCTGCACCCTGTCTTATGCTTATGTACCGCCCTGTGCTCGGCAGCCGAGCCGCTCGGATCCGGACCTTCAGTGGGTGGCTCGAGGGTCTCCGGACCCGGGGGTCTCGCAGTCACTTCAACTGAAAGGGGGGGTTGTGGTTTGGGGACGTAGATGTACGGCCGGAGCCGCGTTAAGTTCGTGACGCCACCCATGGGATGTGGTGAAGGTGGACACCCTCAATGCAATTACGGGGCACCCGGGGGATATGTTTGGCAGCAAGTTGTTAAGCCCTCCGTGGGCAGGGATGGTGGCCCAGGGACCCGTTGGGGGTTTTGGTGGTGCAGGGAGATGGGCGACCGGAGGGTGCTGTTGTACTCACTATTAGTAAACACACGGGTCTCTGGTAAACCAAGGTGGTGGTGGTTGGTGCCCGCAGCCGGCTGCAGTCTGGTTCCCCACCCGGCTGGTGGTCTCAGTCTTTCTCCCACACCTGTGTTGGATGGTGGACTGCCTGTGCTTGCAACTTCAGGAGTCCGCTCCAGGCTTGTGGCTGCTTAAGGAGCCCTTTGCCCACAGACGCTGGCCCGTGGGATCTCTGAGCCGTGGCGGTGGCTGCTTATCCCCCTCATTGGGCTGTTGCCTTCAGTCGGGACTTTGGGTGGGACAAGACCTTTAGTCCTGGCCGCAATCAGTTAATTAGCTAGCTCCCAGTAACTTCTGGACCTAGCTTCAGGGTCTGAGTACCCCCCTTTGTGCTCCGGTTTCCGAGTCGGTTCCCCGGGTCAGTACCGGTGGGCCACTACTAGAGTTGAGCGGGGTTCGCGGTTCGTGGTTCTCCAGTTCGCAGCTCGAGTGATTTTGCGGTTTGTTCTAGATCGAACTAGAACTCGAGCTTTTTGCTAAAGCTCGATAGTTCTAGATACGTTCGAGAACGGTTCTAGCAGCAAAAAGACAAGCTAATTACTAGCTGGCTTTCCGCTGTAATAGTGTGAGTTACTCTGTGACTCACACTATTATGAAATTTCAGCGTATAGTGTGCGGGAACAGCGCATTCAAATCACTGCTGTTTGGATATTGGCGATCGCATTTTTTTTTTCCTTGTCTTCCTTCCCTAAGCGCGCACGTGTAGTGGGGCGGGCCAGCATGTCAGCCAATCCCAGACACACACACAGCTAAGTGGACTTTTAGCCAGAGAAGCAACGGCATGTGTGATAGGATGTCCATGTCACATGTCCCTGCATTATAAAAACGGACATTTTCCTCCAGCACGCCATTATCTGCCTTCTGCGTCTGGGTGTCAGTCACCGCTGGCGTAGCTCCTGTCTCCGATACTGCTGTGTACGCTCTATACACAGCGCTATAAAGAATAGGGATAGAAGTTTCTATTAGTCCTTGTAAGGGCTAATACCGGCAGGGTTAGAGCCATAGGTGACAGTCAGGTCCGTGAAAACAGATTTTAACAGCTACACAAGATGACAGCGTCTGTGTAGCTAAGGTCAGGGATTTCCTCGCTGCATTTCCCCATTAGGAGGGATAGAAAGGGAGGCTTCCTTTCCTCTACCCAGACCCACAACCCTGCCACTGTACCCTCCTGCCCTTTGCACACCCAAGCTCATTGTTACTAAGCCATTATACTAGCAAACGCTGAGGAAACTTAGTGGCATCCTAAAAGTGGCTGTTGGGCTTCCATTAGTGTCCCACTAGTGCAAATCTATTTGCAGCACTTCTGCATTGCACACTCAAACTCATTGTTACTAAGCCATTATACTTTCAAACACTGAGTAAACTTAGTGGCATCCTAAAGGTCCAGTCACACTAAACAACTTACCAGCAATCCCAAAAACGATAGGGATCGCTGGTAAGTTGCTAGGAGGTTGCTGGTGAGATGTCACACTGCGACGCTCCAGCGATCCCACCAGCAACCTGACCTGGCAGGGATCGCTGGAGCGTGGCTACACAAGTTGCTGGTGAGCTCACCAGCAACCAGTGACCAGCCCCCAGCGCCGCGCGGAAGATGCTGCGCTTGGTAACTAAGGTAAATATCGGGTAACCAACCCGATATTTACCTTGGTTACCAGCTCACGCAGCTACACGTGCAGAGAGCAGGGAGCAGCGCACACTGAGCGCTGGCTCCCTGCTCTCCTAGTACAGCACACATCGGGTTAATTACCCGATATGTGCTGCAGCTACATGTGCAGAGAGCAGGAAGCAGCGCACACCGCTTAGCGCTGGCTCCCTGCTCTCCTAGCTACAGCACACATGGGGTTAATTACCCGATGTGTGCTGCAGCTAAATGTGCACAGAGCAGGGAGCAGCGCACAATGCTTAGCGCTGGCTCCTTGCTCTCCTAGTTACAGCACACATCGGGTTAATTAACCCGATGTGTCCTGCAGCTACATCTGCACAGAGCAGGAGCCGGCACTGACAGTGAGAGTGGCGGAGGCTGGTAACAAAGGTAAATATCGGGTAACCAAGGACAGGGCTTCTTGGTTACCCGATGTTTACATTGGTTACCAGCCTCCGCAGAAGCCGGCTCCTGCTGCCTGCACATTTAGTTGTTGCTGTCTCGCTGTCACACACAGCGATCTGTGCTTCACAGCGGGACAGCAACAACTAAAAAATGACCCAGGACATTCAGCAACAACCAACGACCTCACAGCAGGGGCCAGGTTGTTGCTGGATGTCACACACAGCAACATCGCTAGCAACGTCACAAAAGTTGATCGTTAGCAGCGATGTTGCTAGCGATGTTGCTTAGTGTGACGGGGCCTTTAAAGTGGCTGTTGAACTTCCATTAGTGTCCCACTATTGCAAATCTATTTGCAGCACCTCTGCACTGCACACTCAGACTCCTCGTTACTAAGCCATTATACTAGCAAACACTGAGGAAACTTAATAGCATCCTAAAAGTGGCTGTTGGACTTCCATTTGTGTCCCACTGGTGCCAAGCTATTTCTAGCACCTCTGCATGACACCCTCCTGCTCTGTTTTTAATAAGCTATAATAATAGCAAAAAATGCTGCCATTTAGTGGTATACAAAAAGTGGCTGTTGTACTCCATTTGTGCCCCACTGGTGCCAAGCTATTTCTAGCACCTCTGCATGACACCCTCCTGCTCTGTTTTTAATAAGCTATAATAATAGCAAAAAATGCTGCCATTTAGTGGTATACAAAAAGTGGCTGTTGTACTCCATTTGTGCCCCACTGGTGCCAAGCTATTTCTAGCACCTCTGCATGACACCCTCCTGCTCTGTTTTTAATAAGCTATAATAATAGCAAAAAATGCTGCCATTTAGTGGCATACAAAAAGTGGCTGGTGGACTTCCATTAGTGTCCCACTGGTGCCAAGCTATTTCTAGCACCTCTGCATGACACCCTCCTGCTCTGTTTTTAATAAGCTATAATAATAGCAAAAAATGCTGCCATTTAGTGGCATACAAAAAGTGGCTGGTGGACTTCCATTAGTGTCCCACTGGTGCCAAGCTATTTTTAGCACCTCTGCATGACACCCTCCTGCTCTGTTTTTAATAAGCTATAATAATAGCAAAAAATGCTGCCATTTATTGGCATACAAAAAGTGGGTGTTGTACTCCATTTGTGCCCCACTGGTGCCAAGCTATTTCTAGCACCTCTGCATGACACCCTCCTGCTCTGTTTTTAATAAGCTATAATAATAGCAAAAAATGCTGCCATTTAGTGGCATACAAAAAGTGGCTGTTGGACTTCCATTAGTGTCCCACTGGTGCAAAGCTATTTGCAGCACCTCTGCATTGCACACTCAGACTCATTGTTACTAAGCCATTATACTAGCAAACACTGAGTAAACTTAGTGGCATCCTAAAAGTGGCTGTTGGACTTCCATTAGTGTCCCACTGATGCAAAGCTATTTGCAGCACCTCTGCATGACACCCTCATGCACATTTTGCTACGCTAATTTTATAGCAAACTCAGGGAATTCCTTGCTGCATTTGATCATTCGGAGGGATAGAAAGTGAGGCTTCCTTTACTGTCCTGGTACCCACAGAACACGGCCACTGTACCCACCTGTCCACTTTTGCCACGCTATTTAATTTGCCCAAAGAGCTGACTCTTTTTCTGTCTTCCTAAAATTGTCTGTAATACTAAGTTAGTGTTCCTTTGCTGCCAAGCAAGGTACAACACGTGCATTCTACACTCCTTTCCATTTCTGGAATGCAATTATTAACTGCAGAGAGGCAGCTAGTGCGCATGCGTGTGCCGATTTACCCCAGCCGCAGCCTAACTACAGTGTTTCGCCTAGTGAGTATGCTCAGCCTGACTGTGCCATTCCTGAGGCTAAGTCTTCATTTCGGGTTACAGCGCATGCTCCCACACTTAGTGCGAAAAGCCTCTTTGCACAGTTACTTGCACTCCGTGCCGGGTCTAAGTCCTGTGTTGTGCCTAGACACCACGCTAAAGCTAATAGTCTTTTTTCAGAGACTGTATTTCATGCTACTGAGCATGGTCAGGCACTTACTGCATCAGAGACTAGGTCCGGTAATGAACTCTTTGGCCCTGCCCCTGATGTGAGGGGCCCATATAGACCACAGGGCATCAGGTGTACTGACGATGTGGCCAGGCCACTCCCAAATGGCTTGCAGAGGCCCGCCCCTATGACTTGTCACCTCATTATTGATGGTCAGACGATGACTGGTGAGGTGTTAGTTATACCACTCATGACGTGTCACTCTGCTTTTGTCTCCAGGAGGTGCATTGTGGTCCACCCTGCTTTGGGGCGGACCCAGGTTTAAAATGGGCTGGAGCCAACAAGGAGGTGCGCAGTCTTCTATTATGCTCCGAAAGAGCACACCTCCATGTGTTGAACCCATTGCGGCTTTAGGCCAGAGGTAGGCAGGGATAGGGCGTCGATGCAGGCTGCCACCACAGTTGGTAACGCAGAACGGTTAAGACCATCTCCTGTCCTACCAGTCCTGCTTGTGTAGCCCAGTGGCATTAACAGGCCTGCTGCTGCTGATGCGCCTGCTGTCCACAGGTGTGGCCCCAATGCACACGGTCAGCGTACTCAATGGCCCCTGTGATGTTAATAGGGAGTTCCTGGGCTGGGTGGGCGTGTGGACCCTGTGACGCTAACAGGGCTCCCAGTCTCCAGATCCGAGTGGCGTCTAACTCGGTTCAGGCTACTATTAGTTTCATAGCCACACAGCTCTGTATCCTCCACCTAACCTTCCAGTTGCCAACCTCTCCTTTTCCATCTGGGAGCACGGTGGACATTGACTGCTGATGGGGATATATACCTTTCTCTTTCTTTTCTTATTAATTTTCGTTATATAGCAGTAACATAGTATATACCACCTTATCCATATCTGCCAGTCCCACCGTAACAGATGGTGTTTCTTCAGCAAATGTTACTTTTGCTTAACCGCCAAACCCACGGACAAAAACTTTTTTCCCCTTTCCAACACACCTGTTCCCCTTTCCACCAGCATCTGTCCTTTTTCAACTCATTTTGTATATGACCAAAAGTGCAACTCTGCAGGGACACCGTACTCAACGCCATCTCAGCACAGCAGCCAGCCCTCGGTCCCTCAGATGTGGACAAGTAAAAGACCATTTCCTCCTATCCATGACAAAGCGTTGAGATTCACTCTGTGCAGCACTGGTGTTTAGTGGAAAAGCAGATCTAAGATTGCGTACCACCTTCTGCAGATACTCCTGTAAACGTGTGTCCCTTTCTATGGTATGGAATTATTTCGCCAAATTTTGTCTTGTAACGGGGATCTAACAGTGTGGCAACCCAGTAGTTAGCATTACTTCGAATTCGTACAATCCGAGGGTCATGTTGTAGTTAGTGCAACAAGAAGGCACTCATGTGTCTTGTGCATCCAGGAGGACCAAGTCCTTGGTGTGTTGGTGGCAGAGAGGTGAGAATCGTGCCTCCTTCCTCTGCCCTCTCCCCCCAACCTCGCACAACCGAAATGTGAGCAAGCTCTCACTCATCTGCTGAGTCTTCCATGCCCATCGCCAGTTCGTCCTCCATTTCTTCATGGGCTCCTGCACCTTCCTCAACACTTTTTGCTGATACTATGCGCCCTTGTTAATCCCTCTCCCCCACCATGAGTGCCGCCTAGGTGCCGCTGACCATCTGGACCTCGTAGATCTTGTTATCCATTCCGCATATGACTCCTCCTGTACTTCCTCCCCTTCCTCTTGTCCCAACACCTGACTCCGAATAATGCTTACAGTGTGCTCCATCATGTAGATGACCAGAATTGTCACGCTGAGAATGGCATTGCCAGTGCTAAACATGTTCGTCGACATTTGTAAACTGTGTAGCAGGGTGCATAGGTCCTTGATCTGACACCACTCCAGCAGCGTGATCTGCACCACCTCTGGATCAAGTTAGCCCAGGGTATACGTCATAACGTATTTCAGCAGGGCTCTGCGGTGCTGCCACAAACGCTGCAACATGTGCAGATTCCAATTCCTGCGTGTCGGCACATCGCATTTCAGGCGTTTAACCACCAGACCTAAAGACTTCTGTAGCGACGAAAGTTGTTGAGCTGCTGTGTGCAAACGATGGAAGTGAGCACATAGCGAGCGTGCCCGTTGCACAAGGCCATGTAGGCCGGGATGGTGTTTTAAAAATTGCTGGAGAATTAGATTCAACATGAGAGCCATACAAGGCACGTGTGTCACAATGCCCTGACGATGGCCCGCAGCCAGGTTTGCATCATTGCCGCACATTGCGGTTAAGTCATCAACGGAGTACGCTCCGTCAATTTGTTCTCCGGTCGCCAGGTGACAACTAGAGTTGAGCGCGGTTCGTGGTTCGTGGTTCTCCAGTTCGCGGCTCGAGTGATTTTGGGGCATGTTCTAGATCGAACTAGAACTCGAGCTTTTTGCAAAAGCTCGGTAGTTCTAGAAACGTTCGAGAACGGTTCTAGCAGCCAAAAAACAGCTAAATCATAGCTTGGTTTCTGCTGTAATAGTGTAAGTCACTCTGTGAATCAAACTATTATCACATTTCAGTGTATAGTGTGCGTGAACAGCGCCTTCAGATCACTGCTGTTTCTATAATGGCGATCGCCATTTTTTTTTTTTTTTTTTCTTGTCTTCCTTCCCTAAGCGCGCGCGTCTTGTGGGGCGGGCCAGCATGTCAGCCAATCCCAGACACACACACAGCTAAGTGGACTTTGAGCCAGAGAAGCAACGGCATGTGTGATAGGATCTGCATGTCACATGTCCCTGCATTATAAAACCGGACATTTTCTTCACGGACGCCATTATCTGCCTTCTGCGTCTTTGGTGTCAGACATCACTGTCGCAGCTCCGTCTTCCTGAGTCCTATAGCCGATACAGCTGTATGCGCTGCATACACAGCGTTAGACAGCTTAGGGAGAGCACTTTATAGCAGTCCTTTTAAGGGCTCCAACCGGCAGGGTCAGAGAGCCATAGGTGACAGGTCCTGCAAACAGCAACAGCGTCTGTGTAGCCCAGGTCAGGGATTTCCTACCTGCATTTCACCATTAGGAGGGAATAGAAAGGCAGGCTTCCATTCCTCTACCCAGAGCACCACAATCCTGCCACTGTACCCTCTTGTCCTCTGCACACTCCAACTGATAACTAAGCCATTATACTAGCAAACACTCAGTGTACCTAGTGGCATCCTATACGTGGCTATTGGACTTTGCTATAGTCCCACTAGTGCAAAGACATTTGCAGAGCGCGTCTGCCTGCATTGCACACTACAACTCATTCTAACCAAGCCATTATACTAGCAAACACTCAGTGTACCTAGTGGCATCCTATACGTGGCTATTGGACTTTGCTATAGTCCCACTAGTGCAAAGACATTTGCAGAGCGCGTCTGCCTGCATTGCACACTCCAACTCATTAAAACCAAGCCATTATACTAGCAAACACTCAGTGTACCTAGTGGCATCCTATACGTGGCTATTGGACTTTGCTATAGTCCCACTAGTGCAAAGACATTTGCATAGCGCGTCTGCCGGCATTGCACACTCAAACTCATTTTAACTAAGCCATTATACTAGCAAACACTCAGTGTACCTAGTGGCATCCTATACGTGGCTATTGGACTTTGCTATAGTCCCACTAGTGCAAAGACATTAGCAGAGCACATCTGCCTGCATTGCACACTACAACTCATTCTAACCAAGCCATTATACTAGCAAACACTCAGTGTACCTAGTGGCATCCTATACGTGGCTATTGGACTTTGCTATAGTCCCACTAGTGCAAAGACATTTGCATAGCGCGTCTGCCTGCATTGCACACTCAAACTCATTTTAACTAAGCCATTATACTAGCAAACACTCAGTGTACCTAGTGGCATCCTATACGTGGCTATTGGACTTTGCTATAGTCCCACTAGTGCAAAGACATTAGCAGAGCACATCTGCCTGCATTGCACACTACAACTCATTCTAACCAAGCCATTATACTAGCAAACACTCAGTGTACCTAGTGGCATCCTATACGTGGCTATTGGACTTTGCTATAGTCCCACTAGTGCAAAGATATTAGCAGAGCACATCTGCCTGCATTGCACACTCCAACTTTTTTAAACTAAGCAATTTTACTAGCAAACACTCAGTGTACCTAGTGGCATCCTAAACGTGGCTATTGGACTTTGCTATAGTCCCACTAGAGCAAAGACATTTGCAGAGCACGTCTGCCTGCATTGCACACTACAACTCATTGTTACTAAGCCATTATACTAGCAAACACTCAGTGTACCTAGTTGTATCCTAAACGTGGCTATTGTACTTTTGTCAATTCACAGTATTGGAACGTTATTTGCAGCACGTCTGCCTGCATTGCACACTCAAACTTTTTTAAACTCAGCCATTTATAGTAGCAAACACTCAGTGTACCTAGTTGTATCCTAAACGTGGCTATTGTACTTTTGTCTATTCACAGTATTGGAACGTTATTTGCAGCACGTCTGCCTGCATTGCACACTCAAACTTTTTTAAACTCAGCCATTTATAGTAGCAAACACTCAGTGTACCTAGTTGTATCCTAAACGTGGCTATTGTACTTTTGTCTATTCACAGTATTGGAACGATATTTGCAGCACGTCTGCCTGCATTGCACACTCTAACTTTTTTAAACTCAGCCATTATACTAGCAAACACTCAGTGTACCTAGTGGCATCCTATACGTGGCTATTGGACTTTGCTATAGTCCCACTAGTGCAAAGACATTAGCAGAGCACATCTGCCTGCATTGCACACTACAACTCATTCTAACCAAGCCATTATACTAGCAAACACTCAGTGTACCTAGTGGCATCCTATACGTGGCTATTGGACTTTGCTATAGTCCCACTAGTGCAAAGACATTTGCAGAGCGCGTCTGCCTGCATTGCACACTCCAACTCATTAAAACCAAGCCATTATACTAGCAAACACTCAGTGTACCTAGTGGCATCCTATACGTGGCTATTGGACTTTGCTATAGTCCCACTAGTGCAAAGACATTTGCATAGCGCGTCTGCCTGCATTGCACACTCAAACTCATTTTAACTAAGCCATTATACTAGCAAACACTCAGTGTACCTAGTGGCATCCTATACGTGGCTATTGGACTTTGCTATAGTCCCACTAGTGCAAAGATATTAGCAGAGCACATCTGCCTGCATTGCACACTCCAACTTTTTTAAACTAAGCAATTTTACTAGCAAACACTCAGTGTACCTAGTGGCATCCTAAACGTGGCTATTGGACTTTGCTATAGTCCCACTAGTGCAAAGACATTTGCAGAGCACGTCTGCCTGCATTGCACACTACAACTCATTGTTACTAAGCCATTATACTAGCAAACACTCAGTGTACCTAGTTGTATCCTAAACGTGGCTATTGTACTTTTGTCTATTCACAGTATTGGAACGATATTTGCAGCACGTCTGCCTGCATTGCACACTCTAACTTTTTTAAACTCAGCCATTTATAGTAGCAAACACTCAGTGTACCTAGTTGTATCCTAAACGTGGCTATTGTACTTTTGTCTATTCACAGTATTGGAACGATATTTGCAGCACGTCTGCCTGCATTGCACACTCTAACTTTTTTAAACTCAGCCATTATACTAGCAAACACTCAGTGTACCTAGTTGTATCCTAAACGTGGCTATTGTACTTTTGTCAATTCACAGTATTGGAACGTTATTTGCAGCACGTCTGCCTGCATTGCACACTCAAACTTTTTTAAACTCAGCCATTTATAGTAGCAAACACTCAGTGTACCTAGTTGTATCCTAAACGTGGCTATTGTACTTTTGTCAATTCACAGTATTGGAACGTTATTTGCAGCACGTCTGCCTGCATTGCACACTCAAACTTTTTTAAACTCAGCCATTTATAGTAGCAAACACTCAGTGTACCTAGTTGTATCCTAAACGTGGCTATTGTACTTTTGTCTATTCACAGTATTGGAACGATATTTGCAGCACGTCTGCCTGCATTGCACACTCAAACTTTTTTAAACTCAGCCATTATACTAGCAAACACTCAGTGTACCTAGTTGTATCCTAAACGTGGCTATTGTACTTTTGTCAATTCACAGTATTGGAACGTTATTTGCAGCACGTCTGCCTGCATTGCACACTCAAACTTTTTTAAACTCAGCCATTTATAGTAGCAAACACTCAGTGTACCTAGTTGTATCCTAAACGTGGCTATTGTACTTTTGTCAATTCACAGTATTGGAACGTTATTTGCAGCACGTCTGCCTGCATTGCACACTCAAACTTTTTTAAACTCAGCCATTTATACTAGCAAACACTCAGTGTACCTAGTTGTATCCTAAACGTGGCTATTGTACTTTTGTCTATTCACAGTATTGGAACGATATTTGCAGCACGTCTGCCTGCATTGCACACTCAAACTTTTTTAAACTCAGCCATTATACTAGCAAACACTCAGTGTACCTAGTTGTATCCTAAACGTGGCTATTTTACTTTTGTCTATTCACAGTATTGGAACGATATTTGCAGCACGTCTGCCTGCATTGCACACTCTAACTTTTTTAAACTCAGCCATTATACTAGCAAACACTCACTGTACCTAGTTGTATCCTAAACGTGGCTATTGTACTTTTGTCAATTCACAGTATTGGAACGTTATTTGCAGCACGTCTGCCTGCATTGCACACTCAAACTTTTTTAAACTCAGCCATTTATAGTAGCAAACACTCAGTGTACCTAGTTGTATCCTAAACGTGGCTATTGTACTTTTGTCTATTCACAGTATTGGAACGTTATTTGCAGCACGTCTGCCTGCATTGCACACTCTAACTTTTTTAAACTCAGCCATTATACTAGCAAACACTCACTGTACCTAGTTGTATCCTAAACGTGGCTATTGTACTTTTGTCTATTCACAGTATTGGAACGTTATTTGCAGCACGTCTGCCTGCATTGCACACTCTAACTTTTTTAAACTCAGCCATTATACTAGCAAACACTCAGTGTACCTAGTTGTATCCTAAACGTGGCTATTGTACTTTTGTCTATTCACAGTATTGGAACGTTATTTGCAGCACGTCTGCCTGCATTGCACACTCTAACTTTTTTAAACTCAGCCATTATACTAGCAAACACTCACTGTACCTAGTTGTATCCTAAACGTGGCTATTGTACTTTTGTCAATTCACAGTATTGGAACGTTATTTGCAGCACGTCTGCCTGCATTGCACACTCAAACTTTTTTAAACTCAGCCATTATACTAGCAAACACTCACTGTACCTAGTTGTATCCTAAACGTGGCTATTGTACTTTTGTCAATTCACAGTATTGGAACGTTATTTGCAGCACGTCTGCCTGCATTGCACACTCAAACTTTTTTAAACTCAGCCATTTATAGTAGCAAACACTCAGTGTACCTAGTTGTATCCTAAACGTGGCTATTGTACTTTTGTCAATTCACAGTATTGGAACGATATTTGCAGGACATCTGCCTGCATTGCACACTCAAACTTTTTTAAACTCAGCCATTATACTAGCAAACACTCACTGTACCTAGTTGTATCCTAAACGTGGCTATTGTACTTTTGTCTATTCACACTACTGCAAATCTATGTGCAGCACCTCTGCATGACAACCTCGTGCTCTGTTTTTAATAAGCTATAATGATAGCACAAAATACTGCCATTTTGTGGCATCATAGAACTGGCTGTTGTATTCCATTAGTGCCCCACTGGTGACAAGCTATTTCTAGCACCTCTACATCACACCCTCATGCACATTTAGCTACGCTAATGTTATAGCAAACTCATGGAATTCATTGCTGCATTTCATAATTCGGAGGGATAGAAAGTCAGGCTTCCTTTAGCTTTTCCTTCTGTTCATAGACAGCATCTCCAAGACAAATTTCCCCTCCACGTCTAAGTGTGGAGAGGCAGCTAGTGCGCATGCGTGTGCCGATGTACCCCAGCTGCAGCATAATTACAGTGTTTCGCCTAGTGAGTATGCTCAGCCTGACTGTGCCATTCCTGACGCTAAGTCTTCATTTCGAGATACAGCGCATGCTCCCACACTAAGTGTGAAAAGCCTCTTTGCACAGGTGCTTGCATTCTGTGCCGGGTCTAAGTCCTGTTTTGTGCCTAGACACCATGCTAAAGCTGATAGTCTTTTTTCAGAGACTGTATTTCATGCTACTGAGCATGCTCAGGCACTTCCTGCATCAGAGACTAGGTCCGGTAATGAACTCTTTGGCCCTGGCCCTGATGTGGGGGTCCCATATAGACCACAGGGCATCAGGTGTCCTCCCAAATGGCTTGCAGAGGCCCACACCTATGACTTGTCACCGCATTATTGATGGTCAGACGATGACTGGTGAGGTGTTTGGGTCATGGCAGCCATGAGGTCATCATTGAAGTTGCGTTTCCAAATAGGACGCTAGTTATGCCACTCATGACGTGTCACTCTGCTTTTGTCTCCAGGAGGTGCATTGTGGTTCACCCTGGTTTGGGGCGGACCCAGGTTATAAAAGGGGCTGGAGCCAACAAGGAGGTGCGCAGTCTTCTATTATGCTCCGAAAGAGCACACCTCCATGTGTTGAACCCATTGCGGCTTTAGGCCAGAGGTAGGCAGGGATAGGGTGGTGGATGCAGGCCACCACCACAGTTGGTAACGCAGAACGGTTAAGACCAGCTCCTGTCCTAACAGTCCTGCTTGTGCAGCCCAGTGGCATTAACAGGCCTGCTGCTGCTGATGCGCCTGCTGTCCACAGGTGTGGCCCCTACGCACACGGTCAGCGTACTCAATGGCCCCTGTGTTGTTAACAGGGAGTTCCTGGGCTGGGTGGGCATGTGGACCCTGTGACGCTAACAGGGCTCACAGTCTCCAGATCCGAATGGCGTCTAACTCGGTTCAGGCTACTATTAGTTTCATAGCCACACAGCTCTGTATCCTCCACCAAACCTTCAAGTTGCCAACCTCTCCTTTTCCAACTGGGAGCACGGTGGACACTGACTGCTGAAGGTGATATATACCTTTCTCTTTCTTTTCTTATTAATTTTTGTTATATAGCGGTCACAGATTATATACCACTTTATCCAAATCTGCCAGTCCCACTGTAACAGATGTTGTTTCTTCAGCAAATGTTACAGTTGTTTAACCACCAAATCCACGGACCAAAATTTTTTTCCCCTTTCCAACACACCTGTTCCCCTTTCCAACAGCATCTGTCCTTTTTCAACTCATTTTGGGATATGACCAAAAGTGCAACTGTGCAGGGACACCGTACTCAACGCCATCTCAGCACAGCAGCCATCCCTCGGTCCCTCCGATGTGGACAAGTAAAAGACCATTTCCTCCTATCCATGACAAAGTGTTGAGATTCACTCTGTGCAGCACTGGTGTTTAGTGGAAAAGTAGATCTAAGATTGCGTACCACATTCTGCAGATACTCCTGTATACGTGCGTCTATTTCTATGGCAGGAATTAGTTCGCCAAATTTTGTCTTGTACCGGGGATCTAACAGTGTGGCAACCCAGTATTCAGGATTACTTCAAATTCATACAATCCGAGGGTCATGTAGGTAGTGCAGCAAGAAGGCGCTCATGTGTCTTGTGCATCCAGGAGGACCAAGTCCTTGGTGTGTTGGTGGCAGAGAGGTGAGAATCGTGCATCCTTCCTCTGCCCTCTACCCACAACCTCGCACAACCGAAATGTGAGCAAGCTCTCACTCATCTGCTGAGTCTTCCATGCCCATCGCCAGTTCGTCCTCCATTTCTTCATGGGCTCCTGCACTTTCATCAACACTTTTTGCTGATACTATGCGCCCTTGTTAATCCCTCTCCCTCACCATGACTGCCGCATAGGTGCCGCTGACCATCTGGACCTCGTAGATCTTGTTATCCCTTCCGCATATGACTCCTCCTGTACTTCCTCCCCTTCCTCTTGTCCCAACACCTGACTCCGAATAATAATTACAGTGTGCTCCATCATGTAGATGACCAGAATTGTCACGCTGAGAATGACATTGCCAGTGCTAAACATCTTCGTCGACATTTCAAAACTGTGTAGCAGGGTGCATAGGTCCTTGATCTGACACCACTCCAGCAGCGTGATCTGCACCACCTCTGGATCAACTTATCCCAGGCTATATGTCTTACCGTATTTCAGCAGGGCTCTGCGGTGCTGCCACACACGCTGCAACATGTGCAGATTCCAATTCCTGCGTGTCGGAACATCGCATTTCCGGCGTTTAACTGCCAGACCCTAAGACTTCCGGAGTGATGAAAGTTGTTGAGCTGCTGTGTGCGCACGATGGAAGTGAGCACATAGCGAGCGTGCCCGCTGCACAAGGCCATGTAGGCCGTGATGGTGTTTTAAAAATTGCTGGAGAATTCGGATCAACACGTGAGCCATAAAAGGCACGTGTGTCACATTGCCCTGAGGATGGCCCGCAGCCAGGTTTGCATCATTGCCGCACACGGCTGTTAAGTCACCAACGGAGTCCGCTCCGTCAATTTGTACTCCGGTCGCCAGGTGACAACGTGTTCCTTTCATGAATAGTGCTGATGATGGGAGAGTAGTCGATGCCAGCGGCGCAGGTGGACGCAGGTTATGCTCACCCACTGGGCTGCATTACCTTGACAGATGCAGAATCTCTGGCTGAATGTAGCTGGTGGGTATCTCACAGATGAAATACCATCATTCAGCTACAACCAATGGGAAGACACCACACCCTTTTTTATGCCCATCCTGTCTGCAGACCACTGCCAGACATAGCTATGAACCTCTGGTTAATTTTACCCCCAGTTCAGTTTTATGATTTTGTGTGCTTGTTACCTGACTACTTTTCCTGCTTGCTGTTTATGTACCTTGTTGGCCGATACGCATTTCACCTCTGCTTGTTTTCTGATTAAGTCCTGGCCGTCCCATTCTGTTCCTGTTCCTCAATTAATGTTTTGACCCTGCCTGACTACTATTCTCTGTAATAGCGGTGTGACTCACATTTCCCATACATTTCAAAGTAAAACTTTGACCGCCTGATGGCATTGAGCTCTGCTGCCAGCATAGTAAGGAGGTGTGTGGTAGTCCTTGTGCGCAGTTGCAAGGAAGGGTGGCCTGACCACACAGGGTTTGCGCAAAGGTAGAGGACCCACACGAGGTTGAAGAGGCAGAAGCAGTGTATTAACTTCTACATACAGAACAAGGATTGAAACAACTCGTGGGGACGGCAAGACTTGTACAGCAGACCCTTCTCCATCTCTCACCATAGTTTGCCAGTGCCCAGTCAGTGACATGTAATGACCCTGTCTATGCTTACTGGTCCAAGTATCTGTGTTGAAATGCACCCTGTCGCACACAGATTTTCTCAAGGAAGTGGTGATGTTGTGTGCGACATGCCGGTGTAGCGCGGGCATGCTTTTCTTGGAGAAGCAGTGGTGATTGGGCATCTGGTACTGGGGCACAGCGACAGACATAAGGTCTGTAAAATCCTGTGTGTCCACTACGCGTAAAGGCAGCATTTCGGTAGCCAACAGCTTACAGAGGGATAGAGTCAACCACTTAGCTTTGTCATGGGTCGCAGTAAGTGGCCTTTTATTTGACCACATCTGAGGGACAGAGATCTGGCTGCTGTCTGTAGACGGTGTTGAGTAGGGTGTCCCTGGAAAAATGCAGGTTTGTGAGAAAAGTGCAGGCGGAGACATGATGTTGGCTTCATCTTGCCTTCAGATCTGTTCATCTTGTATCATTTTTAAAAAACACAGCAAGCAAGGGTTACTCCAAGCGGAGTCTCCCTTTTTTTCCAAAAATTGGGCCCCACACAGACACCTTATCAGTGGCAGCACTTGTGCCCTAGTTGCAAACAGGATGTTTTGATTTGCATCAAGCACATTCCAAATCCACAAGCATTTACTCTCCCCAGGATGACACAGGGGTAGTAAATTCCTTCTGGATCCATGACTTGTTCATTTTGATGAACGTCAGTCTGTCCACATTGTCACTGGACAGACGCGTGCGCTTATCTGTCAGCACACACCCAGCAGCACTGAAGACACGTTCAGAGACAACGCTGGCAGCTGGACACGACAAAATCTTCGAGGCGTAACTGGAGAGCTCTTGACATTTTTCTAGATTTGAAGCACAAAAGGAGCAAGGCTCCATTTGCAAAGTCATTGCATCGATGTTCATTTGGAGATACTCCTGTATCATCCTCTCCATCCGTTGACTATGTGTCAGACTTGTTGTCTCTGGTGGCCTTGCAAAGGAGGGTCTAAAAAAATTATGAAAAGATTCCATAAAATTGCTGTTACCAGCACCAGATACGGTCCTACTGGTACGGGTAGACTGTTGAAGATGACGAGGCCGTCCCATGTTTGTCAAGTTACAACTGGGAGAATCACTCCCTTCACCTGCACGGTTGTTTGGTGGAAAAGCCGAGCTAAGATCGAGTAACAGCTTCTGCTGATACTCATGCATACGTGCGTCCCTTTCTATGGGTGGAATTATGTCACAAAATTTGGACTTGTCCCGGGGATCTAATAGTGTGGCAAGCCAGTAGTCATCATCACTTCTAATTTTGACAATACGAGGGTCATGTTGGAGGTAGTGCAACAAGAAGGCACTCATGTGTCTTGCGCAGCCATGCGCACCAAGTCCACGCTGTGTTTGTGGCATAGAGGTGCTAACCGTTCTTTCTTCCTCTGTCATCTCCCCCCAACCTCTTTCAACTGAAATTTGACCAAGGTCCCCCTCATCTGCTGAGTCTTCCATGTCCATGGACAGTTCGTCCTCCATATCTTCATGTCCTCCTGCACCTTCCTCAACATCTCACCTGCTACCATGCGCCCTTGTTGATCCCTGTCCCCCATGGTCCCATGCCTGCCGCGTTGGTGATGATGAACGTCTGGACCTTGGTGATGTTGTTGTGTCTTGCGCATATGAATCCTCCTGTAGTTCCTCCCCTTCCTGTTGTCCCACCCCCTGACTACGAATAGTGTTTAGCGTGTGCTCCAGCATGTAAATGACTGTAATCGTCATGCTGATAATGGCATTGTCAGCGCTAAACATATTCGTCGCCATGTCGAAACTGTGCAGAAGGGTGCATAGGTCCTTGATCTGAGATCACTCCATCAGGGTGATCTGCCCCACTTCTGCATCTCGTTGGCCCAGGCTATACATCATGACGTATTGCACCAGGGCTCGCCGGTGCTGCCACAGTCGCTGTAACATGTGGAGAGTTGAATTCCAGCGTGTCGCCACATCGCATTTCAGGCGATGAACCGGCAGGCCGAAAGACTTCTGGAGCGATGCAAGTCGCTCAGGTGCGGCGGTTGAACGGCGGAAGTGAGCACTGCAGACAGTTTCCGTGCCCTGGTCAGAAGGCCATCTAGGCCGGGATAGTGTGTTAAAAATTGCTGGACAACAAGGTTAAACACGTGAGCCATACAAGGCACGTGTGTCACCTTGCCCAGGCGAAGGGCCGCACCCAGGTTTGCAGCATTGTCGCACACGGCCTTACCAGGCTGCAGGTTGAGTGGAGACAACCATTTATCAAAATCAGTCTCCAGAGCTGCCCACAACTCAGTCGCTGTGTGACTCCTATTTCAAAGACATGTCAAGCTAAAGACCGCCTGATGCCGTTGCGCTCTGCTACCAGCATAGTAATGAGGGGTGCGTGATTCCTTCTGCGCAGTGAGAACGCTGGTGGCCTGACCAGGCAGGCTTGGGGCGGAGGTGGAGGACCCAGATGAGGTGGAGGATGCAGAAGCAGTGGCGGAACTTGGACAGACAGAGGATTGACACACAAGTCGTGGGGACGGCAAGACTTGTGCAGCAGACCCTTCACCATCTATCACCATAGTTACCCAGTGGCCAGTCAGCGACATGTAACGTCCCTGTCCATGCTTACTGGTCCAAGTATCGGTGGTGAAATGCACCCGTTCACACACAGAGTTTCTCAAGGAAGCGGTGATGTTGTGTGCGACATGCTGGTGTAGCGCGGGCACACCTTTCTTAGAGAAGTAGTGGCGACTAGGCATCTGGTACTGGGGCACAGCGACAGACATAAGGTCTCTAAAATCCTGTGTGTCCACTAGGCGGAAAGGCAGCATTTCTGTAGTCAACAGCTTACAGAGGGATAGAGTCAACCTCTTCGCTTTGTCATGGGTCGCAGGAAGTGGCCTTTTATTTGACCACATCTGAGGGACAGAGATCTGGCTGCTGTGTGTAGACGGTGTTGAGTCGGGTGTCCCTGGAAAAATGCAGCTTTGTGAGGAAAGTGCAGGCGGAGACATGATGTTGCCTTCATCCAAAGTTGGTGCTATCGATGTCTGAGAGAGCTGTACACACTCACTTGTTTCCCCTTCCAAACCAACTGACGACCTACCAAGCAAACTGCCTGTTGCGGTTACAGTGGTGGAAGTTGTGGGTGGAAAAACAGGTGTGACAGCTGTCCCCACAGTCCTAGAAGATGACGAGCGCGCGGATGCACTGGAAGGGGCAGGCGGTGGATGGTTCGCTCCGCTAGGCCGCATTGCAGCACGGTGAGCTTCCCATCGGGCCATATGATATTTATTCATGTGACGATTCATGGAAGAAGTTGTCAAACTGCTGAGGTTTTGACCTCTACTAAGAGAACCATGACAAATTTTACAGATCACATAATTTGGGCGATCTTTTTCTATGTCAAAAAAGGACCTGGCTAGGCAAGGCTTAGAGGCCATGCGACCTGTTGATCCACCCCGAATAATGCTCAGAGGCAGAGTGGTGGCTGAGGATGCAGTTGTAGACGTGCTACCAGTGCTCCGACTGTGTCCAGGAAGGCGCCAGGTTACTTCGACGTCGGTTGCATCCTCCTCCACCGCCTCTGTTGACCTCCTCGAGTGTCTGACTGTGGGTTGACAGTAGGTGTGATCTAGAACTTAATCATCAATTGTTGTGTTTGCACTCCCCTACCCCTCAGACCGAGTTTCTTCTTGCCCTGACCGAATATTTAAGTTGTCATCCCAATCGGGTATCTGCGTCTCATCTTCATCAGTATGTTCCTCATTGCCTA
Organism: Anomaloglossus baeobatrachus; assembly: GCF_048569485.1. NCBI lineage: Eukaryota > Metazoa > Chordata > Amphibia > Anura > Aromobatidae > Anomaloglossus > Anomaloglossus baeobatrachus. The sequence continues at coordinate 475,309,944 of NC_134358.1, read as the reverse complement.
TAACCACAGTTGTTGGAAAGGCAGCATTTTGGTAGCCAACAGTTTGCATATGATGAAAGTCAACCTCCAAGCCATTTCATGCCCTTCTAAAAGCATGTAAAACACAGCGAGGGGACTCCAACCACAGTCTCCCTCGTTGCCACTAACTGGGCCACACACACCCCACTTGACTGGCATCGGTTGAGCCCCCTTTTGAAAAAGAAAAAGATGCTTTGCATGAAGCACTCTCAAAAATACGCGTGCCTTTCCCGTCCCCTGGCTGACCCAGGGGAAGAAAAGTCCTCTGAGAGCCATGACTTGTTCATCTTGGTTCTTTTAGAGACACAGCGAGGGGACTCCAACCACAGTCTCCCTCGTTGCCACTAACTGGGCCACACACACCCCACTTGACTGGCATCGGTTGAGCCCCCTTTTGAAAAAGAAAAAGATGCTTTGCATGAAGCACTCTCAAAAATACGCGTGCCTTTCCCGTCCCCTGGCTGACCCAGGGGAAGAAAAGTCCTCTGAGAGCCATGACTTGTTCATCTTGGTTCTTTTAGAGACACAGCGAGGGGACTCCAACCACAGTCTCCCTCGTTGCCACTAACTGGGCCACACACACCCCACTTGACTGGCATCGGTTGAGCCCCCTTTTGAAAAAGAAAAAGATGCTTTGCATGAAGCACTCTCAAAAATACGCGTGCCTTTCCCGTCCCCTGGCTGACCCAGGGGAAGAAAAGTCCTCTGAGAGCCATGACTTGTTCATCTTGGTTCTTTTAGAGACACAGCGAGGGGACTCCAACCACAGTCTCCCTCGTTGCCACTAACTGGGCCACACACACCCCACTTGACTGGCATCGGTTGACCCCCCCTTTTGACAAAGAAAAAGATGCTTTGCATGAAGCACTCTCAAAAATACGCGTGCCTTTCCCGTCCCCTGGCTGACCCAGGGGAAGAAAAGTCCTCTGAGAGCCATGACTTGTTCATCTTGGTTCTTTTAGAGACACAGCGAGGGGACTCCAACCACAGTCTCCCTCGTTGCCACTAACTGGGCCACACACACCCCACTTGACTGGCATCGGTTGAGCCCCCTTTTGAAAAAGAAAAAGATGCTTTGCATGAAGCACTCTCAAAAATACGCGTGCCTTTCCCGTCCCCTGGCTGACCCAGGGGAAGAAAAGTCCTCTGAGAGCCATGACTTGTTCATCTTGGTTCTTTTAGAGACACAGCGAGGGGACTCCAACCACAGTCTCCCTCGTTGCCACTAACTGGGCCACACACACCCCACTTGACTGGCATCGGTTGAGCCCCCCTTTTGACAAAGAAAAAGATGCTTTGCATGAAGCACTCTCAAAAATACGCGTGCCTTTCCCGTCCCCTGGCTGACCCAGGGGAAGAAAAGTCCTCTGAGAGCCATGACTTGTTCATCTTGGTTCTTTTAGAGACACAGCGAGGGGACTCCAACCACAGTCTCCCTCGTTGCCACTAACTGGGCCACACACACCCCACTTGACTGGCATCGGTTGACCCCCCCTTTTGACAAAGAAAAAGATGCTTTTCATGAAGCACTCTCAAAAATACGCGTGCCTTTCCCGTCCCCTGGCTGACCCAGGGGAAGAAAAGTCCTCTGAGAGCCATGACTTGTTCATCTTGGTTCTTTTAGAGACACAGCGAGGGGACTCCAACCACAGTCTCCCTCGTTGCCACTAACTGGGCCACACACACCCCACTTGACTGGCATCGGTTGAGCCCCCTTTTGAAAAAGAAAAAGATGCTTTGCATGAAGCACTCTCAAAAATACGCGTGCCTTTCCCGTCCCCTGGCTGACCCAGGGGAAGAAAAGTCCTCTGAGAGCCATGACTTGTTCATCTTGGTTCTTTTAGAGACACAGCGAGGGGACTCCAACCACAGTCTCCCTCGTTGCCACTAACTGGGCCACACACACCCCACTTGACTGGCATCGGTTGACCCCCCCTTTTGACAAAGAAAAAGATGCTTTGCATGAAGCACTCTCAAAAATACGCGTGCCTTTCCCGTCCCCTGGCTGACCCAGGGGAAGAAAAGTCCTCTGAGAGCCATGACTTGTTCATCTTGGTTCTTTTAGAGACACAGCGAGGGGACTCCAACCACAGTCTCCCTCGTTGCCACTAACTGGGCCACACACACCCCACTTGACTGGCATCGGTTGACCCCCCCTTTTGACAAAGAAAAAGATGCTTTGCATGAAGCACTCTCAAAAATACGCGTGCCTTTCCCGTCCCCTGGCTGACCCAGGGGAAGAAAAGTCCTCTGAGAGCCATGACTTGTTCATCTTGGTTCTTTTAGAGACACAGCGAGGGGACTCCAACCACAGTCTCCCTCGTTGCCACTAACTGGGCCACACACACCCCACTTGACTGGCATCGGTTGAGCCCCCTTTTGAAAAAGAAAAAGATGCTTTGCATGAAGCACTCTCAAAAATACGCGTGCCTTTCCCGTCCCCTGGCTGACCCAGGGGAAGAAAAGTCCTCTGAGAGCCATGACTTGTTCATCTTGGTTCTTTTAGAGACACAGCGAGGGGACTCCAACCACAGTCTCCCTCGTTGCCACTAACTGGGCCACACACACCCCACTTGACTGGCATCGGTTGAGCCCCCCTTTTGACAAAGAAAAAGATGCTTTGCATGAAGCACTCTCAAAAATACGCGTGCCTTTCCCGTCCCCTGGCTGACCCAGGGGAAGAAAAGTCCTCTGAGAGCCATGACTTGTTCATCTTGGTTCTTTTAGAGACACAGCGAGGGGACTCCAACCACAGTCTCCCTCGTTGCCACTAACTGGGCCACACACACCCCACTTGACTGGCATCGGTTGACCCCCCCTTTTGACAAAGAAAAAGATGCTTTTCATGAAGCACTCTCAAAAATACGCGTGCCTTTCCCGTCCCCTGGCTGACCCAGGGGAAGAAAAGTCCTCTGAGAGCCATGACTTGTTCATCTTGGTTCTTTTAGAGACACAGCGAGGGGACTCCAACCACAGTCTCCCTCGTTGCCACTAACTGGGCCACACACACCCCACTTGACTGGCATCGGTTGAGCCCCCTTTTGAAAAAGAAAAAGATGCTTTGCATTAAGCACTCTCAAAAATACGCGTGCCTTTCCCGTCCCCTGGCTGACCCAGGGGAAGAAAAGTCCTCTGAGAGCCATGACTTGTTCATCTTGGTTCTTTTAGAGACACAGCGAGGGGACTCCAACCACAGTCTCCCTCGTTGCCACTAACTGGGCCACACACACCCCACTTGACTGGCATCGGTTGACCCCCCCTTTTGACAAAGAAAAAGATGCTTTGCATGAAGCACTCTCAAAAATACGCGTGCCTTTCCCGTCCCCTGGCTGACCCAGGGGAAGAAAAGTCCTCTGAGAGCCATGACTTGTTCATCTTGGTTCTTTTAGAGACACAGCGAGGGGACTCCAACCACAGTCTCCCTCGTTGCCACTAACTGGGCCACACACACCCCACTTGACTGGCATCGGTTGAGCCCCCCTTTTGACAAAGAAAAAGATGCTTTGCATGAAGCACTCTCAAAAATACGCGTGCCTTTCGCCTCCCCTGGCTGACCCAGGGGAAGAAAAGTCCTCTGAGAGCCAGGTCCACATTGTCAGTGGACAGACACGTGTGCTTATCTGCCAGCAGACCCCCAGCAGCACTGAAGACAGGTTCCGAGAGAACGCTGGCTGCAGGACACGACAAGATCCTCAAGGCGTACGTGGCGAGCTCAGGCAATTTATCCAGATTGGAAGCCTAAAATGAGCAGGGCTCAAGTTGCACAATAATGGAATCGATGTTTCTTTGCATATACTCATATATCTGTGTGTCTCCCTCTTTTTCCTTGTCCAGCTGTTTTGTTTTCACATGAGTATATGTCCTTGTCACTTTCCCATGTGTTTGTGTTATGTTGTGAGTTGTTTGTCACCTTTTGGACACCTTTCAGGGTGTTTTCTAGGTGTTTTACTGTGTTTGTGATTGCCTGCCATTGTTTCCTATGGGCTCGAGTTCGGTTCGTCGAACGTTCGACGAGCCGAACTCGAGCCAGACCCCCCGTTCGGCGAACCGCCTCGAGCCGAACCGGGACCGGTTCGCTCATCTCTAGTGACAACGTGTTCCTTTCATGCATAGTGCTGATGATGGGAGAGAAGTTGATGCCAGCGGCGCAGGTGGACGCAGGTTATGCTCACCCACTGAGCTGCATTACCTTGACAGATGCAGAATCTCTGGCTGAATGTAGGTGGTGGGTATCTCACAGATGAAGTACCATCATTCAGCTACAACCAATGGGAAGACACCACACCCTTTTTTATGCCCATCCTGTCTGCAGACCACTGCCAGACATAGCTATGAACCTCTGGTTACTTTTACCCCCAGTTAAGTTTTATGATTTTGTGTGCTTGTTACCTGACTACTTTTCCTGCTTGCTGTTTATGTACCTTTTTGGCCGATCCGCATTTCACCTCTGCTTGTTTTCTGATTAAGTCCTGGCCGTCCCATTCTGTTCCTGTTCCTCAATTAATGTTTTGTCCCTGCCTGACTACTATTCTTTGGAACTGAAGCCTTCCACAGGTATTGATCACCTTGGGCCCTGTGTAATTCCTAATCCCTGTATAGGGGTTAAAGGGTTTCAGGGTTCTGAAGGTCCTGCTTGGTGAGTGGCTTCCCTCTAGCCTATCATTTACAGCCCATCTGAGTGTGTGGATCAAGGAAGGCGTTACACCGTGCCCTCTGCAGAAGGCCATGTAGGCCAGGATAGTGCTTTAAAAATTGCTGGACAACCAGGTTCAACACGTGAGCCACACAAGGCACGTGTGTCACATTGTCACGGCGAAGGGCCGCACCCATGTTTGCATCATTGTCACACCTGGCCTTCCCTGGCTGCTGGTTGACTGGAGATAACCATTGATTAAACTTGGTCTCCAGAGCTAACCGTCCACAACTTCTCAGCGGTGTGACTCACATTTCCCATACATTTCAAAGTAAACATTTGACCGCATGATGGCATTGAGCTCTGCTGCCAGCATAGTAAGGAGGTGTGTGGTACTCCTTTTGCGCAGTTACAAGGAAGGGTGCCCTGACCACACAGGGTTTGGGACGAGGTGAAGGACCCACACGAGGTTGAGGAGGCAGAAGCAGTGTATTAACTTCTACATACAGAGGAAGGATTGATACAACTCGTGGGGACAGCAAGACTTGTACAGCAGACCCTTCTCCATCTCTCCCCATAGTAACCCATTGCCCAGTCAGCGACATGTAACGCCCCTGTCTATGCTTACTGGGCCAAGTATCTGTGGTGAAATGCACCCTGTCACACAGAGTTTCTCAAAGAAGCGGTGCTGTTTGGTGCGACATGCTGGTGTAGCGCGTGCACGCCTTTGTTGGAGAAGGAGTGGCGCCTGGGCATTGGCTCTTGGAGCACTGTGATGGGCATAACGTCTCGAAAATCCTCGGTTAAAAAGGTTGGAAAGGAAGCATTTTGGTAGCCAACAGTTTGCAGATGCTGAAAGTCAACCTCTAAGCCATGTCATGCCCTTCTAAAAGCATGTAAAACACAGCAAGGGGACTCCAACCACAGTCTCCCTTGTTTCCAAAAATTGGTTCACACACACCTCACTTGACTGGCATCAGTTGACCCCCATTTTCAAGATGAAAAAGATGCTTTGCATGAAGCACTCTCAAAAATACACGTGCCTTTCACATCCCCTGGCTGACCCAGGGGAAGAAAAGTCCTCTGAGAGCCATGACTTGTTCATCTTGGTGAACGTTAGTCTGTCCACATTGTCAGTGGACAGATGCGTGTGCTTAGCTGTCAGCACACCCCCAGCAGCACTGAGGACACATTCCAAGAAAACGCTGGCTGTGGGACACAACAAGATCCCCAAGGTGTACGTGGTGAGCTCAGGCAATTTATCCAGATTGGAAGCCTAAAATGAGCAGGGCTCAAGTTGCACAGTAATGGCATCGACGTTCCCTTGCATATACTCATATCTGTGTCTCCTCCTCTTTTTCCTTGTCCAGCTCCTTTGTTTTTGCATGAGTATATGTCCTTGTCACTTTCCCATGTGTTTGTGTTGTGAGTTGTTTGTCACCTTTTGGACACCTTTGAGGGTGTTTTCTAGGTGTTTTTATGTGTTTGTGAATGCCTGCCATTGTTTCCTATGCGGTTCGAGTGGTTCGTCGAATGTTCGCCGAACCGAACTCGAACGAGACCTCCGTTCGACGTACCGAACTCGAGCCGAAACACGGCCGGTTCGCTTATCTCTAGCCACTACCCTGTCCCAGTACACCCCGGTTCCACCGAGCCGTCTTCCTGGCTCCTGCAGACGGAGACCGCCGTGTGCCTCCTAGCCAAAGGTACCAGGGCTCCTACCCTGGCACCTGCTCAAATTGGGTTTCTCTCCTCTGCTGAAGCTGCACACAGCTCCAGCCCACACACCTCTCCAACTTGAACTCTGAAACTGTTCTGTTTACTTTCCCGCCTGATGGGAGGTGACTAGGGTTTAAATGTTTGGCTGTATGTTACCTATGAGGGACAGGTGTAATGCGGGGCCCTATCTGTGACTTCCTGGCCCGGACAGGGCGTCACACTTAGTTCTGTGAGTACTGGTTCCACACTCCTCTGGCAACCTTCAGTTCCTTGAGTAATGGTTCATTACTACACAGCAACCCTCCTTTTTAGCTCCAGTTCTTTCTTCAGGTTTTATCACCTAGGACTACTGTCCTAAAACACTTCACTTTTTCCTTTCTCTCACTTCTGACTCCCTCAGAGTGTCTCTCCAACAACTCCTAACTCCTAACTGACTTCAGTTCCCCCCTGTTCAACTCCAGCTACTCCCCCTCCCGGGTTTCTAGTTTACTGATTGGATGAGCCCCCTTCCAATAGGTGGCTTCTATCAGGCCCGTCTCTAAGCTGTCTCCAGGCAGGGAAAAGGGGTTGTGTGTTAGTGTCTTGTGTTGGTGTGATTACCGGCACTGGTATTCCAGGGTTTGGGTTGTCCACAGGTTACATATTTTGTGACACCTGATACCTCAGGGGTACTACACATCTCTTGGAAAAAATATGCACAAAAATGGTTTTCACGCCATTTCGGTGCGGTTTTCTGCCAGAAGGTACAAATTTGATGCTGAAATGTCTGTTTTTTATTTTTTTTTTTTTTACACCAATAGAGACACACACACACAGCACCTCTGATTGAAAGCAGTCAGACACGCTGTCACACAGGGTGGTGGTGCGTCTGACTGCAACCAGTCAGAGATGGAGAGACTGCCGGTGGATGGGGGAATCAGTGCATATGCATGAAGGATAATGAGCGGTCCCAGAAGTAGTATGAGCGACCAATAAGCAGTGTATAACACGTCCACTTTCCCCTTTTTTTCTTTTTTTTTTTAAATTACCCCAGTTGCCAGACCAGGACTGTTACCTGAAGTTCCCTGAGAACTCTGGGCCAGGGGCTGGTGTTCTGGTACTTTTGAACCAGCACAGATCCAGACTTTTACAGTCCGGGTCCGCCGATCACTAGTTGTGAGCTGCAATACTGCATTGCCTTTAAATGCCCTGAAAAAAACGTGTTTAGTTTCCAACTCCTTTAAATCTCTTTAAGGCCCCCTTCACATGTCCATGTAGTGTCTGTTTCCACACATACCGGAGACACATCTAGACTCATTAAAATCAACTGGTTTGCTCACATGTCCATGTACATATCCATGTACATGTCTGTTTTTGGCCAGCAGCACGGATGTCACATGGACCGCACACTGATGCGATCCTTGTGACATCAGTGTGACATTTACCAGAAGACACCTCTCTCAAATTAAATAGATTTTTATACTTACCTGTCTCCGGCGCTGCTGTTGCTCCCAGGTCCTGCTCATTATGTCTTATGAATATTCACTGCACTGACTGCGAACCTGGAAGCAAGTGTGGCACCAACGCTGGAGACAGCAGCATTGGAGACAGGTGTAAGTATACAAGTTCATGCTGTCCGTGTACTATCTGGATGTCACATAGATAGCACACAGACAGCACACTGATGACACACACACTGACACACAAATGGCCTATGGAACACCACAACGGACCGTGCTAAACGTTCAGTTTTAGCCTGGGACAGCTCATAGAGTCCCATGGCTTTCAGTATCATCTCTACGCTGATGATACGCAGATTTACCTTTCTGGACCTGACATCACCTCCCTACGAACCAGAATCCCACAATGTCTGTCTGCTATTTCATCCTTTCTATCTGCTCGATTCGTAAAGCTGAACATGGACAATATAGAATTCATCGTCTTTCCTCCTCCTCACTCAACCACACCCTGACATATCCATCAAAGTCAATGGCTGCTCACTTTCCCAGTCCCATGTGCTCGCTGCCTGGGAGTAATTCTAGACTCTGATCTCTCTTTCAAGCCACACATCCAAGCCCTCTTCACCTCCTGCCACCTCCAACTCAAAAATATTTTCCGGATTTGTACATTCCTTTCCCAAGAAGCTGCAAAAACCCTAGTACATGCCCTTATCTCCGCCTGGATTATTGCAACCTCCTGCTCTGTGGCCTCCCTTCTAACAGTCTTGAAACCCTACAATTGTAGCACCCAGGGATATGGGGTTCTTGGTTCTGGGCAGAGTCTCTATTGGGGTTGTCACGGTGGTGGCCATTACCTGGTTCCGTGCCCTGGGCCCTTTTTGTAATGGGGATATTTACAGGGGAGATTATAATAATGTTCACTTGTGACGCCACTTGTGGTGTTGCGGCTAAGTGTAGGGAGCCGCCGCTGCAGAATGTCTCTACTGGGGCTGATGGTATTGGCAGCTAGTATGGTAGTCCCTCCGCAAGTAGGGTTTTGCCCCAGAGGGTGTATGGTGCAGTGGGCGTCAGAAGAAGGTAGTCCACACAGATGTTCAGTGCAACTGGTTTACTCATTTCTGCAGAAGATGGTAACTGGTTGCCCGTGGCCGGCTGGTTTCGCCTCCAGGTCTCCTTCGTCCCAGTACCAGTCTGGTTCTCTGGTACCTTCTTCCCCTGCACCTGTCTCTGGTAAGTGGGTCCCCATGGTATAGAACAACTGGGGGTCCCCGTTCTGTGGTTTGTCCACTTCTGTCCACCTGATGGTAGCGTGAACCCTGTGGGGTTGGAGTCTCTGGTCCTGTCCCCGGTTCTCCCTTTGCTACTGAGTCTTCGGATTTTTTAGGGTCAGCAAGGTCCTTGATGTTCCCCTTGCTGTCCAGGTGTTAACAAGTCGGCTTGTAGCTCTTTCCTGTCCTAGGGTCCTGTACCCCATCGGTGCGTAGTTCCGGGAGTACTCCACTGTACTCCACCGGCAATCACTTCTCCTGGGTAACAGGTCACCGTTAACCCGAGTCAGGACGTTGCTTCACTTCCACCTTCACTCCTCTACTGCTGTCAACTCACTGACTACTCTCCACAGTCTGCCCCTCCCACTTGGTCAACTAGTGGACTGGAGTGGCTCCACCTCTAGGCGGCCATCCATTGGTCCCACCCTTGCTAAGTACCATTGTATGGTGGATCGTTGGGGAAAACTGGGATTATCTGGGGTTTTTGGTGGTACTGTCACTGGGGTTCTGGGTCCCTAAGGGAGTAGGCCCTGCATCCTGGTGGGGATGCAGAACCTTGTAGCACCCTGATGGTTTGAGGGGCTCTATACAATCTATTCTAAACTATGCTGCCCGGCTAATCCACCAGTCCCCCACTACCCCCCGACCTCTCCTCTCTACCAATCCCTTTACTGGCTTCCCATTGCCCAACGACTTCAGTTCAAAACACTAAGCATGACATACAAAGCCATCCACAACCTGACTCCTCCCTACATCTGTGACCTATTCTACCGGTACTTACCTGCACGTAACCTTCGATCCTCACAAGATCTCTTTCTCTACTCCCCTCTCATCTCCTCCTCCCACCATCGCATCCAATATTTCTCCCGTGCCTCCTCCATACTCTGAAATGCTCTACCACAACATATTAGACTATCGCCTACATTGACAAGCTTCAAAAGGAACCTGAAGACCGACCTCTTCCGACAAGCCTACAACCTGCCGTAACCCTCATGCTGATATAGCGCCACACAATCAGCTCTACCCTAGCCTACTGTATCCTCACCTATCCCTTGTAGCTTGCGAGTCCTCGCGGGCAGGGACCTCTATCCTCCTGTACCAGTCTGTGTCTTGTATTGTTTATGATTATTGTACTTGTCCCCATTACGTATACCCCTTTCACATGTAAAGCGCAGTGGAATAGATGGAACTATAATAATAAATAATAATAATAATAATAATAATAATAAAAAAGGGGGCCTAACACAGACCTCAGTCTTAGTAATGTGAAAGTGACCTCCTCATAGAAATGGATGGTAACCAGTAGTAAGCAAAAGGGCCCATTGAATCTGTCAGCTATTTTTTCTACCTCATCTGAGAGCAGCATGATGTAGGCAAAGGGACCCTGAATCCAATGATGTATAACTTAGTTTACTGGCTTCAGCGGTTCTGACACAAAGAGCTGATAAAGCTGCCACCGCTCACACAAGGCTCTGTATGTACATTTCTATAGACAGTGTTCTGCTAATCACATGAGGAGGCAGAGTCAGACAACATGGCATGAGTCAGCTAGTCATAGCAATGATAATGTGCTAGTGATAAAACACTTGGTTTAGATAAACAACAGCATAGGAGGTGACTAAAGTCTATAGACAGAGAAGAGGGCACGTTATATATTTTTATATAGGATACAGCCAAGCTCATTAAGGCCTTGTAACCTGGGGTCTCTGTTCAAGTGTGGTGCACTTATATAGGGCTGGGCAGCCTGCCTAATCTAATAGTTTGGGACCCCCAAATCTCATGCAATATATGCTCTATCTGGTCTCTGTATTGGATACTAAAACAAAGCGTCATTAGGGAACAGAAGTTGCGGTCACTGCCACAGCCCCTGCAACTTTCCTGAAACAAAGCTTCATCAGTAAAGCTCGTTTCAGGATCTGGGCTAGTCCCTGAGTGCTGTGCACTTTGCAATATGCACATCTGTTGCCGCCTCAGATCAGCAGAAATGAGCTAAAGGAGACTGTGTTGTCAGGATACCCAGCATGTAGAGACCAGTGATGTCACTTGTGGGGCGTGGCAGTGGTTTTTGCACTCCGGGTATTCTGAGAACGTACTCTCCTGCCAGCTCGTTACTGCTGATCTAAGCTGGCAACAGAGAGTGCACTGTCATTGTGGACAGTGCACAGTGCTCAGGGACTAGCCCAGCCCCTGAAATGAGCGTAACTGATGACGCTTCATCTCAGGAAGGAGGCACGTGTTGTAGTAGTGAACACAACCTCTGCTTCCTGATGACACTTTGTTTATGTAGCCAGGCATGCATTGGGATTCTCAAACAAAGTGTCATCAAAAAGAACATGAAAAAATATATATTAAAATAGTGTATATTAGAAAATAGATTATGGCACTAAATAGATAGGATATTTCGAATGAAAATTACATTTGACTTTAGACCACCGCTTTAATGCCATATTTCTTAAATTAACAGAAAAAAAATTATATGCAGTGTAACTTATTTACAAGAGGAAAGTAGCAATGAGCTCTGACAGGTGAGGTATGACGGGAGACATGTGAGACCTGGTGTAGCTCATGAGTTGCACTTCACAAAAGGCACATATGATGTTCAAATTACCCAGAGATATGTGGTCTAATAGTGCACCAGTGCCAATAAATATGCCCTAATTTTCTCTCATTATTCCTGAAGCTAAATTAGTGTTTATGAGAACCCAGATGGCTTTAATTAAATATCTATCATTGAACATAATTTTATTATTTTTAATAGGTGGAAGAATTTGTGCTGCTTTACTTTTATATATTTTTAGATGAGTTCTATTTTGTTTGTACTGAGCTCTGAATATCCTGCGAATCTAAACATAAATGTTAGATTTTTGGATACTTGGATATTTTGGTTGAATTTAAAATTCTCCTTTTAACGCTTAAAATCACAGCTTGAAGCACCATTAACATGTAAGTGTTCCAGTACGTTTGTCATACATTTTTTTTTCACAAATACCACCCAAATACCCATTATAACTTATGGTTCTGCTCATGTGTTCGATTTTTCACACAGACCGTATGTCCATGTGAACCACACAGAGACATGTCCGTTTTTTTTTTCCGGCAGTACGGATAACAAGGGTCAATACAAGAATTATAGTGTAAAACTTCTTGAGATGTGGTAAATTTTTTTGTGCAACTCAAAGTTAGGAAGCTTTGTGCCAATGTAACAAGAATCACATTTCAGTAATGGCACTGCAATTATTGGAGAAACAATACTGAAAGAAGAAAGTACAATTAAAAACATTGCATTAAAACAGAATTTCTATCTCTAAATATCTTTTTCCCCATAAGTAGTGTTACTATGAAATACTACTCTAAATAGGAAAGGGTTCTTTACAGTTAGAGCAGTCAGACTGTGGAATGCCCTACCACAAGAGGTAGTAATGGCAGATACTATAACAGCTTTTAAAAAAGGGCTGGATGATTTCCTCAGTACACAAAACATTGTTGGTTATAAATGACTTAGTGACCAAATGTAGAACTGGTGGAGGAAGGTTGAACTAGACGGACCTAGGTCTTTTTTCAACCTAAGTAACTAGGTAAGATTGTAGATCCAGGCAACTACCGTCTAGTAAGCCTGACATCAGTAGTATGCAAAGTTTTTGAGGGCATTTTAAGGGATGACATGCAAAAATATGTTGCAGAAAATAATATAATAACTGACAGACAGCATGGATTCATGAAAGATAAGTCATGTCTAACCAACCTGTTGGGGTTCTATGAGGGGGTAAGTGCAAACCTGGATATTGGTAATGCAGCTGATGTGATTTATTTGGACTTTGCAAAGGCATTTGATACTGTACCACATAATAGCCTTATACTAAAGCTCCAGAAGCAAGGACTGGGGGAAACTATATGCAACTGGGTAAGGAATTGGCTAAAAGATAGGAAACAAAGAGTAGTCATAAATGGAACATTCTCTAAATGGGCCATAGTCAGCAGTGGGGTGCCGCAGGGATATGTGCTAGGACCAATTCTTTTTAATCTCTTTATTAATGACCTTGTGGATGGGATTGATAGTAAAGTGTCAGTCTTTGCTGATGACACCAAACTATGTAGGATATTAAAAACTGACCTTGATAGTATAATATTACAAAAAGATCTGGATAAGATGTCAGAATGGGCAGATACTTGGCAAATGAGATTTAATGTTGATAAATGTAAAGTAATGCACCTAGGACGGAGTAATCCTATAACTGCGTATACATTAAATGGAAGTAAACTCGGGACTACAGAACAGGAGAAGGACTTGGGTATTCTTATTACATATAAGCTGAGCAGCAGCACTCAATGTCAGGCAGCAGCTGCTAAAGCAAACAAGATTCTAGGGTGTATAAAAAGAGAGATTAGATCCCGCGATCCCAACGTATTATTCCCCTCTATAAATCACTTGTAAGGCCACATCTGGAATATGGGATCCAGTTTTGGGCTCCACATTTTAAAAAGGACATTCAGAAGTTAGAGTCAGTTCAAAGGCGGGCAACTAGACTATTACAAGGAATGGAAGGCCTCCCATATGATGAAAGGTTGAAAAAGTTAGATATGTTTAGCTTAGAAAATAGAAGCCTCAGAGGAGATCTCATTTATATGTATAAATACATGTGTGGTCAATATAAAGGACTGGCACATGACTTATTTCTTCCGAAGACAATACTAAGGACCAGGGGACACTCACTGCGAGTGGAAGAAAAGCGATTCCGACAGCTAAATAGGAAAGGGTTCTTTACAGTTAGAGCAGTCAGACTGTGGAATACCCTACCACAAGAGGTAGTAATGGCAGATACTAGAACAGCTTTCAAAAAAGGGCTGGATGATTTCCTCAGTACACAAAACATTGTTGGTTATAAATGACTTAGTGACCAAATGTAGAACTGGTGGAGGAAGGTTGAACTAGATGGACCTAGGTCTTTTTTCAACCTTAGTAACTATGTAACTATGTAATGTATAGTACTGGAATGGGATTAAGAGCTGCTGATTAATGCGATGCTTTGTGAAAACTTATACATTCTCATGATCTAATATTTTACGTACTTATCTTATTCTTAGAGGTTTTTAATTGTACTTTCTTCTGATTGGTTGTCATAGCACTATGGGTGTAACCTATAGACATGTATATAGGTCACCATTATTTCTGCTCATATGTACCATGACTAAGGCCCTCTGCCGAAACGCGTCGTTTTTCTGATTGGCAGACTAAATTGTTTGTATGGCAATTTCTACTTTTATGATTTTTCAATAAAATGAAACCTATGGAGAGTTTATCGCTTGAGGACTTTCTTTGATTTGCATTCCCCTGCTGGAAGCCTGGACTTGGGCATTTTTGTGTGAATCTCTTCCATTTGTTGCTGATGGTTCATGAATCGGTGAGCTGACTCCCTCTTCTCCTTCGCTGATTTTGATTATTTTCGCCACAGCCTTTCTATTTTGTTTAATATAGTTGTTCTATAGTTAGAAATCATTATGTCGGAAGCACATCCCATGTTTTGCTGCTGATAACAATAACCTAAAGAATGAAGGTTTTCGAAAAATCATTTGTCAATTATCAACTGTTGAATGTTTTGAATGTCATCCAAAAGGGTTCTGGTGTGGAGCTCCCTCTGGTGGCCAGGAATGGTAATGAAGCGGAGTCTGAATCTGTGACTCAAACAGGTGCTGAAATTAATTAGAAATCCAGGAAGTCCTATTGCAGACCAGCCTGGTGTATATAGGAGAGCAGTTTCTGCTCGTGGCTGCTGGTGATAAATGTTTGCTTCTGCCTCTGAAGATGGCTTGGAGTTTGTCCTTGAGTTTCCTTTATTTATCCTGCGCCAGAATTCACTCCAGATAAGTCTGTAGATTTTCTTTGCTTAACTGCTGGTTTTGCACCTACGGGTGTTGGTGTTGTTTTTCCATTCTGTTCTGTGTTTGTTTTCTTGCATGTGAGTATCTGGCTCTCTGCTATTTTTGAGAGGGCAGTTCCTTCAGCAGGAAAGGGTGTTTCTCCCTGTTCTGATTTTGAGTATTTGCACTTTTGAATATTATTTGTTCTATGATTTTGTTTATTCCCATTATATCTGCAGTTCTGTTCAAATTGTCTGGCACAAGAGTACCTGATATAGTGGGGGAAGACCGTGCAGTCTTAGGTCTTTTTTCTCTATCAGGAGTTTGGTATTTTTTGCAGAGTTTTTTGCTGGCCGCAATCAGTTATCTTTCCTGTCCTGTTGTATCTAGTAAGTTGGGTCTCACCTTTGCTAATCTATATTTTCTGTGTATTGTGTTTTCTTACATCACTGTCGTTACATGTTGGGGACTTGCTATTCCTTTGGGGACTGCTCTGAGGCAAGTTAGGATTCCTCATGTCTATCTTTGAGATGTAGCTAGTTTCTCCGGCAGTGATGAGGTGTCTAGGTATGTTAGGATCATCGCACTGCTACTTCTAGTGTTGTCCGATAGATAGGGGATTGCGGTCAGTTTAGTTTCCAACTACTTTTGTGGTTTTTGTTTTTTCTGGATTAATGGGATTTTTTGTGATTGTCCACAGTTATCAGTTCATAACAGTTGAAGTAGTAATTGTCACTTAAATTAAAAGTTTCTGGAATTCATTCTGTGGCACTGGTGATAATTAAAGAGATTCACATTCACAGGCATGTGATTTCCAAACCTCTCCAAATGATCTGAATGAGCATCATCTTTGTATAGTCCTCAAAAATATAAGCATACCATGCATACATTTAGGCATTTCTTGCATGATAGAAAATAATAGAAGACATAACTGCATAATGAGTAAAGACACACCCAGCATCCACCCAGCTAAGCCACAGCCCCTGAACAAGTCTTTGTTACAAAAGTGAAATCCCACACCTTAAAGAGAACCTGTCAGGTGCAATATGCACCCAGAACCACGAGCAGTTCTGGGTGCATATTGCTAATCCCTGCCTTACCATTCCAGCCTTTAGTAGCATAGATAAAGCGATCTTTAGAAAAAGTATTTCTAAAGATCCTATATGACATACTAATGAGGCCAGCAACTAGTCACAAGGGCATTAGTTCCCTTGGCTAGTCAGCCCCCTTAGCATGTAAGCACATCACTGTGGGCGTGCTAACATGCTAATGAATGCGCAGTGTCAGAGGCATAGTCGCGTTCACCTCTCTGCTGTCATCGTGTCCGATGCTGGACTTCGGCTCCGTGCGCTTGACCCTGGACGTTCGGTCAAGCGCACTACACGAGTTTGATGCCAGGACGCGTACACCCGACTTCATAGTGCTCATGGTCAAAAGTCCGGGATCATGCGCATTGAACTAAAATCTAGGAGTCGGACAAGATGGGAGCAGAGATGAGTGCGTCCATCCTCTGACGCTGCGCATTCATTAGCATTTTAATACGCCCACAAGGTCGTGCTTACATGCTAAGGGGGCCAAATAGCCAAAGGAACTAACACTCTCACGACTAGTCACTGGCCTCATTAGCATATCATATGGGATCTTTAGAAATACTTTTACTAAAGATCCCATTATCTATGCTACTAGATACAGGGACAGTAAAGGTACCGTCACACATAACGAGATCGCTATCGAGATCGCTGCTGAGTCACCGTTTGGTGACGCAGTAGCGATCCCGTTAGCGATCTCGTTATGTGTGACATCTACCAGCGATCAGGCCCCTGCTGTGAGATCTCTAGTCGTTGCAGAATGGTCCAGGCCATTTTCTTCAAAGATGATGTCCTCCTGGGCAGGACACATCGCTGTGTTTGACACTGTGTGACAGGGTCACAGTGACTGCAGAGATCGTTATACAGGTCGCTACTGCGTCCTGTATTGTTCCTGCATCGCTGGTAAGATTTGACTGTGTGACATCTCACCTGCGATCTCCCAGCAACTTACCTGCGATCCTTATCAGGTCACATCGTTTACGGGATCGCTGGTAAGTCGTTGTGTGTGACTGGGCCTTTAGGCAGGGATTAGCAATATGCATCTAGAACTGTTTGTTGTTCTGGGTGCATATTGCACCTGACAGGTTCCTTTTAAGAACAGGTTTTGGCAGGTTTGAAGATTTTAGCTCTCTCTTAACTTTAACACAACCAATCAAAATGTGCCTTTAGTGTGCCTGTGTATAACACTGTTGGCTCAACCCTGGAAAGGGACGGATGGGAATAGTGATGAATTTTGTACAGCACTACAGAATGTATTGGAGCTATATAAGCAACAGGAAAAAATAGATATACAGTATAACTGCATAAAAAAGGAAGTTAGTGGATCTTTTTACACCAAAATTTGTGGTTGTCTGAAGTCCATGCTCCCTGGTTATGTTTTCATCTTAAGGAGTAACTGACTTATTATTTTAATAGGAATCAATGCAAAAGAGCACTCAATGGGTCAGCTATTCACTACATTTCTCCAGCCAGTCTTCCAGAACCTTTGACCTGACTTCTGACCAGTAAAGTGCAAAGACAGCAAAAGCGAGCAAAGGGCGAAGAATAAGCTGGATGGGCTGCAGGCAAATTTTCATTACAATGGAAGCTGTCAAAAAGAAAGGCCTTTAAGGCTGGGTATGGAGCACGTTAGGGGTGTCATTACAAAGAATTGCTCAGTGCACAGACAAGATAATTTAGTGCTATACAAAATACTTACAGTGTAATGTACTTAAAATACAATAATGCCATTTTATTTGCAACTTTGCAATTTATTTTTGTTTAGTCGCAATTTCTGTGCATCAGGGGATTATGTTGCTTTAAACTGTATAGCAAGCTTTTGTTAACTATGAATATATAATAATGTCAATGGATTTGATCTCCACTTTGCATTTGTTATATGTGATTTTCTTCTGGAAAATTCAGGTGATGATCATTAATATTTCAAATATTGGTGCAATAATGAGGAAACCTTTTGCTTTTATGCTTCCTATTGAGATTCGGAAACAAGAGGTTCTGCTTACGAAGACCTGGAGAAAGGTTCTAAATATGTATAATTTAACAGGGTTTTCCACCTATGGGGATTTTATATTTAACTTAAATGCATGTATTTGGGGATAAAAATAATTTTTTTCATTTGGGTTTCATTAAAAATTGTGTACCGATTTGGATTTTGCAGGCTTGTGGTTTACTGCACATTCATCTGATGTGGTCTGTGGTCATAAATCAGAGAGAGAAGAAAAAAAGAATTACAGCCTTTTGTGATTATTTTACTTTACAAGATATTGTAAAAACATAAAGGTCTTTATAGACATCAACAGGAAAAAAAACAATCCACTGTAACCTCGGATAACAAGATAGTTTGTGCCTAAATTTGTTTTACAGATTAATCTAAATGTGTCATCAGTAGAACATGTTCATCTACTACTCCTGTTACTGGAAAATGTTCACTGTTGCACAGTTATCACCTCCTTCCCTGACTTCTTTCATTGTGTCTTTATTTTGCCTTTATTTTGTTTCAATGAAGCAGAAGAAAGAAGTAAAACTATCAGCATGGAGGCTCCTTGTGTGAAGACTTGAGATCCCTGCAGCCAAGAACATTCACCGGCTCTCAATGAACCCTCACCTCCTGTCACAAAAACCACAATCCCTGTGTGTTTGGGTATGTGCACAGAATGTTGATCATGTATCAAGCTTTTCTCCTAGAAAAACAGAGGAATTCTGATTGTGTGGTGAGTGACATACATACAGTAACAGCAACTTTTATTATCGAGTAGACATGATTGAATATTATTTCTGTCCTTATATGTTTAGTAAATTTATATATAAAATCACCACAATGATTTTCTGTTAGAAAATTATTGAAGCTTGCTCATTTTCATTTGAAGTTAACCTCACCCTCTTGTGTGTTTGACCCCATACCATCCCACTTTCTCCTCAACCTTATTGCAGCGCTTATCCCAGACCAATCCTTCTTTTAAACTTATTCATTTCTGGTGTCTTGCCTTCCTCTATCGAACATGCAACCATTTTGCCAATCCTGAAGAAGTCATCCCTTGACCCAACGTTGATGTCTATCTATGACCCTACATCACTACTCTCTTTCGCATGTCCACATTGAACTTTCCTCCCACCTCTCATCAAACACACTCTTCAATAATCTACAAACTACCACCCATCCCCAACACTCCACTGAAACTGCTCTATCAAAAATTACAAACGAATATAATAAAAAAGGTCAAAGCTCTAGGACCTCTTATATTTTGTACTGCAGCAGAATTACAGCACGTAGTCACCCTCTTTTGCAAACCAAGCTCAGTTTACAGTCTGAGAGCTTGTGGAAGTAGCAGGACGTGACCTACAATGTGGTCCAAAAGCAACACCTGCTCAGTATATCCATAAAGGCTTCTGACCAATCTGCTTAATACCCCAGCAATCAGGCTGGCAAATTAATCCATCATTGCCTAAGCATGTGCAGGAGCTCAGTGTCAAATTGCTAGCACATAAGCCTTGATAGGAACCTCAGTGCAGCTCTCAGTGCCTCGGTACTGATAGAAGATCTACACGCAAGTAAACCCGTGGTCCCCGACCTGCATGGTCACTGAGTCATCAATACGGGGATTAGCACTGCCCATGCAACAGCATCCCTGCATACTATCGGCATCACAATAGTAGCAGTGTGTGCCTATGTACCGCCCCGTTCTCGGCAGCCGAGCCGCTCGGGTCCGGACCTTTAGTGGGTGGCTCGAGGGTCTCCGGACCCGGGGGTCCTGCGGTCACTCCAATCAAAAAGGGGGTTTGTGGTTTGGGGAAGTAGTTGTACGGCCAGAGCCGTGTTAAGTTCGTGACGCCACCCACGGGATGTGGTGAAGATGGACACCACCGCTACAGTTACGGGGCACCCGGGGGAGATGTTGCGCAGCACGTTGTTAACCCCTCCGTGGGTAGGGATGGTGGCCCCGGGACCCGTTGAGGGGATGTTTGGCGGTGCAGGGAGATGGGCGGCCGGAGGGCACTGATGTACTCACTATTAGTAAACACACGAGTCTCTGGTAAACCAAGGTGATGGTGGTCAGTGCCCGCAGCCGGCTGCAGTCTGGTCCCCCACCTGGCTGGTGGTCTCTGTCTTTCTCCCGCACCTGTTTGTGATGGTGGACAACCTGTGCTTGCAACTTCAGGAGTCCGCTCCCGGCTTGTGGTTGCCTGAGGAGCCCTTTGCCCGCAGACGCTGGCCCGTGGGATCTCTGTGCCATGGCGGTGACTTTCTATCCCCCTCGTTAGGCTGTTGCCTTCAGTCGGGACTTTGGGTGGGATAGGACCTCTAGTCCTGGCCGCAATCAGTTAATTAGCTAGTCCCCATTAATTTCTGGACCTAGCTTCAGGGTCTGAGTACCCCCCTTTGTGCTCCGGTTTCCGAGTCGGTTCCCCGGGTCGGTACCGGCGGGCTACAACCCTGTCCCGGTCCACCTCGGATCTGCCGAGCCGTCTTCCCGTCTCCTACTGACGGAGACCACCGTCTGCCACCTAGCCAAGGCACCAGGGCTCCAACCCTGACACCGTTCAACTTGAACTTCCTCTGCTGGAGCTACACCTAGCTCTAGCCCACACTCCTCTCAACTTGAACTACCAAACTTATCTGCTTGTTTTCCCGCCCCGGGCTGTCTAGACCCCTGGGTGGGCGTTTCCAACCACCTGGTCCCGCCCACTAGTGTGTCTGTCTTTCCCTAAGGGGGGAGCGACTAGGGTTTCAGGTCGGCTGTGTGTTTCCTAAGTGAGGGAAGGTGTTATGCGGGGGCCTATCTGTGACTACCTGGTTTTGTCAGGGCGTCATATCAGCATATAGATGGCACTGGAAGCCATAGGACTTTAGGAGTTTTCTTAGGTCAAAGGTATAGATTGAGAAGAGTAGTGATCTAAGGGCAGAGCCTTGAGGGACACCAAAAGAGAGAGGATGGGATAAGAACGTGCATTTAGTGACGTATAAGGCAATCCAGCAGAGGGCAAGGTCTTTGATCCTGGAGAGGGAAAGAGAAGAGAAGATTTGTTGTAGGTAGAAATGATCAACTGTGCAGAAAGCAAAGCACAGCTTCAGAAGGAAGAATATAGAATAGCGTTTTTTGTCTTTGGCAGTTAGTAAATTGTTTGTAATTTTAAATTAAAATGTGAATCCGCTCTAGTAGAAAATTCAATTTATAAAGCAATAATTCCTAAAATGTACATTCATTAAATAAATCTAAAAATATTCACAAATTTATATGTGATTCAATAATTTGCATCAATAAAAACAGGGAAATAAAGCAATTTTCATAATAATAATAATAATAATAATATAATAATCTTTATTTCTATAGCGCCAACATATTCCTCAGCGCTTTACAATTCAGGAGGATCATATACAAACAAGTAACAGTTATAGAAATACAATATTTAGAGGAAAAAAAGAAAAAACACAACCCTGCTCGTGAGAGCTTACAATCTACAATGAGATGGGGGGGAGGGGCAAGTACAAGTGCTTATTTACAATGACAATCCAGCCATCTCACGGAAATGGGGGCTAGATAGTGGTTTCCTGGACCAGTGGCCCGAGCCTTGAGATGCCTTTGGGTGCCATGGAGTTTGATGTGGAGTTATGTTGTGAGAAGTTGTAGAGGGACTATGTGAATCGAATCTGATTAGGGAGTGTGATAGGCCACCCTAAAAAGATGCGTCTTTAGGGTGCGTCTGAAGCTGAGTAAGTTGTGATTTGTCCTAACTTCTTTGGGTAGAGCGTTCCAGAGGGTTGGTGCAGCTCGGAAGAAGTCTTGGATCCGGAAGTGGGAGGTTTGAATTAGTGTGGATGTTAGTCGAAAGTCGCTTGCAGAGCGTAGAGAACGGGTGGGGTGATAGACAGAGGAGGGTGGAGGTGTAGGGGGGTGCCGCACTGTGGAGAGCTTTGTGGGTGAGAACAAGCAGTTTGAATTGGATCCTGTGATATATGGGCAGCCAGTGCAATGACTGGCAGAGAGCAGAGGCATCCGAGTAGCGGTTAGCCAGATAGGTGACCCTGGCTGCTGCATTAAGGATGGACTGTAGAGGAGAGAGTCTAGTTAGGGGGAGACCAATTAATAGAGAGTTACAGTAGTCAAGGCGAGAGTGGATCAGGGCCACGGTGAGGGTTTTTGTCGTTTCCATAGTGAGAAAGGGGCGGATTCTAGAGATGTTCTTGAGGTGCAAGTGGCAGGAGTGGGCAAGAGATTGTATGTGGGAGGTGAAGGAGAGATCAGTGTCAAGTATAACCCCCAGGCAGCGGGCTTGCTGCCTAGGACTTATCGTTGTGCCACACACAGAGAGGGAGATGTCAGGTTTAGGAAGGTTGGAGGATGGAGGAAAAAGAAGAAGTTCAGTTTTGCAAAGGTTAAGTTTCAGATAGAGAGCAGACATGATGTTGCAAAATGCAGTCAGGCAGTCACTTGTGTTCTGTAGTACAGCAGGGGTGAGCTCAGGGGATGAGGTGTATAGCTGTGTGTCATCAGCATAAAGATGGTACTGAAAGCCAAATCTGCTGATGGTCTGTCCAATTGGGGCAGTGTAGAGGGAGAAAAGAAGAGGGCCAAGGTCTGAACCTTGAGGGACCCCAACAATGAGAGGGAGAGGAGAAGATGTGGAGCCAGCAACTGATACACTGAATGAACGGCCATAAAGATAGGAAGAGAACCAGGAGAGCACAGTGTCCGTTAGGCCAATAGAATGGAGCATAGAGAGAAGGAGACTGTGGTCAACAGTGTCGAAGGCAGCAGAAAGGTCAAGAAGAATAAGCAGAGAGTGGTTACCATTACGTTTTGCTGTCAATAGGTCATTGGTCACTTTGACAAGGGCAGTTTCTGTTGAGTGTAAAGGGCAGGAAGCCAGACTGTAAAGAATCTAGAAGAGAGTGAGTGGAAAGCTAGCGGGTGAGGCGAGAGTAGACCAGGCGCTCCAAGAGTTTAGAGATGAAGGGACCCTGAAGCCAGGACCGGAAACCAGCGGCTTGGTTAATTAACCAATTGAGGCCAGGATTATAGGTCCTGTCCCACCCAAAGTCCCTCATAGAAGATAACAGCCCATCGACAGGGATAGGAGGTCACCGCCAGTGCCCATAGATCTCACGAGCCAGCGTTTGCAGGCACAGCTCCTTAGGCCACATCCAGCCGGGAGCGGACTCCTGAGTTCCAGACCAGGCAATCCACGATACACAAAGTCAGTGCAGAGGAAAAGGACAGAGATCACCAGCCTGGGTGGGGACCTGAATGCAACCAGTCACGACAGCCGGCCACCAGCACCTTGGTTTACCAAAGACTCGTGTGGTTCATTTACTGTGAGTAACCAAAAACATTCCCTGCTGTTGCTATACCCTGCACAAAGACACTGGGTCCCGGGGAAACCATCCCTACTCACGGAGGGGTTAACATCCAGCTGCCACTGCATCTCCCCCGGGTACCCCATAACAGCAGCGGTGGTGTCCCACCTCAACACACACCGTGGGTGGCATCACAAACTTAATACAGTCTAGCCTGTACATCTACGTCCCCCTTTTATTTGGCGTGTCCGCGAGGAGACCCCCGGGTCCGGAGACCCTCGAGCCACCCTCGTAGAAGGTCCGGACCTGAGCAGCGGCAGCTGCTGGCACGGGGACGGCACGCTGATGACACTCAAATCTACCTCTCTGGCCTACATGTAACCTCTCAGAATCCCAGAGTGTTTATCAGCCATATCTTCATTCTTCTCCTCATACTTTCTATAACTCAATGTGGACAAAGACAAACATGATCTTTCCTTCATTTCTCTAATTCCCTTACCAGATTTTTCTATCGCAATAAATGACAACATGCTTTCCAATATAACACAAGTAGGCTGTCTCAGTGTAACCCTTGACTCTGTGCTCTGTCCATCAAACCTCAAGCTCTGACCACCTCCTGTTATTTCATACTCAATAGTGTTTCCAGAATTCATCCTTTCCTCAACCTCAAATCTACAAAAATGCTAAAACACGCTCCCATCATATCCCACCTCGACTGCTGCAATATACTCCTCTGTGAAATCTCAACTAACATTCTCGAACCTCTCCAGTCTACCCTTAACTCTGATGCTCAATTAATCTGTGACGCCCTGGCAAAACCAGGTAGTCACAAAGGTGTACATTCTCCTTGTTACCATCAAACCCACACTTAGGCATAACACACAGCCATTAAACCCTAGCCACCCCCTCATGATAATAGGGGCACACCAGTGGGCGGGATCAGGGGGATGAGGTGTCAGAGGCGGGAACACAGGAGATCAAGTTTAGGCTTTGAAGTGTAGACAGTTAAGCGGGCTTTACACGCTGCGATATCGCTAGCCGATGCTAGCGATGGCGAGCGTGATAGCACCCGCACCTATCGTTATGCCAATATGTGAAGATCGCTGCCGTAGCGAACATTATCGCTACAGCAGCGTCACACGTACTTACCTGCTTGGCGACGTCGCTGTGAGCGGCTAACTGCCTCCTTTCTAAGGGGGCGGTTCGCTTGGCGTCACAGTGACGTCACTAAGCGGCCACCCATTCAAAGCGGAGGGGCAGAGATGAGCAGGACGAACATCCCGCCCACCTTCTTCCTTCCTCATTGCTGGCGTGTGGCAGGTAATGAGAGGTTCCTCGTTCCTGCGGCGTCACACGTAGCGATGTGTGCTGCCGCAGGGACGAGGATCAACTTCGCCCAAGCGACAGCAGCGATAATTGGGAGAGGACCCCCATGTCAACGAGGAGCGATTTTGGACGTTTTTGCAACGATCCAAAATCGATCCTGGGAGTCACACACAACGAGATCACTACAGCGGCCGGATGTGCGTCACAAAATCCGTGACCCCAACGAGATCGCTGTAGCGATCTCGTAGCGTGTAAAGCCACCCTTAAGTAGAAGTGGAGCACACACTGAGCAGTGTAGTTAGGGGTAGTGGCCCTTGGACTACTTGGCTGGGTGGCAGACGGTGAACAGAGCCACAGGCGACGGAGATCTAAAGTCGCGGGAGACCTAAAGTGGACCGGGGCAGTATCCCGCCAGGGCCGACAGCGGGAATCCGGTCCGGAGGCCGTGCACAGATGGGGTGCCTGGACCCTAGAACGAGGAAGTTTGCATGCCCCTTATTAATTAACCAGCAGGGGACAAGGTTCCAGACATTGTCCCAATTCACTGCCCAGATAGAGTGAAACGGAAGCCCAACGCAGGGGATAGGGTGTCCGCCAAGAACCCACTGAAATCCCAAGGGTCAGCTTTCGCAGGCCACAGCTCCCAACACAAATAGAACCGGGAGTGGACTTCTCTGTTCCATGTGAAGTCGTCCAAAAGAGAAGAAACCACAAAGTGCAGGAGGAAGGGATATCTGTTCCTCAACCTGGGTGCGGGACCCGAATGCACCCTCCAAAGGCAGCCGGCCACTGGCAACTTGGTTTACTACTGGACTTGTGTGAGATTATTGAACTGTGAGTACACCACTGTCCCCCACTCCGGCCCGGCGCGCCACCTCCAGCAGCCATTACTTCCGTGTTCGACCCGCGGGACCCGGGACTACACCTCCCCTACCCGTGGAGGGGATCCCAACTTGCTGCCCCGCTCCATCAGCCCTGGGTGCCCCATCACCAGGCAGCGGCGGTGCCAACATCCCTCACCACAACCCACGGGTGGCGTCACAGACACAAACAACCTCCCTTGTAAATATCCTCTTTTCGACGGTTGTGAGGACGGGCGGCAATGAGAGCCTGAGTCCGGTCACCACTCAAGCCATAGCAGTAACCTGGATCCGAGCAGGCCCCCCGAGAGAGAGAAGCAGCAGCGGCCCCCGCCTGCAACAAATCCTCCTCTCACTAGTCCTCCTCCTCCTCTTCCTTCTGCCAGTCCCTTTGCTGGCTTCCAGTTCCTCAGTGAATACAGTTTGAATTACTAACAATAACTTACACTGACAAGAAAGAGTATGTTTTGAATTTTTGACTTTCAGGCTTAATACACCCAAAGTAATAAAAATTACAATTTAGATTTTAGGAGCAAAACAGTAACAATGCAGTTACATGAAATTAATCTGCATAACTAATCATATGATAAATAGTGGCAAGTCAAATTTATATATTAGCTATCCAAGATGGTTGTCTATGAAATGAAGGTAGTCTCACTCTCAAAGCTATAATGGATGGTGAGCTATGGAGCCTGGAAGTAAAATATTCTTCATATAATGTAATATCCAGTCTTCACAAGATATGACACTTTTCTGTTCTCGCATGTTACCGAATCCTCACCCAGTAGATTGTTTCTGAACAAAACAACCTTGAATTAAATAAAATATAACATTTAACCCCCCGCCAAAAAAAAAAAAAAAAAAAAAAAAAAAAAGGGGATCTAAATATGGTGTTGCTGAACCTACACAGACTCATGGGAAAGGTTAGCATACATATTGTTAGTAATATTATTAATCTTTACATTACAAACACATTCTGCACTATTATTTCTAGTGTCATTTTACTGTGTGGGATACAAAGTAAAAGAAAATATATAAATTTGTGAGATTTGCTTTATTTTAATTTTCCCTTCCAAAAATAATAAAAAGTAATAATTAAATTATAATATAGGTACTGCAAATGTGTCGATAAAATAACAACTTTTAGTGCAAAAAATAAATCATTATACAGTTTTGTTGAAAACAAAAAATAACATTGTGGCACTTACATTGTGATAGTAACAAAAAAAAAAATAAAATAAAAAGAAAAAATGAACTAAATCAAACTAGTTATATGGTTGTATAGATCATAGAACAACAACGCCCCCAATATACTTCAAAGCTAATGTGAATGTAGCTTCTCAATGATGGTATATTTCAATTCAAAAAGATTCCCCATTTGTTCAACTTGTATCCTGAAAGGCTAATTTTAAAGGCTTAAAGGGAACCTGTCAGGTGCAATATGCACCCAGAACCACGAGCAGTTCTGGGTACATGTTAATAATTCCTGCCTAGCAGTCACTGTATACACTAGCATAGATAAATAGATCTTTAGAAAAAGTATTTCTAAATATCGTTTCTTATATGCTAATGAGGCCCACGACTAGTCGCAAGGGCGTGAGTTCTCTTGGCTAGTTAAGATAAGTGAGGATAATAGAGCTGCAATTTGCATCATATCTTTATAGTTTATGAGGGCAGGGACAGTAGAAGATTTTTTTTATCTCCTAGGAGTACCGCTTTAAGACAACTTGCAAGACGACAAGCAAGCCGTTTAATAGTTACTACAAAAGCCAAGATGGAAAAAAGTGTTAGGGCTAAGCCACACAGCGAGAAAAACAGTGCGAGTGGAGTGCGATAAAACATCGCATTCCCCTCGGACCAATTCTAGCCTGTGTGTCAGCACACATGGGCGATTATTTTCTCAGCCCTAATCGGACTGAGAAAACAATCGCAGCATGCTGCGATTGTAAGCTGAGTCTCTTTCTCTCGCACCCATTCAAGTGAATGGGGCGAGAGAAAAATCGCACTGCACTCGCGGTACACCGGTGTACTGCTAGTGCAGTGCGAGAATGGCAATAGCCGGCTACGCAGTAGAGAGGGAGAGAAATCCCTCCCTCCCCTCCTGAGTGCCGGCCCGCCCCCCGCAGCTGAGGTCTGCTCGCACGAACGGACCTCAGTTGCAAGGACACAGGCATGACACTCGGCTCTGCTGTACTGCCAGCACGAGCCGAGTGTCATGCAAGTGGATCGCAGTAGTGCCCGTGTGGCCCCAGCCTTACTGTTACTGTCCCAACTTATCCCTCATTTAGACCTTTTAGCACAAAGGTTTTTATGTGGACACGAAAAAATAGAAAAACAGCTCTAATGTTCTAAAAACACTTGTTATATCTGTATGAATTACAGTGATGATGACTATGATAGAAAATAAAAGATGGATCATGATGAACTTCTAGGTTGATGGATGGACCTTACTCATCATTGTAATATATAGAAAGTGATTAGAGTTTTTTTCATATGTAGCACAATCATCTCTCAGCTAATTTGTTTGTAAACTGTGCTAAATGAGACCACATATCATACCACTGTAATTACCTAAATCTGATTTTAATTGATAATACACCATTAGCTAACTTTAACAGAACCACATTTTTGACCATTATTAAGAGCTACAACAATAACACTTTATGACATTAGAAACAAATCACTCAAATATGATAACTGGAATTGTGCGTATTGCTGCTAAAATGGAGAAGTTAATGAGGTCATCTCCAAATGCTCAAATACTGTAAATAATGCTAAATAACAACATGCACTTGCAAGGGTGTTACATATCACCAGCCTTTAGTGTTTCACAGGAGGCTGTATTTTAAAGGGAACCTGTCACCAGATTTGGGGCCTATAAGCTCCAGCCACCACCACTGAGATCTTATATACAGCATTCTGACATGCTGTATATAAGAGCCCAGGCTGCTGTGTAGAACACAAAAAACACTTTTATAATACTCACTTAAGGGGCGGTTCGGTCCAATGGGTGTCGCTGCTCTCTGGTCCAGTGACTCCTCTCTGCGGCGATTGCCAACCTCCTTATTCTGAGTCCCTTGCGCATGACGCGTCCTTTGTCATTCACATTGGCAGGTATTAAGGTCCTGCCCAGGCGCACTTTGATCCGCCCTACTCAGGGCAGATCAATGTATTGTAGTACACATGCGCGGGAGGTCTTTAATTTTTCCTTGCACCTGGGCATTACAGTATTTTGATCTGCCCTCAACAGGGCAGAGAGATGTTCTGCTGTGCAGGACCGCAATGTTGGCCTATGTGTGGATGACGTAGATACGTCACCCACACTGGCGTGGGTAGAAGGAGGACAGAGATTGGAGCAGAGAGGAGGCGTTGGACCGAGAGCAGTGACATCCATCGGACCAGACTGCCCCTTAGGTGTGTATTATAAAGGTGTTTTTTTTACCTTATACAGTGCGGCCTGGAGTCTTATATACAGCATTCTGGAATATTGTATATAAGGGCTCAATGGTGATGGCCACAGCTTATAGTCGCCAAATCTGGTGACAGGTTCCCTTTAAGGCTTACAATCAAAATGGAAGCCACAGCTATGTAACAAATTAATTTTCAAAGAACCTGAGAGCTAATACATGCTGCACAATCTGTGGACAGTATGTATCAGGCATTGGTTGTATTGTCCCAGTCAAGTATTTTTTTACTGTGTTTCAGAGAAAGATATTTTTTATAGGGACCAAGCCGAGCTGTAGGCTACTCAGACAAGTGGGTCCCCAGCGGCTTCTCCCAACCTGCTGCCCTGAAATGATAGGTCTGTGCATATACACAGCAGTGACACACCAGTGCTATCAATATACTCACTGCACCACGATTAATTCATTATTGATGAGCAAAAAGGTAACAATATTTAGAACTTTTGACTTTCAGGCTTCATATCTCATCATTCACTACAGCTTTGAACATGAGACACCCTTCATTTTATAGACAATCCTCTTTGCTATTTCATACATAAATGTGACTTGCAACTATTTAGCATATGATTAGTTATGCAGATTGTCATGTCAATACATTGTTACTGTTTTGTTCCTGTTTCTTCCCGTATACTACAAATTACAACCTGTTCTCACACTTCCTAATAGCTCAGTGTGTTATTAGATTGATTTCCAATCTGGAAGAAACAAGGGAAAATGGAGATAAAAGACAGAGAAATTGAAGGAACTGTCAAGTTTGGTAGTGAAAGCCTGATGATATGAAGTTGTTTCACAGCCAAAAGCATTGGCTATGTGACCAGGATCAATGATGGTCCCAATGCTGAGCTATATGTGAGTATCTGACAAGACGATTTACTTTGTACACTCGAGTATTATCGGTACGATTAGGACGTCAGTGTTCCAAGAGGTTGATGACCCTAAGCATATGTCTAGATAGGTGAAGAAATTGTTCAATGACAGTGAAGTAGAGATGCTGGATTGGCCCCATATCCCCTAGACCTCAACCAAATCAAAGACTTGTGGGTAGAGTTGAAGGATAAGCTGTATACAGTCTCAAGTAAGTCGACCAATATACACCAACACTGGAAATGTGTAGAAGAGATTTCAGTCAAAACATCTGATCAAGAGCATGCCCAAAATAATTCAGGCAGTGTTGAGGGCCAAAGGTGGAGTAACAAAATAATAAAATTTTTGATTTTTAGGAGCAAAACACTAACAAAGCAGTGACCTGACAAGAATCTGCAGATCTAATCATATGATAAATAATTGCAAGTTACATATTTATGTATGAGATAGCCAAGATGATTGTCTATAAAATAAAAATAAACTCACATTACAAGATATAGCGCATGGTGAGCTATGGAGCCTGAAAGTCAAAAGTATCATTGTGACACTAATCACTATACAGAAAAGTTGTAAGACTGGCAGTCAAATGGTCCAGAGTCAGCATACCTGGAGTATAGCGGATCAGAGCAAAATGGCAAGGCAAATGGAAGGTCAGATGAGGTCCATGGGGTGGCAGCAATAGATCAGAACACAGAATGCAGATTAAATAGGCCAACAAGTAACACTAAGCAGAATGCTATTTCTGGAAGTGTTCTAGGATTAACTGCTCAGCAAATAGCTGGGCAATCATAGACAACAGGGAACACCTAAGGAAACCCAGCACCTCCCAGTATCAGATTGGATGACTGAGCTGTCACTCAACACACCGACAGCTCAGCACATCCCAGCACCAGATTGGACGACTGAGCTGTCACTCAACAAACTGACAGCTCAGCATGTCCTGATTCCATAGTACAGCAGTCACCATTGCGTTCAAGATGCATTGAACGGGGGAATCATCGCAATCATCTAAGGTATTTTAAGGCTGGCTCAGGTGACAGCACTCTGCTTGCGTATTCAAGTATTGCACTTGCACATTGTATTAAGTATTACTAATTGCATTGAGTTTTTTACATGGCACATTGCATTGAGTATTGTATTCTGCTACCATGTACTTTTTAGGAATCAAGCCACACTTACCACTTTGCTTTCCTCCAGCCGACAGCACAGGTTTAAAGGCTTTTTTTCTGGGAAATGCACTAATGAACTATTCTTAGAATGATCAATCAGTATGTGTTTGGTAGGGGTCATACACCTACAAACCAACAAAGCAAAAGTATTGCATCTCCTTTTGTTCTGTCCCCACTTAAAGGCGATTGAAGGCGCGTAGTTGTGAGATGTGAGAATCTTACCTTCGTTTTTCCTATAGGTGAGGCAGACATGACCAGAGCACTCCAGAGTTAAACATGCACATGCTGAGATGAAACAATGGTGGTTTATTTTCTCCAAAGGTTAGGAAATGCAGAATGCAATAGTCCAAGTACCTGGCATTGTGGTTCTCTTGTGATGCTTGTTTCTGAAGCCACTAAGGTCAGAAGACTTTGCTTCCAGCAGCTCCAATAAGGGGTGTTGTTCTCACAAACTTTGGCTGGAACTGAAGATGCCAGGAAGTGATGCAAGAGGATCAGCAGACACTCCCATGGGCTGGACAAAAGAAACAGAGGAGCCGAAAGGTCTGACCAGTAGATGGCAGCAGAGACAAGCATGAAAAACATTAAATAACAGTTTTAACTAAGGCTAGGTTCACATTTCCGTTGTTTTGCATCAGTCACATGCATTGCTTGATGCATGTGACTGATGCGTTGTACAACGGATGACAAAGAACAGAATTTTTTTTTTGCCGGACTCCGTTGTGTGCGGGGGGCG
This sequence comes from Anomaloglossus baeobatrachus, assembly GCF_048569485.1. Lineage (NCBI taxonomy): Eukaryota > Metazoa > Chordata > Amphibia > Anura > Aromobatidae > Anomaloglossus > Anomaloglossus baeobatrachus. Next base: position 475,278,210 of record NC_134358.1, on the reverse strand, counting down.
GAGCGCGAGGGGGCGGAGTTAGGGGTGGGTGGAGCCGAGCGGGGCTGTGGCACTGAGGACGTCAGTGCCGCGGGGACTGCAGGGCTGGGGACAGGTGAGTGTGTGAGTGTGTGAGTGTGTGAGTGTGAGTGTGTGTGTGTGAGTACATGCTGAGCGCGGGAGGGGGCGGAGCCGAGCGGGGAAGTGTCCGGCTCCCTGCACAGTCAGGGTAAATATCGGGTATAAGCAAAGCACTTTTTGCTTGGTTGCCCAATATTTATCTTGGTTACCAGCATATACCGCTTAGCACTGGCTCCCTGCACACGTAACCAGTGTAAATATTGGGTAACTAACCAAAGCGCATTGCTTAGTAACCCGATGTGTATCCTGGTTACGTGTGCAGGGAGCCAGAGAGCGTATGCGCAGCGAAATCCTACGGATCGCGCTGCTCAAAAAACGTTACATGCTGCGTTCCTCCCGCCCGGCGGTCAGTCGTTCCACGACTGATCAGTCGAGCGGAGGGTGCAACGCAGCATTATCAGTCACAATCCGCTGCTCATACAAGTCTATGGGAACAATGGAATCCGCCAAACGGATTCCGTTGTTTACCAGAGCAGCGGATTGTGACTGATACAATTTAACGGAAGTGTGAACCTAGCCTAAAACAATTAGGAACAGCACACCTTTATTGTTTGCTCAGACGCAACAGAGAGCTGAGGGGTGAAACCTCAGTATTGGATGTACTTATATATATAACTGCACCAATGTGTGTGCATACACATAGAAATACTGTGTTTCGCCAAAAACAAGCCCCACCACTAAATTAAGCCCTAGCAGGATTTTTGGGCCATTTTGGAGTAGACTTGAAATATAAGCCCTACTCCAAAAAAAAGCTCAAATTGCATACTTAAACTAAGGCGGGCTTTGCACACTACGACATCGCACCTGCGATGTCGGTGGGGTCAAATCGAAAGTGACGCACATCCGGAGTCGCAATCGATATCGTAGTGTGCAAATCCTTTTTGATACGATTAACGAGCGTAAAAGCGTTGTTATCGTATCATCGGTGTAGGGTCTGACATTTCCATAATGCCGGTGCAGCGACAGGTACGATGTAGTTCCTCGTTCCTGCGGCAGCACACATCGCTGTGTGTGAAGTCGCAGGAGGGAGGAACATCTCCTACCTGCGTCCCGGCTGCTATGCGGAAGGAAGGAGGTGGGCGGGATGTTTACATCCTGCTCATCTCCGCCCCTCCGCTGCTATTGGCCGCCTGCCGTGTGACGTCGCTGTGATGCCGCACGACCCGCCCCCTTAGGGAGGAGGCGGATCGCCGGCCAGAGCGACGTCGCAGGACAGGTGAGTGCATGTGAAGCTGGCGTAGCGATAATGTTCGCTAAGCCAGCAATCACAAGATATTGCTGCTGCGACAGGGTCGGGGACTATCGCGCTCGACATCGCAGCATTGGCTTGCGATGTCGCAGCGTGCAAAGTACCCCTTACAGTATCCTGAAATAGGGCTTGTGTAGCACTACTTCAGGATTTGTAACATTTATTGTTCCCTTCTCTAAGCTCAGGCTAGTTAAATGATTGAATATTCACCCTCTTCCTCACCCAGAATCCCACCCACCGCGGTGAACCTTGCACAGACACTGACACTCTATGCTTGCTGTACCGTATCACTACCCAAGGACCCACCATAATCTTTAGAATTTCTCCTGAGCTGACACTGACAGTTGCATAGAAATACATGCTGTCACTCTCAGATCAGGAGTGCCTCTGAGGATTGCAGTGAGAGCACACCGGATAATTAAGTGACTCAATTTTCAGCCTCATCTCGCCATTGTCCTGCCCACCGCTCTGCATGGGTACCCGCACTTTATGCCTGCTGTACAGCCAGTACTGCCAGCCTTAAGGTCACATCGCAATGCTTGGAGACTCTTCTCACCTGAGAATGACAGCATGTATGTGACGACTTGGCTTATCAGGTTGTCACAGGGTATTGTGCAATCCGCCCTTCTGCATGATATCCACCTCCTCCTTAGTTACGGGTCCTTGACCTTTGGTGTTGCTAAGAACAAGCTAATCAAAACCCTAGGAACACTCTGCACCACACCCACCAGACACACTAGTGGGCAGCCTGAAGGGAATAGGTCCGGCCACTTGGGGGGTTGGTTAAGGAGAGATCAGGAGTGTCAGGAGACAGTTAGTGAGTTGAGGAGTGACTCTCGAGAAGAGAGGTCAGGAGCTGGGCTTCGTGAACTACTAGGTGGCAGACGTTGGTCTGGGCCTGGTAGGAGCTGGACCCCGGTCACAGGGGATCGTGACAAGGGGCACGGACTATCGAGGAGGACAGCCGGCGGCCTTGTGCTATGGACCCTAGGCTGGGAAGTAGCTTCAAGCGTCCTGGTAATTTACCTGGTAATTTACACAATTAACCCTTACGTCCCCGATGGCACCTCCCCGACATCCCCACTGGGTACTCCCAGCCGCAGCGGTAGTACTTTACCCTTACCACGCACCACAGGTGGCATCACAAACTTTCAAACTTTCTACACCATCCCCTCTACACAGTTCCCCTTTATTTGAGTGGCCGCACGCCTCCTGGGTCCTGACGTCCCTCGAGCCACCGCGGATCTGGATCCGAGCAGCTCGGCTGCTGACTCCTGGGCGGCACACCAACGCTATCTTCCCCGTGAAAGCGCACGAAGCAGAAGCCCCGCCCTTCGTCCTGCGTGTGAGGCTGGAACCGGAAGTTCCCAGAGGGCCACAGTGCGCGAAAGAGTGCTGAGTGAAAACCGAGGGGACGTGCCAGAATGTAACATCAGCAGAAGTGAAGCATGGATGCCAGGACTCTGCCATAACGTTCCTGGACAACACAGAGGAAAGATGGCAGAGCGAGACTGGTCACTGGAACGTTTTGTTCCCGGGACCGCGATATGGATAGAGGAAGAGACAGAACAGCTGTGCAGGAGAATGCGGACGCAGTTCTTGTTCATCCTAAACCACTGGAGGGAAGAGATGAGGAGCCTGGCGATGGCGGTGTGAGCCCATGAGATTGAGATCCCACGTGAAGAGAGGATAAGCGGTTACCCAGTCCCTATTGATTGCCCAAATCCAGCCACAGCGGCTGAGGGATCCGGACCACCCCCGCTCGCAGTGAGCCCTACACGTTCACCTACCCCGTCCTCGGCGGACACCGAGCTGCCCACACCAACTCCGTCAGCGGAACCTTTGGTGCCTTTAAAGGAAGCTCCAGCTGCAGAAACCACGGTGCTGTCCCTCATCCCTGTCATGATAGCGGTCATCCGGACCATGGCCAGACCAGACCCGGCCGCATCACCGGGCCCGTCCTCAGAGGCGGAGCACCCGGACTCTGCAACCCTGGCTGCGGAGCAGTCGGTCTTTTTACCTGCAGATGCGGAAGTGGAGCCTAAGATCCACCGGTTCCACTGCCGCGCGGCATCCCGACTGCTGTTGGGGCTGCAAGAGTCCACATCACACCAGAGCCAGCTAGGGAGCTGAGGCCGGACGCTGACACCCCCTACTGGGAACGACATCATCAACAACAGTTACAAGCCAAGATCACCATGCGAAACTGGCAATGGCGGAAGCTTGCCACCTGCAACAGAGCAGAAAAAGAGCAGGTGAGAAGCGTTGCTTCACGAGTAAGAGAGCCACAGTGCCGTAGTCTCGTGGATCGGTTTGACCCCGAGCAAGGGTGGGGTTTCATCCAAGAAGCAGGCCTCGCAGCTGGGGTGTTTATGTCTCGGCGGGACGTAGCACCGCACCTCCCCTGGGGGCACTCCGAGCATAACCTCCAACCCGAAGAAATGGTCACCTATACCCGGCATTGCGGAGAGCGGGGCTGGTATGCCCTGGAGGTGACACAGCATACGATGCCTGAGGAGGAATTTGTACCGGTGTCAGTGGTGTGTGGCCGTAAGGAGCCATGGCTACGGGACCCGGTAGTTTGAAAAGAAAAATACTAAAAATTCCAGTGGTTTAACGATGCCATAGAACTGTTAGGTATCGGTGTTTTTGTTTGTTGTTTTCCACAGTTTGTTATTTTCCATATAGAAATGTTAGTAAATAAGTGCTTAATTAACCAGTTTTAATGAAGAGAGTGAAAATAACCACATTTGCTAGAAAATTGCTAAATTGTGTACACCCGGTACATGGACTTCATTAATTATATTTAGTAAACATGGACCAGGGTCACAGGACTGGCGTGACCAACACAAACTCATGTATTGTATATAGTTGCACCTCCTGTGCCCACCAGAGTCGTCATAAAACAACGCTCGGGACCTTAACCTGGTCACGGACCCACCATAGGTTTGCAAGGGTTCAGGTTGTTTGGGTGCGAGTTAACGGGATCCGGGACATTGGGACTGGACTGTTGTGGGTAGAGGCTGCAACGGAGCAGTTTGAGTCTCCGCTACCATTGAAACCGGTAGCGTTCCTTGTTGAAGAGATGAACTCTTTAAAAGGTTTAGTAACGTTTAAGAAAAGTGCCTCCCCTGCGTGGGATAAAAATGCTAATAAAAGTGTTAACCTATTTTTCTTACTTTTCCACAGTTTAAAAATAAATAAATAAATAAACCTCTGTTGTCCTGTAGCTCGGGGACGAGCTACGTTTAACCAAGGGGGAATGTGATGCCCTGGCCTATCAGGTCGTCACAGGGTATTGTGCAATCTGCCCTTCTGCATGATATCCACCTCCTCCTTGGTTATGGGTCTCTGACCTTTGGTGTTGCTAAGAACAAGCTAATCAAAACCCTAGGAACAGTTTGCACCACACCCACCAGACACACCAGTGGACAGCCTGAAGGGAATAGGGCCGGCCACTAGGGGGGTTGGTTAAGGGGAGGTCAGGAGTGTCAGGAGACAGTTAGTTAGTTAGTAAGTTGAGGAGTGACTCTCGAGAAGAGAGGTCAGGAGCTGGGCTCCGTGAACTACTAGGTGGCAGACGTTGGTCTGGGCCTGGTAAGAGCAGGACCCCGGTCGCAGAGGATTATGACAAGGGGCACGAACTGTCGAGGAGGACAGTCGGCGGCCTTGTGCCATCACCGGGCAGGGGCCATTGCACGACGAGGTACGTGGACCCTAGGCTGGGAAGTAGCTCCTAGTGTCCTGGTAATTTACCCGACGAGGACGGAGCCTTCAAGATCCGCTTTCCACCCGCTTCAAAATCGGGGTACTAACGCAATGAGGGGGATAGGACTTTCCCACTGCATAGTCCAGAAAATTCCAAGCGTGAACCCTGAGAGCAAGCTAACTCCGTTAGCCATACGGGTGAGCGGGACCCATTTAGTTTTAAGCTAAAAGGGACCAACTACAGAAGAGAGGTGCCAAGGTCAAGGTCACAGGCTAACAAGCAACACCAACGGGCACTGGATCCAGGCGTGCTCCCTCCCTGCTACAGTGGCATCAAGAGCTTTGGTTTACCATGGTTGTCAGCGTCAGTGTTCTTGGACTGAGTGAGTACGCAATTAACCCTTACCGGCTCGACGGCATCTCCCCGACACCATCATCGAGTCCCGGGGCATTCCCCCAACCCGTGGAGGGGTTAAACATCTGGCTGCCCACACTATTGCCACCGGGTACTCCCAGCCGCAGTGGTGGTACTTTACCCTTACCACGCACCACGGGTGGCGTCATGAACTTTCTACACCATCCCCTGTATATAGCTCCCTTTGAGTGGTCGCACGACCCCTGTGTCCGGAAGGCCGTCGAACCACCACGGATCTGGATCCGAGCAGCCCAGCTGCTGACACGGGGGTGGCACATGTATGCCTATGCAGCTGTTACATTCAGCTGAGGAGAGTTGCCGAGGATTGCGATGCAATCCTTGGGTTGGCATTACTGGTAATACAGCAGACAGAGTGCGGGTGCCCGTGCAGGATTCGGAATGGTGGGGGGGATTACGGGGATGAGACTGAATATTAATACACTTATTAGCCGTCGCATTGTCACTGCAATCCTCGGTGTCACTCCTGATCTGAGCGTGACAGCATGTATGTTTATGCAGCATTCACTTTCAGCTCAGGAGATATACCAAGTTGTGGGGAAAGCCTCACATACTAAAAAAGCAGGCATTGGGGGCTCAAATATAAGACATGCCCTGAAAATAAGCCCTAGCACAATTTTCAAAGCAGGAAATAAAAGCCTCTGTCTTATTTTTGGGGAAGCACTAGTCATGCTAGCATCACACATTAATTCCACTGAAGATGTCTTTGGGGATATGTAACACTATAATGATCACACACTCATGGATTATACTAAGCTTAGGATATTGATTTGTTTTCTTAAAAATGTTCTTTACTGTATGGACATGACAAAGAGTTCTTTGAACATGTGGGTGCCAGTTTTCATGTAGAAAATTGCCTGGCACTACTGCATGATTAGAGGAGACCCTGAACATCTAAGGAAGAATGTTGTGGTGTTTTAAAAGCTGAAATATATTGAGAAATCGCTCCAGTCTGTTTTGCATAGTACAAGCTAGCCAAAAGCAATTAAAGCAATTGAAATATTTCTGAAGTTGCCTCCAATGTAAACAATCCTGAGCTCCACTGCTGAATATTGCCTTTAATTCAGCAAAAGCTGAAGCAAATTTTATTTTCAAACCATAACCTTAGTTAGGGCTCAATTAGTATCTGATTAAGAAAAATTGACAGCGTGACATGTCAGGAATTCTGAAATTATTCTGTCTTCTGCCATACAACATGACAAGCCACAGGATGGCATGGCTGGTTTCACATAAGAATGAGCTGCAATCAGTTTCAGTTATTAAGGAATTCCTTTAGCTTGGATCATATTATTTGTATCCTTGTTTTTATTGTATTGTTTTAACTACTGGTGAAGGTGATAAAAATACAGCCAGTGCTATTGACCCCAAAATTTTGGGCAGCATAACCATCACATGAAGTAGAAATTACGTGATGATGAGACCATGTTCTTGACAAAAAAGCAATATAAATTCTGCTGCTCAATAAGCTACTTATCACATATAATATATCTTAACAGTGTGTAAGGTTCATTCACAGTCTTCATGTTTAGGGTACCGTCACACTTTAGGGACGCTCCAGCGATCCCACCAGCGATCCCACCTGGTCAGGATCGCTGATGCGTCGCTACATGGTCGCTGGTGAGCTATCAATCAGGCAGATCTCACCAGTGACCAGTGACAAGCCCCCAGCCAGCAGCGACGTGTGTAAGCGATGCTGCGCTTGGTAACTAAGCTAAATATCGGGTAACCAAGCGCTTAGTTACCCAATATTTACCTTGGTTACCAGCAAACACCGCTTAGCGCTGGCTCCCTGCACTCCTAGCCAGAGTACACATCGGGTTAATAAGTAAACCGCTTTGCTTATTTACCCGATGTGTACTCTGGCTACTTGTGCAGGAATCAGTGAGAGCGGCTGACGGTAGTAACCAAGGTAAATATCGGGAAACCAAGCAAAGGGCTTCGATTGGTTACCCGATATTTACCTTGGTTACAGCTTACCACAGGCTGCCAGACGCCGACTCCCTGCTCCCTGCACATTCAGATCATTGCGATGTGTGCTTCACAGCGGGAGAGCAACGTCCAAAAAATGAACCAGCACTGTGTGTAATGAGCAGCGATCTCACAGCAGGGGCCAGATCGCTGCTCAGTCTCACACACAGCGAGATCGCTAATGATGTCACTGGTGCGTCACAAAAAACGTGACTCAGCAGCGATCTCACTAGCGATCTCGCTATGTGAGAAGTACCCCTAAGTCCTATGACCTATAACACTTTACTTTACACAGGGATCAACTCCATTAGAATCCATTCCAGTTTGACAGTATCACTGTTTCGCAGATATTTTTCTGTATAATCTACTTACGTTCCTTTGTGTTTTTCATCTGTATCTGAAATTATTACAAAATATTTACAGAATTATCTTGTTTATTGAACAAAAAACATATTAATTAAAAGATCTTGAAAAAATAATTTGTTGCACAATTGGATGTTTTTAAAAAACTCTCCATGTGTTAAGAGAATCTTATACATGTGCCCCTGCTATGTACCATTTTATTTGTCGTTTCCCACCATGCAGAGCACCTACACATGGTTGGCACATACCACAGCTTCAGGCCAGGGAAGTGTAGTGCTAGTAACTACTCATGGACTAGCTGAGTAGTCAACAGGTCTGGGGTCAGATACCAGGAGGACTCATTATAAACAAATGGGTAAGACAAAGGCGTAGGAAGGTGACGGTCCGAGGTCAAAATTCCCGGAAGGTAGCATATCAAGACAAAGGGGCTAGGCAAATGGATCATCAGAAGCAAGGTCAAAAGTCTGGCAACAATATATCAGATGCTGAGCACAGGAACATAAGGCATGGTGGCACCACCGAGCTAAGGCTACAATTGGCAGTAATTGGAAGCAGAGAGCCAGCAAAATAGTCAAGTAATTACTCTAAACATGAGACACATGGAGGAACCCCCAAATGCCCCGGCCTTGGTTGGCCGCCTGGACTGTCACTCAACACTGATAGCTCAGCACGCCCCAGCCTCCGATTGGATGGCTGAACTGCCCATCACCATACTGGTAGCTCAGCATGCCCCTGCCCAAGATTTAGCAGCTGAACTGTCATACAGTGTGTCTAGGCACACTAATAGGCGGAATCATGACAGGAAGGAAAAAAAATTCACTTATGATAAGTGAGTACGCAGACTAAAAAGAAGGGGATAAAGTGCCGAGTCCCATAATTAAAATCTTCATCTTTATTCAGCAAATTTTTAAAACATCCTGATGGTTGAATTATAGTCTCAACATGTTTCAGGCAAGCATGCTCTTAGTCACTGAAAGGAAGGGGCTCACAGCTGCTACTTTCTGTTGTGTAACAGATTTCCCTGCCTGTTTTATCACAGGAATGAGTGTTTCTGCCATATCCCTAGCCCTCTTAGCTCATTATAATTCAAGTTAGTGGGGTGAGAGCTCTGATGGCCGCTGAACTCACATATCAATGACTTTATTCATGATTTCCCAGAAAGTAGCAGTTGTGAGTCCCTGTTGTGTTATTAGCATACTCTACTATTCTTCCTCCCTTGGCCAGGAGCTGTGGTATGTGCTGACCATGAACTGGAGCCATTCTGCATGGTAGGACACAACAAATAAGACAGCACATAGCAGGGGCAAATTTATAAGATTATCTCAGCACAGGAACATTTTTTTAACTTATTAAATTGTGGAATTTTTTATTATTATTATTATATCTATTAAGAAAATGTACTTTACTCGTGGCACAACCCCTTTTAGGCTGCAATTTAACATGACATCAATTTGGAACTGGCTTACAAGCACAACTTTTTAACTATAAAGATGGCTTTGGACACACAGAGAAACAACCATTTGGGTAACAAACATCTCCCACAATGCTCTAATATCCATATATTTCACTAATGAAAAAAGGATACTATTGTTTAAAGTGAAACAATAGTTTTAAGAAGGCTGAAATTGAATCCATGAGCTTTCCAAAAAGGCGTAATATTTTGATGAATTCAAATGCAATAGGTAAATACTGCTGACAAAAATGTCATCTCTATCGTCAGTTTCAGTGATGAGGAACACTAGAAATCTAAAATATTGGCTTTGGGAGACTAAATTTAAATAGGAAATTTTACTACATTTTATTACACAAAGTGAGTACCCCCTCTAATTGTTGCTGCTCCACTGATCCTGGAACAGTTTTTCTTTTCTTTCCATGCCTCTGTCTCTCTGTTGTAGAGACTAGTGACAGGCTCTGGGTCAGAGTCTCTTTCCTTTGAGACTCTGCAAATTAAATGCATTCCCTTTCCTTTGGTGATGAGAGGGTTATTGTCTGTATTCCCTGACAGCAAGCATTCCATTACCTTCCCAGGTGTTTCTGGTTTGGACCACTCCCACTCCCTATATATACCCCCTGTTTCCTGTAGATGGTGCTGGTTATTCACTTACTCATTTAGATGCTTGGCCTGGAGGTGGAAGGAGTTGGTGGAGCCCTCTCTGCAAGTTGCTGTGTTGGCTGCAGTCTTGGTGTGCTTACTGTGCAGTGTGGAAGTTTCCAGGATGTCTGTTTACTTCTTCCCTTTTATGTTATTTTTCCCTGTGCAATTTTAATCGCTCCTTTATGTTTGATTGCCATGTGTATGAGTTTTTGTTTTTTCCCCTCTCTGTGTTTAGTTGTGGGGTTTCTAACTACTGTCCCTTGGGTGGAGGAGGCGGAGTGGCATTACATTAGGGCTTGGACAGGAGTTAGGGTCACACTAGTGACTCATACCTCACTACCATCAAGCGTACCTCTGAGCTAAGGGACAGCACAGGGACCCCTGTCTAAGGATTAGCCTAGGTGTCCCGATCCTGTCATCAGTTCCACGTGGCAACCTTTCTGTTGTAAAGTTATATTTCCCAGTGTTAAAGATGCATATTTTCCCTTAAACCAACTGGGAGTGCAAAACAGAGCTACTTTTTTCCTCCAATGCTGGCCAATTAAAATATTCCCACAATCACAAGTATACACCCAGTTGGTTGAAATGAAAATGTATGTCTTTACTACTAGGGTACATAATTTTTGATCAGAAGCACAGAAGAAAACGGAATCTGTTCCAGAATCAATGGAGCAGTGACAATCATAGGAAGAACACAGTCTAAAAATAAAAAACAATTGAAAGGACCTCTTTAATCTTCAAAGTAAGTGTGAAGTATTCTACCCTTTTCCCATACTCCATCCAGTGTTCCTGAATCTATGTTCCCATTTAATTAAATCTACCTTACTGTTACCATCAATCCTGAGTTTCAATCTTCTTACCCCTTCAATATTTAGGACATATGAATATAACAAATGCATTCACATATTCAGAATGTGGCATTCGCAGTGTTGAACACAGAAGCCAAGGATGACCCTGTTTCTGAGGTTGAATGGGATTTCATACTTTTAGATGTTCATTTCCCATGAGCCATTAATTCTGATTAATTGTATTTGAATAGCTTAATACAGATTCCTAAGACTTTTGTGGTATATTTGTAATTCACTTTCATATGTTTTAAGAACCTCTCTGACTAATAGCTTTATGGACCCTTCAATCAAGAAACACTTGAAGGCAAATGCTGGGAATCAGGTGTTATTTACTGGACACATTAGTTTCTTGTTATTTTCATTTTAACAATTAGTTCCATCATGTCTTAAAAAAATGAATTATATCAATAAATAGATCTCTGATTTTTTCCAAAGGAAAATCCATAATGAATGTCCAATTTAATGTCCATTAATCTCTTTTCTCCTTGTTATTATCTGTTGCTACCCTCAAAACAAAACAGGTAAGAACATATAAGCCTTATTTTCAAGCATATTATTTCCTGGGACCTATTAAAGAATAAAACGAAAGGGGATTAGAAAGTGCCACATGATTAAGTTTGTTTGAGTGGTGCAACCATTACGCTTGCCTGAACTATCAGTCTTCAGGAATGCACTGCTCCCTAAAAGTCTGCGAGAAAAGAAGTTAAAGGGGATGTGCTCTACTAGGACAAACTCTTCTGATTCCACGTTTTCTCCAGATAAAATAATGAAGCCTACACTCACCTCCCATACTGGTGCCGTTCCAGCAGTTCCCTGACTTGCATTCCTGAGGCTCACTTGACGTCGTGAAGTCACACAAGCCCAATCAGTGCCTGCTTCTGTATCCCCACTTTCGGAAAACAAGAGCAATCAATAGTAGTGAGCTGCAGCTGTACTTCCCGTTGATTATATCGTTTGGTCTAAAGGACCATTGGACACAAGGCTCATGTGACATCACAACGTCAACTGAGCCCTGGGAATTTAAACCCCAGCACTGCTGGAATGGAGTCAATATGGGAGGTGAGTTTAGGCTTTATTATTTTACCTGGGGGAAACGTGTAATCAGAAGGGGTTGTCCTAATAGTGAACCGCCCCTTTAATGCAACCTCTTTAAGTCTGAAAGTGAGCTGGATGGCAGGTGAAAGGGTCACTACAAGTGAGCGGCTGATGGTCTGATCTTTGCAGAGGGAAGAGGAGAATTTTTTAAGTAGACCACAACAGAGGAAGCAAGAAGGGAGTAATGCCACATAGTGAACAATCCAGAACCCCCCCCCCCATTCTCCTGGGAAGAGGAGAGACAGAAAAGCAGTGTTATGAGAGGAGTATCAGAACTGTGGTTGTAACCCCCGAAAAATGATTTGTCCACTGTTAGTTGCAGGTTGACACAAGACAGCGCTTGACTTCTCGGTGTCTTACAGAGTAATGAAATACAAACAGACAGTTTGCACTCTGATAATGCTAAAGTATGGAAACCATGAATGTGTGAACATGGACCTGCATTACTGCTAAGGAAAATCTGAGAAAAATGAGATATTTAGCATATATAAATGGTCATTTGTATATCTGCCCAGTTGCCCCTTCACGGCATATCTCGTAACTGGGGCCCTGACGCTATGCTGAAGCCTCTCTCTAAGTTAAAATCCTCCTGTGTATGGGCAAGTAGGAACCTGCTATATAGGATAGGATTACCTGTGGCAACTGGGGGAAGGGTGCACGGACAGAAGGTATGACCCTCTTCATATAGACAAAAAAGACTGACTGCACTCCTCGACCTGGTGCATAACTGAACATGACATAAAATACAAAAAGACAGTTTGCACTCTGATAATGCTAAAGTATGGAAACCATGCCCATACACAGGAGTGCAGTCAGTCTTTTTTGTCTATTAGAGAGTAATGAGACCAAAGACTAAGGGCAGAAATCAGAATACAGTAGGGCCTTCACGATCAAATAGGTAATAGTTCTTAGGTCAGTTTTAAGTGGACGTTTCCCTGTAGCTGGCAGTGAATTGTATGTTGTTGCTGTGAAAAGGTGAGAGGAAAAATAAAAATAAATTCAAGCCAAAGCAGCTTTGCCTCTGCAATGTCTGAGAAGCACAGAAGGGCTGAGGCTGGTCGGAACCAGCAAACTGTTAAAAGGAACCAACCAGCAGGATTTTCATATATAATGTAAAGCCAGTGCTATACTGGCGCTAGGATGCTGAATGTAAGCATACCTTTTGTACAGAGTTTGGATGTTTTATTTCAGAAATATGTGCAAGTAAAGTTCCAGCAATGCACTGCTATTTGATTGACAGGTGCAGCAGGAAGTGAATATATGGGCTGGGTCTTGCTATCTAGTCCTGCCCCTGTCTGTCTGCCTGCGCCAGAATTATCGTCTATGGCAGTGATAGGGGGAGGAAGGTCAGACAAATAGACAGGGGCGGGAATAGATAGCAAGACTTGACCCACATATTCCCTTCCTGTTGCACCTGTCAATCAAGTAGCAGTGAATTTCTGGAACTTTACTTGCACATATTTCTAAAATAAAACATCCAATCGCTGAACAAAAGGTATGCTTACATTCAGCATCCTAGCGCCAGTATAGCACTGGCTTTACTTTATATATGAATATCCTACTGGTTGGTTCCCTTTAAGCTTTATTGCGAGGCAAGCAGGTTCTAAAGCATACAGCTGCCAGTGTGTGCTCCTTATCCATTTTCAGACCAGAATGTGGCCGGGAACCTAGGCAACAAGCAGTACACTATAGAATTAAAAGTCCCTCTGTTCTTGAGAACGGAGAAGATATTTTACTATAAATTGCATACTTGCCAGTTTTACAAGAACTTTGTAATTTTAAGCACATAAAAACTAGAGATAACCCTTTAAGGCAGAATTAGGTTTTAATGGTGACAATAAATTAGGATTATTTTTCTAAAGGTTTAATAAATGAAAGATTTGCAGCAGAATTTAGCTAAAACGGTCACATAATAATGATATATCTAAAATATCAGAGGATTAGGTGATGTATTTCCCTGAGCAGATCTGTATGCTGAATAGCTACATCAGTGTTTTTCTGCAATGTCATTTTAATCTTCTCAGATCACTCTTCTGTATTATCAATCTGCTACAACAGATGTTCCTATTTAAAGGTCAGAAATACTGACTTATTCCCTTTATAACTGTGGATAATGTAAAGCCTAAAAAATATTATTACAAGCATTGAAGAACCAATTTATGATGAATTAGTACTGATAAAAATGTGGACTCGCATGAAATAATTTACGGTAATGTCATTGTAATTTAGATATTTTTGTTTTTTGGTGCATGGACATTAGGAATCTTGTTTTCAACGGGAAAAAATGAAAAAACCTCAATATGGCTCTATAAACACTACAATATCTATAGAGCCTGTAAAAGTCTATATTGTCCATATAGTAGTTCTGTAGGGTTACAAGGCTTGATACTGATATAGAAATGTTTAAAAAAAGAAAAGAACAATTTGGTAAAACAAGGCGCACAATGTGGATATAAGTGTCACGTCTCCACCAGAGTCCGCTCCTGTGACTTCTGCTTCGGTCACCAGGTGCTGCCATATTCCCACCGTAGGCGGTGCTGCTGATGGAGGAGAAGTCAGTGCCAGTGGCTCTAGTGGGTGCAGGCTCCTCCCATCCACTAAGCTGGTTTTCCATGGGACCTGCAGTTGGCTGATTGTGGTGGCGTGTGCCCTCCACTGAAGTTACCACCTTTCAACCACAGCCAATGGGAAGGCACCACATCCTTCTTATTCCTCCTAATGTCTACTGGTCACCACCAGATATAGTCTTATAGTATTCTTCTGGTCTCTGGTTCACACCCTGCTCCTGAATTCTGATTCCCGTGTTTTGACCTCTGCATGTTCACTGACGACTCTCCTGCCTGCCGTGTTTTGTCGTTACGGTCTCTGGTTTGACATGGCTTGGTTTCCTGACTAACCTTTTGTCTGATGCTTTTGTCCCTTTTTGTACCTCCTGGTTTTGACCCTGCCTGACGACTACTCTTCCCTGGACTGCAGCCTTCCTTAGGCAGCAATCTCTTGGACCCTGTAGTAATTCCAGATCCCTGTATAGGGTTTTATGGGTTTCAGGGTTCTTGGGATTCTGCCTTACCTCTAGTCTGTCCATGACAACCATCCTGAGGCTGTGGTTCCGGGCAGACGTCACAATAAGTTTCTTAGGTTCTTTCTTTCAAAGTCAAAAATACTTATTCTAGCATATTATATTTTAGAGTGGGTGTGAATCAATTCGAAGGACCTGATCTATCAGCCACAGCAGTAACTTTAGAGTGCTGAATGTGAACCCTGAAAAGTGCCTCTTATCAGACGACATCCACAGATCTTTTCATTAATGAGTGTGTCACGACATCATGGTTATAGCGTGATGTACATGTGACATTGTGCCAGGAAGGGTAATCAAAAGAAGAGCTGCAGATGCAATCAGGCAGGATGCAGTTCTCAGGGCTCCACTACAGCACTCTGAGATTACTGACATGTTCGATGAATCAATTCCCACCAACTCTGTTATATTCCCATGATACCTTGTACAATATGCAAAATTAGGTCACTTGTCATTCAGTTCATGAGTTCCGCATATCCTATCTTGAGCCATTGTCCCTTCTAGGTGTACAGATATATGTATCAGCCATGTTTACTCATTGTTTACTTGCAAATGGTTCTTTTTGCAAGTAGTTGGACTAAAGTAAACGTTTTCATCAGGAAAAATATGGTTCTGGCAGGCTGACATGAGTTCTCAGGTTAGTTTAAAGTGGAAGTTTCCCTGTAGCTGGCAGTGCATTGTACGTTGTGAATGTGAAAATGTGAGAGGAAAAATGAAAATAAATGCAGATCCCCATGAGGCTAGGCTTATTATGGGGCTACTGTATGAACAGAAAAATCAGCATTTGTTGTAGAGTCAAGGAAACCACAGTTGAATGATACCACGTCATAGTCGCTGGCCAGGAAAAACATGAGTAGCAATAGTATCCTATGTCTGCCCTCTTACAAAACCGCCACCCAATTAAAATATCCAATTTTGAGAAGCCTAGTATTCAGAGCAGGTAAAGTACAGCATGTAACTAAAACACAGCAATGCTGTTTGGGGGTTTTAATCCTAATTATAAGCAGTTGTAATGAATGCATTTTATAATGGAAATCAGTGGAAATACTGGGAATCATTTTCCCTCTTTGATTTATAGAATAGTTTCCTTCATTGACTTTCACTAACTGACAGAGCTAATGTTTTTCTGTACTGCACACATAGGAATTTGCTTGAGGTTCTTTGACAGGTTCCTGAGAGGTCTTTGGCACAGATAAAGACTTGGCTATGTGACAGACTCAGGATGGAATAAGTGATAGGCTGTGCATGAAGTGTGTCTTTCAGAAATGCTGTGTACAAGTTAGCAATCAAGAATTCAGGATTCAAGGAAGCCTGTTAATGGTATTATCGCATAATGAAATACTATAGGCAGCCCTCCTCCGTGTCTGCTAGCTAGGCCATTCACATATTACATAGTATGTTATTATTTACAGACCAGACCAACGCTTTCAAAATACGTGTAATGGAGCAGTTACATCTCTTGTTTACATGAAAAATCAATGTATTTATTTATTTATGCACATCAATAGACATTTTCATCAGGGGCATAATAATCATAATCTAAGGGGTGTGACCACAACCAGGCCTAAAAATAAAAGGAAGGTGGACTGGTAGCATGGAATTGTACCGCCCTGAGAGGGGCCCGTCCGCTTCTCCGCTGCTCGAGGTCCGGGCTCGGGTTGTCGGTGGCACGAGCGCCTCCGGACCGGGGGCCACGTCGCTCTGTTAAAGGGGAGGCAGTGGGGTGGTGGTGGTGTGGGACTAGGCGCGCAGCGTTGTTGTCCTACGGGTCGTGACGACACCCATGGGTCGTCAGCCTAGATGTTAGCCCCTCCGTGAGTAGGGGCGGTGTGTCCCGGGGCCAGGTGGGGGAGACTGATGGCGACGGTGTTGTTGTCGGGGTGCAGGGCGCCGTGCTGCGGTGCAGTGTCATGCCCGGATGGCACTGGTGTACTCACGATTAATTCACATTCAGAGTCACTGGTAAACCAAAGTTCAGGTATGGTCGGGTCCCGCAGCTGGCTGCTTGTGTCCCCTGTGAGGTTGATGGTGGCCCCTTTCCCTTGCACCCGTTGTTGTTGTTTTTCGGCTCCCCTGCCTGGACAGTGGTAGCCTGCTCCCCGGCGTTGAACTGCCGGAGGAGCCCTCGGTTGCCAGCCGGCGCTGGCCCATCAGGTGTTTGGCACTTGGCGGTGGCACTCACCCGGTATCGGTGGGCTTTTGCCTTCTTTTGGGACTTTGGGTGTGGATGAACCCGTGAGGTCTAGCCATCAATCAGTCAATTTGCCTAAACTCAGTGGCTTCTAAGCTAGGATGGGGTCTGAGTACTCAGTTTCTGGTGCTCCGGTACACGGTTGACTCCCCGGTTCAGGGCCGGCGGGCTCCAACCCTGGCCCGGTCCCTACGGTTCCGCCGGTTGCTGTACCGGTACTCCTGCAGACGGCCACCACCGTCTGCCTGCCTGACGTTTCAAGGGTCCCAGGCTCCTACCCGGGTCCCTGACAGCTCAGCAACTCCACTTCTCTCACTGTCACTGTACAACTTAAACTGTTTGTATTTCCTGCCTCAGGACAGTAGTCTCCTCGGTGGGCGTGTGTGACGGGAGTGTACAACAGAGTAAAGGATGGACGAGGCCGAGGGACGATCCAACAGGTTTATTCACAAGAACACTGGAACAGCACACGATAAGTCCACGTAAAACAGATTCGGGGGCCCTTCCCGACAATCCTCGGACCGGATAACAAAGCAATCGTCCTTACAGTAGTCCAAAGAGTTCCACACAATCCCACGGGCCGCCACACAGGCCTAGCTCCGTCCGTGTCCACAGCCACCCAGGCTGGGAGCTGCTTCTTCTCTTTAGTTTCAGCTCACTCTGAAGTTACAAAAAGGGAAATGCATTGTCTGTGCTCCTTGACCAGCCCACCATGTTCAGGGGGTGGGGTCACACATCCTATCATCAATGGTTTGGTCCATCACAGGGCTCCAATATGTCTGCCAGCCACAGTAGATGAAGGGATCCCCTGCTGTGCAGCACAATGACTATTCCTTCACTGGCCAATGCAATTACAGACTAGATACACAACTCTGGATAGAAGACGACAGGCTATTTACATAATCACATTAGATGCCAAGACTACAATTGTATGAGAGAGACACATTGAGACCAGTAGCTCCCCCAAGAAAATACATGAATTACAACTAATACAACCAGGGAAATATACATATCATGACATAGTATCACAGCATATACAGTGAGAGGGTAAATTACATCTTCACAATCCCTCCCCCTCCCAACTTGTGTACGTACTAGGGACCTCTACAGGTCACTGGTTAAGTACACACAGGCAGAGCGTTACTTACATGTGGCTTCATGCAGCCACGAATTGGCATCGTAGCTCTCCCACATCATTGCCCAGGAGAACAGCTGCAGGCAGACCACCCATCACCCCAACCACACATCGCCTGACCCCAAAACCAAAGTTCAGATCCACAGTGGCTGTGGGAATAGTCCTCCCTCTTATCTTCTATAGTGGCCTCATCTCCCAGCAGTGCCATCTCCTCCTCATACCACACAACCCATTGACTTTTTTGGGTATTTACCTCCGGCTGCCGTCTTTCTTCCGTTTGCTGTGAGGATCCTTCCTCCACGTCATTTTGCGAGCAGACTCCTTCTAGCGCCTCAATCAGCTGCTCCTTGGAGAGTCCTTTGAAACGAACTCCTACTTCACGGGCCTTTGATTGCAGGCTCCCCAAAGTCCAGGTCTTGTACTCTGCAGTGCTGGTTCCTGATGTTGAGCCATTGTCCTCCATTCCTTCTGCTCTGATCACAGCGCTGCCAACCAGTTTGTGACGGGAGTGTACAACAGAGCAAAGGATGGACGAGGCCGAGGGACGATCCAACAGGTTTATTCACAAGAACACTGGAACAGCACACGATAAGTCCACGTAAAACAGATTCGGGGGCCCTTCCCGACAATCCTCGGACCGGATAACAAAGCAATCGTCCTTACAGTAGTCCAAAGAGTTCCACACAATCCCACGGGCCGCCACACAGGCCTAGCTCCGTCCGTGTCCACAGCCACCCAGGCTGGGAGCTGCTTCTTCTCTTTAGTTTCAGCTCACTCTGAAGTTACAAAAAGGGAAATGCATTGTCTGTGCTCCTTGACCAGCCCACCATGTTCAGGGGGTGGGGTCACACATCCTATCATCAATGGTTTGGTCCATCACAGGGCTCCAATATGTCTGCCAGCCACAGTAGATGAAGGGATCCCCTGCTGTGCAGCACAATGACTATTCCTTCACTGGCCAATGCAATTACAGACTAGATACACAACTCTGGATAGAAGACGACAGGCTATTTACATAATCACATTAGATGCCAAGACTACAATTGTATGAGAGAGACACATTGAGACCAGTAGCTCCCCCAAGAAAATACATGAATTACAACTAATACAACCAGGGAAATATACATATCATGACATAGTATCACAGCATATACAGTGAGAGGGTACATTACATCTTCACAGCGTGTCTTTATGCCTGACTCCACCCACCTGGTGTGCCCTACTGGCCCTGAGGGAGGCATCAGGTCTCCCCTTCGGGTGACGGGTGTGTCCCCACAAGGGATGGGGTTGTGTGTAATGTGGTAGGTGTTATTACCTGTGACCCCTGGGGTCCAGAGCGTCACATACCCCCTTGGTTTAATGCAGACCGTCCGCGGGCTGACCGACCAACTCCGGTTTATTTTTCTTTTTTAACTGGAAAAACGGGAAAAACGGGAAACACTTACAATTATAATAATATTTGTACAAATATGGCAGACTTTGTCTGCACCAATACAAGTATGCACCATATAAGTATGATGCATTGAATTAGGCCAGAATTGG
The DNA here is from genome assembly GCF_048569485.1 of Anomaloglossus baeobatrachus. Taxonomy (NCBI): domain Eukaryota; kingdom Metazoa; phylum Chordata; class Amphibia; order Anura; family Aromobatidae; genus Anomaloglossus; species Anomaloglossus baeobatrachus. The sequence continues at coordinate 475,258,387 of NC_134358.1, read as the reverse complement.
GCCGGAAGTGCCCGGAAGGTATTTGACCACATAGTCAATGTAAACAATGCTCGTGTGTCTATTAACTTTCACCTCTATAATACTTCACTTTCTACTGCCCCCTCTGATCCCTAAACCAAGTAATGAACTTTTCATCTCTCCTTCTATCCTCCCCACCCATCTCACCTTCCCCTCAGACATTTTCCTCAATATTACACCCAGTGTCTCCAGACACTCATGGCCATCTCATGGCCTCTCCTGCTCCCACTTACTAACACTCTCACTGCTTCTCCTCACTGCTGGGGATATCTCTCCAAATTCTGGACCTCCTCACCACATCCCTATTGTCACTTCAAACCCACATCCACAACCTAACACAAATTTCCGCACCCTCTCAAACCTCATACACATTCACCCGACCCCCGCTCCCCCAGTCCCACTAAAAGGAGCCCTATGGAACGCTCGCTCTGTCTGCAAAAAAATATCCTACATTCATGATCTTTTCATCACTAATAAACTTTCCTTCCTCGGCATCACTGAAACCTGGCTCACCCCCTCTGACACTGCCTCTCCTGCTGCACTTTCTTATGGCGGTCTCCAACTCTCTCACCCCCCCGCCCCAGTAACAAGCATGGTGGAGGAGTTGGTTTGCTCCTGTCTGACCAATGCTCCTTTACACCAATTCCACTACCACCCTCGGTTACTCTCCCATCTTTTGAGTTGCACTCCGTTCGCATCTACGCCCCCTCCAACCTTCAACTGGCTGTCATTTACCGCCCTCCAGGGCCAGCCACTGCCTTTTTTGATCATTTCACCACCTGGCTACTACACTTCCTTTCCAACGACATCCCCACCATCATCATGGGTGATTTCAATATCCCCATTGACACTTCCCACTCATCTGTCTCCAAACTTCTAACACTCGCTGCCTCCTTCGGCCTCACCCAATGGTCTTCTGCAGCTACTCACAAAGATGTCCACACGCTGGACCTCATCTTCACTCGCCTCTGTTCCCTCCCTATCTAACCTCTCTAACTCACCTCTCCCCCTGTCTGACCACAACCTACTCACATTCTCTTCCCTCTCTTCTCCAAGTACGCAACCCCCCCTCCACAAACTCTCACACCCTCGCAGAAATATAAAACACATTGATTTACACGCCCTTTCTCAGCCCCTTCTCCATCTCACAGACATTGCATTTCTACACGATGCAGATGCTGCTGCAACTTTATACAACACTACAATCTCTGCAGCTCTCGAATCAGCCGCGCCCCTCACACACACCAAAACCCGCACAATCAACAGGCAACCCTGGAACACCAGTCAGACTAAAGAACTGAGACGGGCTTCCAGAATTGCTGAGCGCAGATGGAAGAGGTCTCATTCCACTGAGCACTTCATTGCATATAAAGAGTCCCTCACCACTTTCAAGTCCACACTCACTGCTGCAAAACAAACCTACTTCTCATCCCTCATATCCTCTCTCTCTCACAACCCTAAACAGCTATTCAACACTTTTAATTCTCTCCTCCGTCCTAAAGCACCACCTCCCTCTCCTCTCCTCTCAGCTGAAGACTTTGCCTCTTTCTTCAAGCAGAAGGTTGACAGCATCAGAGCAAGCTTTGGCCCACAATCACCACAGCCCCTCATCATAGCTACTCAGCCTTCTTCCTCCAAATCCAGCTTCTCCACCATGACAGAAAACAATCTTTCCACTCTACTCTCAAGATCACATCTAAAAACCTGTGCACTGGACCCGCTCCCATCACACCTCATCCCCAACATCCCCGCAGTCCTCATCCCAGCCCTAACCCATCTCTTCAACCTATCACTAACAACTGGTGTATTCCCTTCATGCTTTAAACATGCCTCAATCACACATATCCTCAAAAAGCCCTCCCTTGACCCATCCTGTGTCAAACTATCGCCCCATATCCCTTCTCCCCTATGCCTCAAAACTACTAGAACAGCATGTCCATCTTGAACTGTCCTCATACCTCTCCTCCTGCTCTCTCTTTGACCAGCTACAATCTGGCTTCCGACCGCATCATTCCACTGAAACTTCCCTAACTAAAGTCACTAACGACCTACTAACTGCCAAAGCCAAGCGACACTACTCTATCCTCCTCCTCCTGGACCTGTCCTCTGCCTTCGACACAGTAGACCATTCCCTCCTACTACAGATTCTCTCATCTCTGGGCATCACAGACTTGGCCCTATCTTGGATATCCTCATACCTAACCGACCGAACTTTAAGCGTCTCCCATTCTCACACCACTTCCTCATCTCGCCCCCTATCTGTCGGTGTCCCCCAAGGCTCAGTTCTTGGACCCTTGCTGTTCTCCATCTACACCTTCGGCCTGGGACAGCTCATAGAGTCCTACGGCTTCCAGTATCATCTCTATGCCGATGACACACAGATCTACCTCTCTGGACCTGACATTACCTCTCTACTAACCAGAATCCCACAATGTCTGTCTGCTATTTCATCCTTCTTCTCTGCGCGATTCCTAAAACTTAACATGGACAAAACAGAATTCATTGTCTTTCCTCCTCCTCACTCATCTCCTCCAACAAGCCTTTCCATCAAACTCGATGGCTGCTTACTCTCCCCAGTCTCACAAGCTTGTTGCCTTGGAGTGACCCTCGACTCTGCTCTATCCTTCAAGCCACACATCCAAGCCCTCTTCACCTCATGCCGATTACAACTCAAAAACATCTCCTGGATCCATGCTTTCCTTAACCAAGAATCTGCAAAAACATTAGTGCATGCCCTCATCATCTCCCGCCTCGACTACTGCAACCTCCTGCTCTCTGGCCTCCCTTCCAACACTCTTGCACCCCTCCAATCTATCCTAAACTCTGCGGCCCGCTTAATCCACCTCTCCCCTCGCTACTCCCCAGCCTCGCCACTCTGCCAATCCCTTCACTGGCTTCCCATCACCCAACGACTCCAGTTCAAAACACTAACCATGACATACAAAGCCATGCACAACCTGTCTCCTCCCTACATCTGTGACCTAGTCTCCCGGTACCTACCTGCACGCAACCCCAGATCCTCACAAGATCTCCTTCTCTGCTCCTCCCTTATCTCCTCTTCCCACAATCGCGTACAAGATTTCTCCCGTGCATCCCCCATACTCTGGAACGCTCTACCTCAGCACATCAGACTCTCCCCTACCGTAGAAAGCTTCAAGAGGAACCACAAGACCCACCTCTTCCAACAAGCCTACAACCTACAATAGCCCTCAGTCCAGTACACCACTGCGCAACCAGCTCTGTCCTCACCTATCGTGCCATCACCCATTCCCTGTAGACTGTGAGCCCTCGCGGGCAGGGTCCTCTCTCCTCCTGTACCAGTCTGTTATGTACTGTTAATGATTGTTGTACGTATACCCTTTCACTTGTAAAGCGCCATGGAATAAATGGCGCTATAATAATAAATAATAATAATAATAACTATGGTTACTGAAGGTCTTCCCATAACGGGAGGCATTTTGCTTTAACGTTTCATAACTTTATTAAATGGAACGGGTCCATGTCCTTCCACCTTTCCCACCCAAACAACCTAGCCTTGATGCTGCCCCTAAGAAACGGGCAGCACCCCTTTTCCCCAGTCCGGAAACAGGAACATGGCCAGGAAACTGCCGTCGAGGAGACTCTCATCAGCCTCCTCCAACCCTGAGACCGGCTCTGTATCGGGACTGGAGTCGTTGCTATCGGCCCCAGCTTGGCTGGGCCTCACTTCCCTCTGGGCCGGGCGGGCTGCCGGGGCCATCTCGTCTCTGCATCCAGCGGGTTGTCGTCAGATGCCGTAACCTCCAGGCCGGCTGCTCCTTTAGCCACCCCGACCTTTTGACCTTCCGGAATCGGCGCTTCGGGTCCCGCTGCCATGGTTGGGGGCAGCGGGCCGGGCAGATCAGCAGTGGCGGTTCCCACGGGCGACGGCGGAGACCGTATAAGGGCCAGGGGTAGACCGGGTCACTCAGCCGCAGCGGCTGGTCCATGCGGGACATAGAGGCGTGGGTCACTCACCAGCTCCTCCAACTCGGCCTCCATCTCGTGCACTCGGGCGATCGTAGCCAGCGCCTCCACCTCTGCGGTCCACTGCTCCATCAAGAGGCGTATCTGACTCCGGTGGCGCTGAAAAATCTCCGCCGTCCTGGCTCTCATCCATGCCGCGGTTCTGGCCACGGGCTCTGAACCCTCGGGCTGCTCGGACAGGGCGGACATGCTGCTTCTACACTGACGGGGTCCAGGAACAGAACGGATGCAGGATCCTGGAGTCCCTGCCTTTTTATCTTCTTGGTTACATCAGGCAGCCTTCTCGCCCGCCTCCCCCTTGGTTTTCACTTAGCACACCTTCTTCGGGGGCGGGGCTTCACTTTCGCGCCTTCACTGCTCGGGGAAGATGACTCGAGCGGGAAACTTTCGCGCCAAGATGGCGGAACTTCAACTTTTTCGGCTGGACGCCGCTAACGGATACTTCTAAGGCGCATTACCACAGGTAAATGGACTGTCCGAATCCTGTTCGTGACGCCAGAAGAGTCGATGTGTACCGCCCTGAGAGGGGCCTGGCCGCTTCTCCGCTGCTCGGGCTGAGCCGCTCGAGGTCCGGGCTCTGGTTGTCGGTGGCACGAGCGCCTCTGGACCGGGGGCCACGTCACTCTGTTAAAGTGGAGGAGGTGGGGTGGTGGTGGTGTGGAACGAGGCGCGCAGCCGGGCAGGCCGCGTTGTCGTCCTACGGGTCGTGATGCCACCCACGGGTCGTGGTGACGGGATGCACCACCGCTGCGGCTGGAGTGAAGGCAGGCTCCTCCGGGATCGGTGTTGCGGCCGCAGCCTAGATGTTAGCCCCTCCGTGGGTAGGGGCGGTGTGTCCCGGGGCCCATTGGGGGAGGCTGATGGCGATGTTGTTGTTGTTGTCGGGGTGCAGGGCGCCGTGCTGTTGTGCAGTGTCGTGCCCGGATGGCACTGGTGTACTCACGATTAATTCACACTCAGAGTCACTGGTAAACTAAAGTTCGGGTATGGTCGGGTCCCGCAGCCCTATGGCCGCAGGTATGGTTGTGTCCCCTGTGAGGTTGATGGTGGCCCCTTTCCCTTGCACCTCTTGTTGTTTTTCGGCTCCCCTGCCTGGACAGTGGTAGCCCGCTCCCCAGCGTTGAGCTGCCGGAGAAGCCCTCGGTTGCCCGCAGGCGCTGGCCCGTCGGGTGTTTGGCCCTTGGCGGTGGCACTCACCCGGTATCGGTGGGCTTTTGCCTTCTTTCGGGACTTTGGGTGTGGATGAACCCATGAGGTCCAACCAGCAATCAGTCAATTTGCCTAAACTCAGTGGCTTCTAAGCTAGGATGGGGTCTGAGTTCCCGGTTTCTGGTGCTCCGGTACACGGTTGACTCCCCGGTTCAGGGCCGGCGGGCTCCAACCCTGGCCCGGTCCCTACGGTTCCGCCGGTTGCTGTACCGGTACTCCTGCAGACAGCCACTACCGTCTGCCTGCCTGACGTTTCAAGGGTCCCAGGCTCCTACCCGGGTCCCGGACAGCTCAGCAACTCCACTCCTCTCACTGTCACTGTACAACTTAAACTGTTTGTATTTCCTGCCTCAGGACAATAGTCTCCTCGGTGGGCGTGTCTTTCCGCCTGACTCCGCCCACCTGGGGGTGCCCTATTGGCCCTGAGGGAGGCATCAGGTTTCCCCTTCGGGTGACGGGTGTGTCCTCACAAGGGATGGGGTTGTGTGTAATGTGGTAGGTGTTATTACCTGTGACCCCTGGGGTCCAGGGCGTCACAGAATGACAATCTACAAAGATACAGCAGCACTGTCCTGAGTCTTACTTGGGAGACCAGCCCAACACTGGGCATACCAGCTTGTCATGGGGTGTCATGGTGCGTGTAATGATGGAACAGGTGACCCTAGGCTGGCCCTCAGACTAGAGTTCATGCATTCTCCTTTATCTCAGAGGTAGGTTTGATGGTAACCAGGTCCGAGCCACCAACGTGACCCTAACTCCTATCCGAGCCCTGATCTTACTCCCCCTCCCCCTCCCCTACACCCTCAACGTAGACCGGAAAACATGAAGGCAAAACCACCCAAAACGACACAGACATGGGAGAACAGAAACTTGTAAACACAGCACTCAAAACACACAGGAGAGACAATATATGTACTGGGACACAACAGAAAAAAGGGGGAAAAATAACGCACAACAGGGGAAAGTTCACACCACTCAGAAGTGCAATACAAGTCATTATGTGACGCCCTGGCCTATCAGGTCGTCACAGGAAATTGTGCAATCTGCCCTTCTGCATGGTGTCCATCTCCTCCTTGGTTATGGGTCCCTGGCCTTTGGTGTTGCTAAGAACGAGCCAGTCAAAAATCCTAGAAACACTGCACCACACCCACCAGACCCACCAATGGGTAGCCTGAAGGGAATAGGGCTGCCCACTTAGGGGGTTGGTTAGAGAGGGTCAAGAGTGTCAGGAATAGTCAGTCGAGGGGTGACTCTCATGAGGAGAGGTCACAAGTAGTTGGAGGAGGTTAGGAGCTGGGCTCCTCAGTTACTAGGTGGCAGACGTTGGTCTGGGCCTGGTAGGAGCTGGAACCCCAGTCACAGGGGATTGTGTCAAGGGGCACGGAACTGCCAAGCAGAGCAGCTGGCGGCCTTGAGCCATCTCTGGGCAGGGGCCAGGACACGGCGGGGTACGTGGACCCTAGGCCGGGTAGTAACTTCAAGCGTCCTGGTAATTTACCTGACAAGGGGCGAAGACTTCATGATTCGTCCTCCACCCGCTCCAAAATCGGGGTTCTAGCGCAACGAGGGGGATAGGACTTTCCCAATACACAGTCCAGAAAATCCCAAGGGTGAACCCTGAGAGCAAGCTCACTCCGTTAGCCATATGGGTGAGCGGGACCCAACTAGTTTCACACTACAGGGGCCAACCAGTAAAGACAGTGCCATGGAAAAGGTCACAGGCTAACAAGCAACACCATCGGGCACTGGATCCCAGCATGCTCCCTCCCTGCTACAGAGGTGCTAAGAATTCCGGTTTTAGTTGTTGGTGTCAGCGTTATTGGACTGAGAGAGTACGCAGTGACCCTTTCCTCCCCAACGGAGCTCCCCTCTCACCATCACCAAGCCTCGGGGCACTCTCCCCCTACCCACGGATGGGTTAAAGACCTAGCTGCCATACCATCGCCACCGGGCGCTCTCTGCAGCAGCGGTGGTACTACACCTTACCACACACCGTGGGTAGCATCACGAACTCTAACAACAAAACCCTTGTAAATACCCCCCTTTTATTACGGGAGTCCGCGCGGCCCCTCCCGGGTCCGGAGACCCCTCGAGCCACCGCGGATCCGGATCCGAGCAGTAGCCCGGCTGCTGGCATAGGGCGGTACACCTCAAAACTTCTGGCGTCACGAACAGGATACGAGCAGGACCCACTTACCTGGGTGACGTGCGCCTTGAAGCCGAAAACCGCGAGTCGGGATTCCTCTCCCCACTGATTCCGCCATTTTCCGCCATTTTTTCGCGCCACAACGCCATCTTCACCGAGAAAGCACGCAAAGTGTAAGCCCCGCCCTTCGTCTTGCGTGTGAGGCTGGAACCGGAAGTTCCCAGAGGGCCACAGCGCGCAAAAGAGTGCTGAGTGAAAACCAAGGGGGCGCGAGATGATGTTGGCGCCGGATGATGGAAGTGTGGCGGCGCTGCCTCCACACGACCAGGGTAACGCTGGTGCGGCGGACGCTGATACCCTTGCTGTATGTGCTGGGCGCTGCCTGGTTTTCACAGTATGATGGCTGACCAGACGCACCACAGGGATTCAAGAGGACAATCTGCAACATCCTTGACATGTATGCTTTGAAAGGACAGCAGCGGGCGTCGGTGGTGCTCGGGGGCAGCTGACTGGTGCTGCTGAACTGGAAGTGGAGACATGGACGGGAGTGGATCGGACCTCTGTAGCCGCCAATTTCAGGAGACTGGAAGCTGCGTTTAAGACCCACACTGAAGCGGAACTGAGGATGAGATTCTACAGCTGCCATCAATGGCCCCAAGACAGCATCAGAGATTACGCCTTAAAGCTGTAAGCAGCGCTGCGGACCCTGAGGCTGACTAACGATATTGGAGAGCTGAAAGGGAACAAGATGCTGATGGAGCAGTTCCTACAGGGCCTGGGGTCAGTGGAAGACCGAAAGCAGCTCCGGCTGTGGGCCCTAGAGCATCCTGCTTTGGACTTTGCTATCCTGAAGGAATGGGCAATCAAGGCCCTGCAGCTTCCGGAGGCCCGACTCTCCACTCCTGACTTGGCAAGCTGGGACATCTCCTATGCAAGTGAAGACCCCTGCCCTGGCACTGCCGGAACCCATTCCTGAAGTAACGTCCGGAACCGGGACAAGCGATTTGTCTACCCAAGTGCAGCAATTGAGTAAAGATGTCGCCTGGATCCTAGAGGCCATGCAGCTCAAGTCTAAAGGGTGCTTTACACGCTGCGACATCGCTAGCAATAGCTAGCGATGTCGTTCACGATAGCACACGCCCACGTCACTGTTTCGCCATGGGATGATCGCTGCCATAGCGAACAATATCGATACGGCAGCGTCACACGCACATACCTGCTTAGCGACGTCGCTGGAGACACCGAACAATCTCTCCTTTAAGTGGGCGGTTCGTTCGGCGTCAAAGGGGCGTCACTAAGTGGCCGCCCAATAGCAGAGGAGGGGTGGAGATGAGCGGCTGGAACATGCCGCCCACCTCCTTCCTTCCTCATTGCCGGTGGATGCAGGTAAGGAAATGTTCGTCATTCCTGCGGTGTCACACATAGCGATGTGTGATGCCGCAGGAACGATGAACAACCAGCGGCATGCACCACCAACGATATTATGAAAAGGAGCTACGTGTCAACAATCAACGATTTTTGACGTTTTTGAGATCGTTGATCGTCGCTCTTTTAAGTCACACACTATGATATCGCTAACGGCGCTGGATGTGCGCCACAAACACCGTGACCTCGACGATATATCGTTAGCGATATCGTTGTGTGTAAAGTACCCTTAAGGCTACTTCATCAAGGGAAATTCAACTGGCTGACTGCCCTGAAGACGTCCCCTGGATGAGAAAGCGGACCGCGGCATACAGAGGAAGGAGCAGCGACCGATATGGCCCACCTGTCTGCTACAAGTGCCACAAGACTGGCCACTACGCAAGAAACTGTCCTTTAAACGGGCAACCCCTGGGGCCAAGGGCCAACCCCCAGGAATAAATTGCCAAGGCCCAGCAGACTGGAGAAAGCAGTATGTAGGGGGACGACCCATCGTTTCCATCACCTTTGATGGGATCCCGACCTCTGCACTTCTTGATACCGGCTCTCCGGTAACGACTATTCCTTATATACTGTATAAGAAATTCTGGTTTGATGATGATCTGACCCCACTGGACAACAGCCTGACCATCTATGCTGTCAACGGGTTACCAGTGACTGAAATCGGGTTCAAGAAGGTGACCATTAAGGTAGGCCGGGTAGAATTGCTGAGGCAAGGCCTCATAGTAGTCCAAAATGACCCCAGTGATCGAAACCCGAAGATCATTTTAGGCACAAATGTCATTGAGAATTGTATGGGGGAAGTACTGTTTTTTGCTTCAACAGCTGTCTGAGACTGCAGGAGCAGCGGCAACAGGTAAATCTCTCTGGAGGAGAGATAGGTGGTGTACGGGTAATGGATGTAGCTCCTCTGATAGTGCCCCCACAAAGTGAGATGTTGATATGGTGCAGGACAGCTGTAGGATTCCGGGGACAGGATTATCAAGCAGTGGTAGAGCCCCTACCCTCAGAGCATTGGCCCACCGTGTTCACTGCCAGGGGGGTAGTTGATGTCCAGAAGGGGAGAGTGCCCGTGCGAGTACTAAACTGTGGGGAGGAGGAAGTTACACTACCCAGATATGCCACTATAGCCAAGCTGTTCACAGTAAATGCAGATGACATCCATGCAACAGGCTCTCCAGACAAGCCTAGCCAGTTTCCTAGGACTAGCCCTGAAGGCCCGGTAGTGAAGTGGTGTCAGGAGTTACACGTGGGCACCGAATCTACACCTACACATCACAAACAAGGGGTCTACAGGGTTGTCATGGAGTACGAGCAGGTCTTTTGCAAACACCCATTGGACTTTGGGTGGATTAAAGGTGTACAACATCACATACCCACAGGCACTCACCTATCAAAAAGAGGTATAGGCCCATACCACCTGCCCATTACCAATGTGCTAAAGATATGCTCACAAGCATGAAAGAAGCTGGAGTGATCTGTGATAGCTGCAGTCCCTGGGCCGCCCCACTGGTACTTGTAAGGAAGAAGGATGGAACAATGAGGATGTGTGAAGACTACCGACAGATTAACAAAATTACACACAAAGACGCCTACCCTCTACCCCAAATTGAAGAATCGTTAGCCGCTTTGAAGTCTGCTACTTACTTTTCCACCCTTGATCTCACCAGCGGGTATTGACAGGTGGCAGTCGCCAAGGAGGACCGGGAGAAGACCGCGTTCACTACTCCGATGGGCCTATGTGAGTTTAATAGCATGCAATTTGGGCTGTGCAACACACCCGGGACATTTCAGAGGTTGATGGAGTGTTGCCTGGGCCATTACAACTTTGAGACCGTTTTGTTTATCTGGACGACGTCATCGTCTACTCCAAGACCTACGAAGCACACCTGGAGCACCTGGCTGAGGTGTTTGACGCTCTGTCCAAATATGGAATGAAGCTCAAGCCCTCCAAGTGCCACTTACTGAAACCAAAGGTGCAGTACTTAGGGCATGTGGTGAGTGCTTAAGGTGAGGCACCGGACCCCGAAAAGATCACAGCCATACAGAATTGGACGCGGCCCACTACCGTCAGAGAAGTGCGGCAGTTCCTGGGCCTAATGGGGTACTACCGAAGGTTTGTCAAGGGATACACCCAAATGGCAGCCCCCTTGCAGGACCTTCTGGTGGTTCAGACTGGGCACGGCAGATCTTCAGGGCCCCCATTCAAATGGGGCCAGGAAGGGGCTTCAACAGTGTAGGTTGAGCCTCCGTTACCACAAAAACGGGTAGCGTCCCACCATTGGGCGATGAACTCTTAATAGTTAAGTAACGTTTAAGAAAAGTGCCTCCCCTGTGAGGGATGAAAATTGCCAATAAAAAAAATATTAATCTGTTTTCCACTTTTTTCCTACAATTAAAAATAAATAAATAAATAAATAAACCTCTGGTGTCCTGTAGCTCGGGGACGAGCTACGTTTAACCAAGGGGGAATGTGACGTCCTGGCCTATCAGGTCATCACAGGACATTGTGCAATCTGCCCTTCTGCATGGTGCCCATCTCCTCCTTGGTTACGGGTCCCTGGCTTTTGGTGTTGCTAAGAACGAGCCAGTCAAAAATCCTAGAAACACTCTGCACTGAAGGGAATAGGGCCACCCACTTAGGGGGTTGGTTAGGAAGGGTCAGGAGTGTCAGGGGTAGTCAGTCGAGTGATGACTCTCGTGAGGAGAGGTCACAAGTAGTTGGAGGAGGTTAGGAGCTGGGCTCCTCAGTTACTAGGTGGCAGACATTGGTCTGGGCCTGGTAGGAGCTGGAAACCCGGTCGCAGGGGATTGTGTCAAGGGGCACGGAACTGCCTTGAGCCATCTCCGGGCAGGGGCCATGGCACGGCGGTGACCCTAGGCCGGGAAGTAGCTTCAAGCGCCCTGGTAATTTACCCGACGAGGGCGAAGACTTCATGATTCGTCCTCCACCTGCTCCAAAATCGGCGTACTAGTGCAACGAGGGGGTTAGAACTTTCCCAATACACAGTCCAGAAAATCCCAAGGGTGAACCCTGAGAGCAAGCTCACTCCGTTAGCCATACGGGTGAGCGGGATCCGACTAGTTTCACACTACAGGGGCCAACCAGTAAAGACAGTGCCAAGGCAGTCACACTGCCGCTGCAGCCTCTCTCCCTGCCACTGATGCCAGTCCCGGATCTCCACTGCAGGCGTCCTCTCACCTCACATTGTGATCCTGTCACCCCTTCACCCACGAGCATACTCTGCAAAAACGTGTGGAACCTTGCCATTATTTGCATACCTCCGGTTGTCCTCTGAGACCCGTAGTTCCTTACTCTGAACAGTGATGCAACGACCTTGAGAAAGGCTCTATGCCGAAACGTTGGTGCTGTTGCTCTGGTTAGGTTCCTTTTGCAGTGTATTAGTCAATAAATTCACTTTTGCATAATTCCCCCCTTGTCTTCATTTTGAGTGCTGGGATTCTTTTTACTATATGATTCTTGATCCCCTAAGCACCTTTAGTGTATGTGGTGAAGCCTGTAATTTCTATATATTTACAGACAATGAGACAGACTGACAGGGAAAGAGACAGAGAGGGAAAGAGAGAGAAAGAGACAGACAGGGTAAGAGACAGACAAAGACAGGTAAAGAGACAGACACAGGGAAAGAGACAGAGGGAAAAAGGGAAAGAGACAGACAGGGAAAGAGACAGACAGGGAAAGAGAGGGAAAGAGATAGACAGGGAAAGTGACAAATAGATAGACAGGCAGGGAAAGAGATAGATAGACAGACAGGGAAAGAGATTGAGACGGACGGAGAAAGAGACAGAGACAGTCAGAGACAGACAGGGAAAGAGACAGACAGGGAAAGAGATAGAGAGAGAGACAGAGAGACATATACAGAGGGGGAGACAGACATTATAATTACATTTATATCTATTTGTTTTGTGGTTTTTGTGTGCACAATACATTTTTGTTAATACATTCTATTTTGTTAACAGCAGTTATTAACCCGGGCGAAGCCGGGTAGTACAGCTAGTTTTCTATATATTGCAACACAGTTGTAGAAAAAGACATGGACCGCACATCGAAAAATCAAAAGGGAATCTAATGCCGCTAGGCAAAAATGTATGCACCTGAACATCAAGTTCTTGGTTAAACATTCTGATCAGACTATATGAAGCCCACTGCCACATCACGGTGAACCTCTGAGTATATTCTATATGTATTAATTTCTATATGTATTATACAGTGTGTCCACCCATATCCAGTCCACCGCCACTAACTTGTGAACGGTGGCAGCTATAGGCATAGAAGTGGTGTAGAAGGCATAGAAGAAAAAAGACACACAAGTACAAGGAGGAAATTTTAGACTTTACTTAGTCTTCATATTAACAATAGGTATGCATTTTATGTGCTTTGTGAAAAAAAAAACTACAAATCAGAAAAATTGAGACATTAAATTTTGCACAAAGACACTGCCTTCTGAGCTGGATTTGTATGCATTCTATAAATACTATCCCATTTTCAGTCCTGTATGTAGGATTGTTCCACAAAATTGGGACTGTTGGTAAGTATGCAAATGCTACTGGCCTTCTTTTATTTAAAGATCAATCCATCATTGGTACGCAGGAATCCCCCTTTACTCTTAAAAAGGTATGCCACAGCTGAAATAGAACAATACTCCTTTTTGGTAAATATTTTAAGAATATTAGGTGTCACCTCCGAGGTTTATGAGCTACATAAATAGGCTCAGCCTGGGGTTTGGTGTCATTTATATGGACATCCAAACTCCTTGGTGACTACTAATATTCATTATCCCATATATTATTTCCATTTATTATTATCAATTATTTAAACTAAAGATCATAAGCTGGTGGGAAACTGCAATAAGTTCTTTATTTCATAAAAGAAACAGAAATAGGGATTTTAATAATTAAAGCTGTTTATACAGTAAATGCAACAATAAATGTCACCATTTCACCCATAAAAGACGATTATTAACATTTGCTGTTACGTTTATGGGACTAAAAAATTGCCTGAAATTGGAGGAAATGTATTTATAATCACTCATAGTTTCGGTGTTACAATAACTTATCCGCCATTATGATTGATTAAATACGCAATACCTCTCGCGATCAGCAGTTATTCCCAGGGAGCCACCTTTGGCAGACCACGTAATGCATTAATGGGCAGCGGAAGTGTCAGATCTGGTGCCGCTGTGAAAGACTAGCTATCTCTATTAAAGAGAGGGATAGGGACTAGAAATTTTTCAGTCGATTGGAGGGAAATCTAATTTAACTAATAAAGTTTTTCAAAAAAATGAAAATGTGCCTAAATCCAATTTTGGGGGAATTTACATTGTTCAAATCCAGCAAAATGGCAACGGTCCTCTGAACCGCCATATTGCTGGATTGAGGTGGTGAACAATGGGTTAAAACATGTAAAAAAAATTATACTCACCCCGGGTCCCACTTGTCCTACAGCGCAGTCCTGCTTCAGTCAGGTGGTCTTCAGAATCGAGCAGCCTCTTATGCTATCCAGTGTCGTGGCTTCTTATGGCTCCTGGCATCTTCGTTTCTGACGTTGCTATGCTCCTTCCAATGAAAAAAGCCAAGCACCAGCTTAAAAAAGATGCCTAAAAATTACGGTAACTTTTAATAGATAGCATTAAAAACTTACACCATGACAGACAAACAGATTGCACAGCACGTGCTCCATGTAGGGAGGTGTATTATCCCGTAAATACCCTGTGGGTTTCAAAGGTACAACAAATATACCAAAACAAAGGTAAAAACCTATTGTACAGCGGTGCCACAATTACAGAGGTGCAGTGTCCTATAGGTACCCTGAGGGTCCCCAAAAGGGCATAGGTGTACCACGACACACAAACACCAATTGTACAACAAGTCTCAAAGATAAAGGGGTGCAATACCCTATGACTCCTCCGAAAAGGGCAAAAAGTTAGACCGCTTAATCCAGACCAGCGATTCTATTAAGGTTCCATGACCTATATAACACTATATCCCAAATCAGGGGTGGTAATAAGTAGTATGGGTCAGCAACTTAGATAATAAAAGGAACCGTCTCACCAATCTCCTGTGGATGTGGTCTGGTGTTCCTTGTAATCGCTGTGATTCATAGGCTGACAATCAATGAATCCTCCCAGGTATTACTGCAGGATCCAAAAAGTCTGCCAACTTGTGATATCATCATATCATATTAGGGCTCCACTCTCAACGCGTTTCCTTATCATCAGGAGAGCAATACACAATGTGTCTGGACATTTACTGACCCCACATAGATCGACACATGCTGTGTAGTCCCGACATCAGGCGCGCACATTCCACTGCACATGGAAAAATAAAAACAACTAATATTGTACTGTTGTTTATTTGTTCATTCTACCTCACAAAAATCAAATTAAGACTTGGTTCAAATTTATCTTGTGCTCGCCATTGGGCGCTTATGTAGCTCCCCACGGGGCAGGTGTTTTAACCGACTCGTTGCCGGGCTGGGGATGCAGATCTGTTACGAGGGGGACCCGGGGAAGCGTGCCAAGATGGGAAATGGACTGCTTCCGCCGGTCAAGGTCCACTGTGCGGTGTAAGGGACCGCCGCTATGGTGGGTGAAGAGTGAGCGGGTTGCTGCTAGCGATCGTCTGGAATGTCACAGACGATCTATGTACACCGATCTGCCCTAACCCGTGAGGGTTGTATGGCACAGATCTCACGGCTCGGTGTACCTGTTGCACGGGGTAGCACAGAGGTGCCCACGCACGTGTGCTTTCAATAACCAGGTGAGCCCAATGGAGACTTGAGGAGCTCACCTGGGACAGGAACACGGCCTGTTGACGGGGGTACTGCCGGAGCAGCAAGGCAGGAACACGGCCTGCAAACGAGGTACTGCCGGAGCAGCAAGGGCCAAGCCCACAAGAGACAGTAATGCCTGAGCAGTGGCGTGGCAGCACGCTGCCAGACATCCAAACATAGAAGGACGGTCGCGCGCCGCCATGATGGCAGGGGGAGCTTTTAAGGAGGTGCAGCTCCACCCGAGGGCGGGCGCGAGGCGGAGATGACGGACTTGACCCAATCAGGGTCCACGACGTCCCAGCCTGGCCAGTCAGGATTCACCACGTCACCAGCCTTGTCATCAAGCCGTGTGACGTCAGTGAGCGAATCAGGACCCACCACGCATTGCACATGCTCACCCTCCTGCCTCTGGGAAATAGAGGCGGGATCCTCGGTCTCACAATGTGCAGAGATAACGGGAATCTCACTGCTTCCCTGAGCAGTAAACCTCTGCACATTGCGCAGCCTCGCAGACCTTCGGGGCCGCTGAGCAGGAGAGTCTGTGGCAGGCCAGGAATGGGAGACCGCTTCACTCCTTGTAACAGGAGAACCACTAGGTGTCACCCTTCTGCTGCCTCTCTGAGAAGGTATCTCCTGCACACTCCGCAGTCTGGCAGACCTTCGGCGCTGCTGAGCAGGAGTGCTCGTGGCAGGCAAGGAATGGGAGACTGCCTCAGTCCTTGCCTCAGGAGAGCCACGAGATGTAACACAGATCCTCTGCAATGTCACAGGGTGGCCTGGCCCAGTTCCGTTGCCCCGAGGCGTACAGGAGGAGAGGAAAAGGTGATGGACGGGAGGCAGGATGGGGGATGGGTGTGGTAGTGACAGTTAGGAAAGCCTTTTATGATCATGACGCCACCTGTGGTACGCGGCCAGGGCCATCCCTGACGCTGCAGGTGCTGCTCTCCAGGGCTGATGGTGAGGGTCGCAGCCGGGATGGTGTCACTCCCCATAGACGGAGCGGGATTATCCCAGGGAGAATGATGGAGGTCGGACGGGGGTGGTGGTAGTCCCCGTTGGCACCGAAGTGCTGGGCGATGGTGCTGGATAAAAGAGAGACAGAGAAAGGGGCTGTGGTTCCAGGTCTTTTAGTCACAAGCAGTTCAGGCGCTGCCCCAGGGTATCAATCTCTTCCACGATGGGCTCCAGCCGATTCCGGATAGTCGGTGGTCACAGCCGGTGCCCGTGAAAGTCTTTTAGTGAAGTGTCCCTCTGCTGCTATCCGACACCCAGGCCAAGCCTCCTGCTCCAGGCCATGGGCCCACGAATAGAGAGAAACACTAACCCCAGTTGTCCGTGCTAGATGTTTTCCCAAGCTGTTCCCGAGAAGGTCTCCTGTAAGTCTGTTGGTTGCGCCTACTTCTACCACATGTGGGGCCCACCCTACCCTGTCTGCCCTAGTCCAACCCCCTGTGGGAAGGCACCTTACTGTTTGTGTGTGTTTTGTGAAGGCACCAGCAGTTAACCCACTCCTAACCCATGATTGATATTACCCCTGAAAAGTGGTGTATTACCCTGTGGCGCCTGTAGCCCAGGGGCGCCACACTTACATTGGGGTTTCCATGTAAATTCCAAAAATCACGAGTCAGACAAAACCTCTGATTGAACCACTTGTTATGGGGGGACTGGCAGATCAGGACAAGGTGGTAAATATCCCAATCGCCAGTTGGGGCCCACTGTGTTCCATATGACAAAGGAGCTGCTCGAAACCCGAAGGTTAGACGGAGAATAAAGAGCTGGGTGGCTCTGAGATAACTCAGGAAACCTGGGAACCGGTCACGATTGTTGGGACACGTCAGACCGGACGACAACCCAGTTAGCGTTTTTGTGTACCTGGCGCTACACCGACCACGTCTGAAGGGAACACGTCAGGCCGGGTGGTGACCAGGTAGCATTGACCAGAAGTCCACCGCGAAAGCGCCCTGTCGGCCACGTGTGTAGGACCCGTCAGGCCAAGTGGTCCTCCAATTAGCGTTTCTGCTCACCTCTCAACTGGTCACGTGTGTGAAGGACATGTCAGGCCAGGTGGTCACACCAGTAGCGTTGACTGGGAAGCCGAAGAGGATAACAGGGTCCGCACACCAAACCCAGGAACTCCCTTGTTAACACCATCACAGGGGTCCTGGGGTACGCTGTCCGTGCTCGTAGGGGGGCACAACCGGACAGGTGCCGCAGCAGCCGCAGCCCAGTTAATGCCACTTGGCTGCTGGAGCAAGACTGGAACGGCAGGAGGGAAGCACAGCGCATGACCCTGATGTGCTGAGCCACGAATCTTGGCGTGACGGGCACCTTTCTGTTACGAGGGGGACCCGGGGAAGCGTGCCAAAATGGGAAATGGACAGCTTCCGCCGGTCAAGGTCCACTCTGCGGTGTAAGGGACCGCCGCTATGGTGGGTGAAGAGTGAGCGGGTTGCTGCTAGCGATCGTCTGGAATGTCACAGACGATCTATGTACACCGATCTGCCCTAACCCGTGAGGGTTGTATGGCACGGATCTCACGGCTCGGTGTACCTGTTGCACGGGGAAGCACAGAGGTGCCCACGCACGTGTGCTTTCAATAACCAGGTGAGTCCGGTGGAGACTTGAGGAGCTCACCTGGGACAGGAACACGGCCTGTTGAAGGGGATACTGCCGGAGCAGCAAGGCAGGAACACGGCCTGCAAACCAGGTGCTGCCTAAGCAGCAAGGGCAAAGCCCACAAAAGACACTAATGCCTGAGCAGTGGCGTGGCAGCACGCTGCCAGACATCCAAACATAGAAGGACGGTCGCGCGCTGCCATTATGGCAGGAGGAGCTTTTAAGGAGGTGTCGTTCCACCCAAGGGCGGGCGCGAGGCGGAGATGACGGATTTGACCCAATCAGGGTCCACGACATCCCAGCCTGGCCAGTCAGGATTCACCACGTCACCAGCCTTGTCATCAAGCCGTGTGACGTCAGTGGGCGAATCAGAACCCACCACGCATTGCACATGCTCACCCTCCTGCCTCTGGGAAATAGAGGCGGGATCCTCGGTTTCACAATGTGAAGAGATAACGGGAGTCTCACTGCTTCCCTGAGCAGTAAACCTCTGCACATTGTGCAACCTCGCAGACCTTCGGGGCCGCTGAGCAGGAGGGTCTGCGGCAGGCCAGGAATGGGAGACCGCTTCACTCCTTGTAACAGGAGAACCACTAGGTGTCACCCTCCTGCTGCCTCTCTGAGAAGGTATCTCCTGTACACTGCGCAGTCTGGCAGACCTTCGGCGCTGCTGAGCAGGAGCGCTCGTGGCAGGCAAGGAATGGGAGACTGCCTCAGTCCTTGCCTCAGGAGAGCCACAAGATGTAACATTACCCCCCGTCTAGGCCCCCCCCCTGTCCGTGCTCGAAGGCTGCCATCAAACCCGGGGCGCGGATATGATCCTCCAACTCCCAGGATCTATGCTCCGGCCCACTCCACGAGGTAGTACCTCTTGCCCTGTATGACTTTTGTCTCCACAAGTTTTGCCACCTCAGGGTCGTCGGACGGGGAGTCGGTTTGAGCCGGCAGGGACCCCGAGAATTTATTAAGTCGTACGGGTTTCAGGAGGGACACGTGAAAGGTGTTGGCTATAGCCCAGCGTGGAGGGAGCTGGAGTCGATATGCCACCGGGTTTACCTGCTGTAGTACTTTAAACGGACCCAGATACCTAGGGGCGAATTTGGCTGCCTGTACCCGTAGGTTAACATTCTTAGAGGACAGCCATACTAGGTCACCAGGGGCGAAGGATGGTGCAGGGCGGCGGCGAACATCAGCCGTCGTCACCATCCGGTCTTTAGCCCTCTTAAGAGCCTCTTGGGTGTCATCCCAGATCTCCCGGGCCTTGGTCGCCCAATCCTTCACTCTAGTATCGGGTGATGTAATGGGAATCGGAACCGGGATTCTGGGATGTTGTCCGTTATTGAGTAGGAACGGAGTCTGACCAGAGGATTCATGGACCGAATTGTTAATGGCAAATTCAGCCCAAGGAAGGAGGTTAGCCCAGTTGTCGTGGTGCGCGGAGATAAAATGGCGGAGGTAAGTTACCAAGGTCTGATTAGTCCTCTCCACTAGTCCATTGGTCTCGGGATGGTATGCGGAGGAGATGTTCAGCTCTATCTGCAGGAGCTTACAGAGCTCTCTCAAGAAGCGAGACGCGAACTGGGGACCCCGGTCACTCACCACCTTGTCAGGCATGCCATGCAACCTAAATACATGCCGAATGAACAAGGTGGCGAGAGCACGTGACGTCGGGAGTCGTGGGAGAGGCACCAAGTGGACCATTTTAGAGAAGTGGTACGTGATGACCCATACGACCCTGTGTCCTGCTGACTTGGGCAGATCTCCCAGGAAGTCCATCCCTACCACTTCCCAGGGACGATCCGGCACTGGCAGTGGGTGAAGAAGACCTGCCGGTCTCTGCCGGGACGGCTTATTCCGAGCACACGACATACAGGCTCCCACATATTCCTGTATGTCCTGGGGTAATCTCGGCCACCAATAATGCCTGGTCACCAGGTCTCTGGTCCTTTTGACCCCGAAGTGACCCCCGACCTTGGAGGCATGGGCCCACGATAGCACCTCGTTCTGTAGTTCAGGGGGAACGAGGGTCTTGCCAGGTGGCACCTGGTCCAAAGAAGTGGGAGTGACCATCCTCAAGCTGTCCGGGGGTAGTATAAGATGAGGCTCCTCCTCGTCCTCCTCCAACACAACCATACAACGTGACAAGGCATCGGCCCGTACGTTCTTCTCACCGGCCAGGTGGCGGATAATAAAGCGGAACCGGGAGAAGAATAAAGACCAACGGGCCTGCCTTGGGTTCAGGCGTTGTGCTGTCTGGAGGTATGTGAGGTTTTTGTGGTCAGAAAATACCTCAAATGGATGCTTCTTACCCTCCAGGAGATGCCGCCATTCCTGGAATGCTAGTTTCATCGCCAGTAACTCCCTATTCCCTATGGAGTAGTTCCTCTCGGCCGGAGAAAAGGTCTTGGAGAAAAAGAAACACGGATGCTTCCTTCCTCGTTCGTTTTTCTGGTACAGGACTGCACCTGCACCGACCGAAGAGGCGTCTACCTCCAGTATGAAGGGTTTGGAGATGTCTGGATGATGAAGGATGGGAGCTCTGGAGAAGTAAGTTTTGAGAGTGTGAAATGCCTCTACCGTTTCCCGTGTCCATGCTTTGGGATTAGCGCCCTTGCGGGTAAGGGCATTGATGGGTGCTGCCACCGTCGAGAAGTTGGGAATGAACTGGCGATAATAATTGATAAACCCCAAGAATCGCTGGATGGCCTTCAGCGAGCGGGGCTCAGGCCAGTTCATTACTGTCTCCAACTTCCCCGGATCCATTGCTAACCCCTGACTGGATACGATGTACCCCAGGAACGGCAAGGATTCCCGTTCAAAAACGTACTTTTCCAGCTTAGAAAACAGGAGAAAAACGAGTAGAATTGCTTCAAAAAATATGTATTTTATTTTTGTTGTTATCTTGATTGATATAATATCAAAAGCAGGTAAGAAAAATACATATATAAATATGTTATAGAGTCAAAAGTAAGGAAATGAGGCCAAGAGGAGAGGTGTTAAAAGGGCACAGACATAACCAGCAAGATTCCTAAAAGAGTATTATCAAAAAACACGTGAATATCACATAAGAATTAAATCAGCAAGAGTAAACAAATGCTGACTGCACCATTCCTGCGTGCTATTTACACAGGTACCATATTTATATATCATGAAAATGATGCAACAAAGTCTCATGAGAGAGAAAGATCATAAAACAGTGCACAAGTCAAGGCATAGGCATAAACAACACCATATACAAATAATGCTTATAAATAGCTCAACATAGGGGGCGTGTCCTGGCTATGAAGGAGTGAGGACGTGACTTGTCTTAGCTCCTGCCACTGGACTTTATAACTGATGATCCACGCAACTGAGGACTCTGCAACACAGGCTATGCAGCGGAGGAGACGAGGGAGATCCCAGGGGTGCAGCAGCAGAGCTTCACAATCGGAGGAGAGAGGGATCAAACACTTTTTATCCAGGCCGGGGCAGAGAGAAGCTTCACAGGTGGCACCCAAGATGGCTGCTAAGGCTACACACGAGGTGAGCTCAGCGTGCAGCAGTGAGATGGCAGCTATGGAGATGCAGGGAAAGGCTCAGCAGCTGACGCGACTGAGAGGAGAGACCACCCGGAGTGAAGAGGAGATACAGAAGATAAGGCCAGACAGCCCAAGATTGCAGGTACAGGGGAAACCCAGAGTGAGAAGCACGGGGGAAGTGCCTGCTGATACAAACAGTAGCCCTGAAGCCTGGAGGCCTCTGGAGGGGGGAGTAACGTCCCCTCCTATAACACACATGCAGGAGTGTGAGGAATTTCAGGAGGGGGGACACTGCACTGCAAATGAGTTACAGGTCCCTGACAGAAGTGAGACTGTACCCAGGGAGAAGCACAACATAAATCTAAAGTTACCAGATGCAGACAAGCATGCAGGGTCAGGGCCAGCCATAACAACAACACAAGAGTCAGGAGTTCTGACAGAGCTTAATGAGATGCGGGCACGTTTCTCAGCTATACCCACCAGGGAAGATATGGAGGCATATATAACCAGGCTGGAGCAGGCGTACCGCACAGAGCTGTCAGCCCTGAAGGGGGAGGTGAAGAGAGTGGACACCCAGAGTCAAGTGCAGGCAGCTAAAATTCAGAATATGGAGGACACTTCACAGCCCCACGGGGCACTATTAGAACAACACTCCCGCCAAATACAATACGTGGTTGAAGCAATGGATGATGCTGAAAATAGGGGCCGAAGAAACAATCTCAGAGTGCGCGGCCTGCCTAAGTCTGTCGAGTCCAAGGACTTACATGGCACCCTTCAAGTGATCTTCAATAATATTCTGGGTGAACCATCAAGCCAACCCCTGGAATTGGATAGAGCGCATAGAGCGTTGGGCCCCAAACCAGCCCAGAACGACCGACCTCGGGATGTGATCTGTAGGGTCCACCGCTATGTTATTAAGGAGGCCATTCTGTTTAAGCTCCGCAGTGGAGTATCACCATCGTATGAGGGGAGCCAAATCCAGATTCTACAAGATCTATCCCGTTTTACCTTACAAAGGAGAAGAGCTCTTAAACCTCTGCTGGACATTCTCCGCTCATACGAGTTTCCATATAGCTGGGGGTTCCCCTTCCGCCTGCAGGTTCGGCACGCGGGACGAATGCATGTTCTTCGGTCTCCGGCGGATTTACCCTCGTTCACCGCGGCCTTGGACATTCCATTAGTGCCTATAGAGGACTGGCCGGACTTTCCAATGGGGGGGGAGTCACCGTCCCAGCCGGTGATCGGATGCGTGGCTCTCGTAGAGAAAGAGGAGGGAGGCCGGTCTGATGTATAAGAGAATGGTGGATTAAATTGTTCTAGTATGTTCTTGGTTATAGGATCACAGTACGATGGAGTCTATCCCCTGGTCCTGATGGGAATTTCGCGTTGTGGGGTTATTGTATCGCCCTGGACAGGGGGGTGGGGGGTTCCCTCCTTCCATCCTGGGTGTAATGGGGGGCGCCCCTCAACATTATAAGGTACAATACCCTCTCAAAGCCCCTTCTCCCTTCTTTATACAGAGCTTTAGTTGCAAATCAAAATATATATAGTTAAAAGTTGTTTTTTAGTCCAGGGCAGGGGGCTCCTTTGTGGAAAGTTCCCTCCCTGATTGGGATAACACGCCACAGGGTAGTGGCGTAGGATTAACATCCCTGGTATATAGAGATTCTTATTTTTCTGCATTTACCTCTAGTCTATTTGACCAAGTATAAGGGTCACGTTACAACCCTACAGGCAAGAGGTGCTTTGACCTTTTTGCCTACAGTACTCTATCTTTGTTTGTAGTTTCCTACATATACTTAATCCTTCTACCCCCCCTCTTTTTTTTTTCTCTCCCCCTCTCCTAACCTTCTCTATTCTCTCCACCCACACCTCTCTTCCCATCCCCATCCTCTGACCCTACTTCCCGGTTCCTCACCGTTCCTCCTCCTCAGAATGACGCAGATTACCTTTGGCTCATTGAATGTGAGAGGCCTCAATGTCCCGCAAAAACGGTCTCAGGTATTCTTTGACATGCATAAGAAACGAGTCCATATATTATTGATTCAGGAAACACATTTCAAAACTGGTCACCTCCCTAACTTTAAAGACAGATATTACACCAAATGGGTCCATAGCACCAACCCAGAGTCAAAATCAAAAGGGGTGTCTATAGGCATCCATAAAGCCCTGGTGCACACGGTTCTGGACACGAGAGTGGACACTGAGGGAAGATTCATTTTTCTGAAAATTAATGTT
Source organism: Anomaloglossus baeobatrachus (assembly GCF_048569485.1). NCBI lineage: Eukaryota > Metazoa > Chordata > Amphibia > Anura > Aromobatidae > Anomaloglossus > Anomaloglossus baeobatrachus. The sequence continues at coordinate 475,234,422 of NC_134358.1, read as the reverse complement.
AATTCATCTATCTTTACCATTGTCAATTGGTATTTACCAAACAGAGATCCGGCGACGTCCTGCTCCTCTCTCCTGTCATCATTGGATGAATTCGCAGAAGGGACCGTGATCGTGGGTGGCGATTTAAACTTCACTTTGGACCCTAAGGTAGATACAACTTCGGGACACAATTTTCTCTCTCTCAGAAAGCTAACAAAAGTTAAACGCTCAATACAAGAGCTTCGATTGGTAGATGTGTGGAGAACGTTACACCCAGTGGAGCGTGACTACACATACTTCTCCCCGGCTCACTCCTCGTACAGCCGCATAGACCTGTTTCTTGTGAGCCAAAAGGCTCTGACTTGGCAGATACAGGCCTCTATAGGCAGTATATCCTGGTCTGACCACGCTCCTATATTCCTGAGCCTTACTATCCCAGATGGGGCAGGGAGGCCGTGGTCTTAGCGGCTGAACGATAGTCTGCTTGGGGATCAGGGGTGCATGAAGGATCTACAGAACACGATTGATGAATTTTTAGAAATACACTCAGAAGACCCCACAGCCCTTCCCGTGCAGTGGGAGGCACTTAAATGTGTGTTGAGAGGGGTTTTGATCAAACATGGGGCTAGGCTTAAGAGAGAGAGAGCCCAAACCATTTTGTCCCTACTTCAGAATATTTCAGATCTGGAAAGGGCCCATAAGAAGACATTATCACCTTTGACACTGGCAGAGCTAGTCAAAAATAGAGAGGAGCTTAAATCGATTCTCGACCGACAGTATGAGCGACATAGGACTAGAATAAAAAGATTCCTCTATGAGTATGCAGATAAATGTGGTAGACCACTAGCTAGGATTCTACACCCTAGGGGAGACCCCAGCCACATTCCCATGATTAAACAAGCAGACGGCTCTTCGACTCAGAACCCAACTCTCATCGCGGAACAGTTCCAAAAGTATTATAGAGACCTATATAACATAAAGGGCAAATTTGGAGACATGCCACATGACGCATTAGAAAATAAAATAAACGACTACGTATCCAGAATGGCCCTACCGGTTATACCCAGCGCTGAGGTTGAAAATTTAGAGATGGACTTTACAGAAGCAGAAGTGGCATCTATCATTAAAGAATCTCCCTCAGGCAAAAGTCCGGGTCCAGATGGGTTCACCCCTAAATTTTATAAAATATTCCAAACTCAGCTATCCCCGTTCTTGACTAAAGTATTTAATTCCATCTCAGAAAATTCCCAATGGGTGGCGCAATCTCTCGAAGCCCATATATCTGTTATCCCCAAACCGGGGAAGGATCACATGTTAGTCACAAATTACAGACCCATTTCACTGATCAATCTAGACCTAAAACTTTTTTCCAAAGCCTTAGCCAACAGACTTGCTCCTTCCTTGCCCGGGATAATACACACAGATCAAGTGGGGTTCGTACAAGGTCGGGAGGCGCGTGACAATACCAACAAACTGTTCCTCCTGATGACCCGGTCGAGGGCTCATTCTCTTCCCATGTGTTTACTCTCAGTGGATGCGGAGAAGGCCTTTGACCGGGTCAGTTGGAATTTCATGATGGCCGCTCTAAAGCAGGTGGGTTTGGGCAAAAATTTTTTAGATAGGATTGCGTCCCTTTATTCGAGACCCTCAGCAAAAGTTAGGACGGATGGGTTTCTGTCGTCATCGTTTCAGGTCCACAATGGAACAAGGCAAGGATGTCCATTGTCACCTCTGCTCTACGTCATTGTCATGGAGCATCTCGCGGTCGCCATAAGAAATAATGCTAGTATCCATGGGATAGAGGCCGGCGGAGGGAATCGCAAGTTAGCTTTATTTGCTGATGACCTTCTCATGTTTATTTCCCAGCCACACATATCCTTCCCGTCTTTGCTCAAAGAGTTCGAGGAGTTTGGTAACTTAAGTAATTTTAAAGTGAACTTCTCTAAATCAGAGGCTATGAATGTGACCCTGTCGGCGGAAGATCTAGCCCGTACAACCCAAAATTTTCCCTTTAAGTGGCAACCGTCAGCTATAAAATATCTGGGGGTAGTTGTACCTCGGGATCCAACAAAAATTATGCATCATAATTTTCTACCCCTGTTAGAGAGGACAATTAGGGATTTAAAGAAGTACGACAAAAAAAGACTATCGTGGTTTGGGCGTATCAACGCTATTAAAATGGATGTTCTTCCTAGGTTTCTTTTCTTGTTCCAAACGGTACCTATTCAGCTGCCGGGGAGTTACTTTTCCAAAATTCGGACGGCTTTGTCAAGGTTCGTTTGGGGGAATAGGAGACCTCGGACAAGCATAAAAACTCTTACCAGACACAAAAATAATGGAGGGGCAGGGCTCCCAAATTTCCAGTTATACTACAGGGCAACTATTCTAACGAGGATAATGGATTGGCACTTCCATAGGAACTCGAAACAATGGGTCGCGATCGAACAGGACGGATTGGGAGTCCCTTTGCACTTCCTCTCATGGATGGGAAAGGAGAGTAGGTCACAGATAGAGAAGGGAATGGAGTTTATTTGGACAGTGATGGGGACGTGGGACGGTGAGGTTAAGAGGGGTTTTCTCTCACAGGGGAGGGGTCCACTTACCCCCCTCTTTGGCAACCAGGAGTTCCCTCCGGGGCTTCATTCCAATAAATTTCTGGGATATGCTCGGGTGGAGGAAACTCGTTTTTTTCATGTGCTCCAGGGAAATACCCTGCCCCCTTATGCATCTCTACGGGCCACAGGGAGAGAGGTTTCCTGGATAGAATATATGCAGCTGAAATCGTTTCTATCCAACCAGGACAGGGAGAGGAAGTTGAGGACCCCCCCTACTCCATTTGAGAAATTGTTCTTGCAGGGTTCGTCACCTGGGCATGTCATCTCTCTTATTTATAAAATGCTGAACCAGAGAGACATGTCGGACAAACCCAAATTTGTCTATAGATGGGGAGAGGAACTGGGAGAGGACATTTCGGAGGACAGATGGAGCAGGGCGTTTCTGTGGACCCACAAACTTTCTCTGGCTTGTGCCGCCCAAGAGAAAAACTATAAAATTCTCACAAGGTGGTACCAATACCCGACCAAATTGCATGCTATCTTTACCTCAGTGTCCGACATGTGCTGGAGATGTGGTACAGAAAAAGGGTCTATGTTACATATATGGTGGAGCTGTGCTAAATTGCAACCATTCTGGGACTCAGTGTTTTCTCTGTATAAAAAGATGAGTGGGGGTGAGGTGGAGAGATCTCCCCAGGTGGCCCTCCTCTCTATCCTCCCAGGTTCATTCAAGTCACAAAAGAGGGACCTGCTGCGATTTTGTTTAGCGGCAGCCCGTATAATTATTCCCAGATACTGGAAACAGACTAGATGCCCCACGTTAGCTGACTGGGTAGAGGAGATGGCAAACCTCCAGAGAATGGAGGAACTCACAGCTGAACTTAATGGGCTCACGGAAAAATTTATCACAGTGTGGGGACCGTGGATTACGTTCATGGAGTCTCCTGAGTTCACGGTGAGTCTGGCAGGTTATTTGGGATGAGAAATGGTGACATACCTTGTCTTCCCCTCTCCCCACACACTTTTTTCCCCCACCCCCTCTTTACCCTACTTTCTTCACTCTATTTGATTCCTTCTTTTCTAAGCTTATATCTGTTCTTTTTTTTTTTTCTAGTTTTCTACTTTTTCTTAAATGTTTATTCAATAACTTAAAAGGGGATTGTTTTATGCTGAGAGTGGTCTTGTCAATTATCAGGAAGACATGTTTAGCTGGAACTCTGATTTCTAGTGTATGGTTTGTCATGGAGTGTTAGCATAAGGATAGCTTATAGAGTTCCAATGAAATCTACAATGTGATGTTATTTTTGTCATTCCGAAACTGAGAGATCACTGTTTATGTTTTATAATCTTTATAAATGTTCAAGATGTATGCTTGATTTATAAACTTAATAATAAAACAGATTTGAAATAAATAGCTCAACATAGATGTATAAAAAGATTGCGGGGTGTCGAAAGAGTCTGTATTGGCCAGTTATTGTCAACTACCATATTTGTCACAAATAACATGTGACACCTATATGTACACCTATCTCATGAGGTATATAACACATGTGTGCGTATAATAGCTGTGAATAGGGTCCTGCACATACAAGGTCCCTTATTGCCAACCACCTAACAGTACCCAAAATCAAAGTTATTCAAGGTTCTAAGGCAATGGGAACACAAGAGTGGCAGGAACCCTATATATATATCACAAATTGCAATCTACATACATAAGCAAATCACATAAGACATATAACGCAAATATGTGCACCTATCTCATAAGGCATGTGATATATATGTGTATATAGTGGTTGTAGGTAGGGTCCTGCACATACAAAGTCCCTCAATGCCAACCATCTATCAATAATCTAGGTCAGGATAAGTCAGAATTAACATGATGTTAAGGCAGAGGGAACACAAGAATGGCAGGAGCCTCATACATACCACCACGTGCAGACCGCGTGTATAATAAAAGGTCAGGCAGGTTTGTCAGGTGAGGAAGGGTTAAATCCCGTGAGTAACTCCGACATACGTTTCACAAATAGCTTGTACGCTGTTGCTTCATCAGGGAGTAAGTGGTTATAATAGATGGCTAGTTTAAATAGCCGCTAGTCCCCTGGACGCAGCTGCATCCTGTCAGAGAATATTGCCGGCGCGTGCGCGCATGGTGCCCCCGAGATTCGGCAACCACCACACGCCGTCATGACCACCGCGCATGCGCGGGAGCAGGGACGCGTCTCCATAGCTCCCGCGCATGCGCCGCAAGTCACCCAGAGACGACCGGGAGGAAGGCGGACCCGCGGCAACAACACGCGCACGCGCACATCCATGACAGGTAAGAAAATTGAGAACAACATATACGCAGGCACAGACATTACACCTTATACAATCGCATAAATGGAGGTACAATCTAGAATCACTTTATGCCAAAGCTTGTCAGCATGGGTACAAATAAATGTGTATTAAACACGCCATATATGCGGTCCGGTGTCTGTGTCCACTTAAATAGGAAGAAAAAATCTTCATTTCTCATATGTCACATTCTGACTTGGTAAGTCGATATACATCAGGATCAAGGCTATTATTCCCAGGGGACATGTAAAAGGGAAAAAGGGAACACAATAAGTATATAAGAAGAAAATAAACACATAATTAAAAACACTCATCCATATCCCTTAATCACAATAAGGGGGAGAGAAACCACATAGTGGGCTGATGTCATAGAAAAGGAGCGAAGCTTAAAGCCTCATTGAGACCCGACGGGGTGATTGTACCCAATATCACCATCCATCGCGTCTCACGTTGGGCTAACCTTTTCTTAATATTGCCACCCCTAGTGCCACCATGGACAACCTCAATCCCACGTATTAGTAGAGATTTTGGATCACATTCATGGTAGGCCTTGAAATGGCGTGGAATAGTTTTCAAAGAGGCAAGATCAGTCACAGTCTTTGCCGCAGCAATGTCCCTCACATGCTCGCGGACGCGAACGTGCAATTCACGCGACGTAAGGCCAATGTAAATCAATGGGCACCCACAAACAGCATAATATATGACATTTGAGGTGCCACATGAGACATAGTCCCTGATGCGGAACTCACGCGTCCCGTCTGCTGACGCAAATACCGAGCTGCGACTGACATTGCTGCATGCGAGACAATGGCCGCATGGGAAAAAAACAACCCGAGGATTGGTAAGACCTAAAAAACCGGAAACCGGTGGAACATAATGGCTTCTGACCAACACATCACGGAGATTAGCCGATCTCCTAGCCGTCATTAGAGGATAGTCAGAGAGAGAATCCTTCAGGGCAGGGTCAGATGTTAAAATAGACCAATGGCGATTCAGAATAGCACGAATGTTATACCATTCATGGTTAAAGGTGGTAATAAATCTGACCGCCGGATGTTCTGCTCTATCTTTGTTTCTCGTCACAAGGAGTTGGGACCTCGGAGTGTTTTTATCTCTGAGGTAGCCCCGCTTAATACTGCAATTGCTGTACCCCCTTTCCTGGAACCGTGACTTGAGGTCGGCAGCCTGCTCCTCAAATTTTTGATCTGATGAACAGATTCTCTTCATTCTCAGGAACTGTCCGGTGGGGACAGCGCGAATAGTGGATGAGTTATGGGCAGACGAGGCATGAAGCAACGCATTCACAGATGTACTCTTCCGAAAGACATCCGTTTGAATAAAGTTATCATGATCAACTGTAATTAAGATGTCCAGGAAGTCAATGCGTTTACTATGATATTTATGCGTTAACCTAATATTAAATGGGTTCATGCCAAGTCTGTCCACAAAAGTCTCAAGCTGCTCCGCCGTACCCTGCCACAAAATCAATAAGTCGTCTATATATCTAAGCCAGCACTGCACATGGGATACGGCCTGGTCACCCTCGTCGCCAAAAATTGATCTCTCCCAGTACCCTAGGAAGAGATTGGCGTACGAGGGCACACAGGCCGCACCCATCGCAGTGCCGCGTTGCTGTAAATAGAATGAGTCTTTAAACGTAAAGAAGTTGTGGGTAAGGATAAAGCGGAGCAGCTGGAGAATCAAATCACACATCGCGCTGTCCCGACCGGAGGCCCCAAGAAAGAATTGAGCGGCTGCCAACCCATCGTCATGGCGGATGCAGGTATACAAAGATTCTACATCCGCCGTGACAAGAAGCATGTCAGGTTCCATATAGATGCCGTTGACCCTATTGAGCACGTCCGTCGTGTCTTTTAGATAGGAGGGAAGTGTTTCCACCAGAGGTTTTAAATAGAAGTCAATAAACTTACATATTGGGTCACACATTCCCTCCAGTCCAGACACGATCGGACGGCCCGGCGGGTCAAGGGCATCCTTATGAATTTTGGGGATCAAGTATAAGGTGGGCACCTTAGGATATTTAACCAACAAGCCATCCACAACTTTCCTCGTGACGAGACCCAAATCCAGCGCCTGCTCAAGGATTATTGAAAGTTCTCTGGAGAAGGAGTTTACAGGGTTGAAATCTAACTTCCTATACGTCTCCTTGTCTCTCAACTGGCGAAAAGTCTCCCTTTCATATTTAGCAATAGGCCATATTACTATGTTTCCCCCCTTGTCAGCAGGTTTTATTACTACGTCCTTCCAGCTCTCAAGTTGTTTTAGTGCTGTTCTCTGTCGAGATGTAAGGTTATCCCTATAACGCCTAGATGGCAGTTGAGCAAAGTCATTTAATACTAACCTTGTAAATATCTCGACAGAGGGACAAAGTGACAAGGGGGGAAACTTCGTAGACTTTGATTTTACCTAAGATGGAAACACACCTGTGCAGTCAGGGGATTGCTGTTCCGACTGAAGCTCCTCCAAAATTGCCAGGGCCTCTCTCTCTTCACGACTATCCAAGCCAAAAGTTGGCCGATGGCGATTATGCAATTTTTTCAATACCAGCTTTCTAGAAAAGAGATGGAGATCTTTCATTGCTGTGAAAAAATTAAAGGCATTAGTCGGAGAGAAAGATAGCCCCCTGGACAGAACCTCAGTTTGTGCCCCCGACAGCACATGGGTGGATAAATTAATTACCTGAAGGGTACGGTTATCTTTTTTGGATGTTTTTTGTGGGACTTGTTTGGTCGCTTTAAGTCGTGTCATTACCCCGACACTGTGGGGTTTAATCCCAAATTGGTCCCATCCGTGCTACCAGGAGTAGTTATTTCGTCAGAAGAGAGACCAGATATAAGGGACGCTATGTGGTTTCTCTCCCCCTTATTGTGATTAAGGGATATGGATGAGTGTTTTTAATTATGTGTTTATTTTCGTCTTATATACTTATTGTGTTCCCTTTTTCCCTTTTACATGTCCCCTGGGAATAACAGCCTTGATCCTGATGTATATCGACTTACCAAGTCAGAATGTGACATATGAGAAATGAAGATTTTTTCTTCCTATTTAAGTGGACACAGACACTGGACCGCATATATGGCATGTTTAATACACATTTATTTGTACCCATGCTGACAAGCTTTGGCATAAAGTGATTCTAGATTGTACCTCCATTTATGCGATTGTATAAGGTGTAATGTCTGTGCCTGCGTATATGTTGTTCTCAATTTTCTTACCTGTCATGGATGTGCGCGTGCGCGTGTTGTTGCCGCGGGTCCGCCTTCCTCCCGGCCGTCTCTGGGTGACTTGCGGCGCATGCGCGGGAGCTATGGAGACGCGTCCCTGCTCCCGCGCATGCGCGGTGGTCATGACGGCGTGTGGTGGTTGCCGGATCTCGGGGGCACCATGCGCGCACGCGCCGGCAATATTCTCTGACAGGATGCAGCTGCGTCCAGGGGACTAGCGGCTATTTAAACTAGCCGTCTATTATAACCACTTACTCCCTGATGAAGCAACAGCGTACAAGCTATTTGTGAAACGTACGTCGGAGTTACTCAGGGGATTTAACCCTTCCTCACCTGACAAACCTGCCTGACCTTTTATTATACACGCGGTCTGCACGTGGTGGTATGTATGAGGCTCCTGCCATTCATGTGTTCCCTCTGCCTTAACATCATGTTAATTCTGACTTATCCTGACCTAGATTATTGATAGATGGTTGGCATTGAGGGACTTTGTATGTGCAGGACCCTACCTACAACCACTATATACACATATATATCACATGCCTTATGAGATAGGTGCACATATTTGCGTTATATGTCTTATGTGATTTGCTTATGTATGTAGATTGCAATTTGTGATATATATATAGGGTTCCTGCCACTCTTGTGTTCCCATTGCCTTAGAACCTTGAATAACTTTGATTTTGGGTACTGTTAGGTGGTTGGCAATAAGGGACCTTGTATGTGCAGGACCCTATTCACAGCTATTATACGCACACATGTGTTATATACCTCATGAGATAGGTGTACATATAGGCGTCACATGTTATTTGTGACAAATATGGTAGTTGACAATAACTGGCCAATACAGACTCTTTCGACACCCCGCAATCTTTTTATACATCTATGTTGAGCTATTTATAAGCATTATTTGTATATGGTGTTGTTTATGCCTATGCCTTGACTTGTGCACTGTTTTATGATCTTTCTCTCTCATTAGACTTTGTTGCATCATTTTCATGATATATAAATATGGTACCTGTGTAAATAGCACGCAGGAATGGTGCAGTCAGCATTTGTTTACTCTTGCTGATTCAATTCTTATGTGATATTCACGTGTTTTTTGATAATACTCTTTTAGGAATCTTGCTGGTTATGTCTGTGCCCTTTTAACACCTCTCCTCTTGGCCTCATTTCCTTACTTTTGACTCTATAACATATTTATATATGTATTTTTCTTACCTGCTTTTGATATTATATCAATCAAGATAACAACAAAAATAAAATACATATTTTTTTAAGCAATTCTACTCGTTTTTCTCCTGTTTTCGATTCTAGATGTGAGTAGCTCTGGCACACTATACAGCGTCCCGATTGTGGGATAGCTGTTGTGTGTCTTTAAAATATTGTTGGACTTCATGTATCTAACTTTTCCAGCTTAGCATATAGCGAATGGGTGCGGAGCCTCTTAAGTACTCGGATGACATCCCTCCGATGGGTGGTAAGATTGGGGGAGAAGATAAGAATGTCATCCAGGTATGCAACCACGGAAAGATACAAATCCCGGAAAATGTCATTCACAAAGTCTTGAAATACGGCGGGGGCATTGCAGAGTCCGAAGGGCATTACTAGATACTCGTAGTGACCGTCCCTGGTGTTAAAGGCGGTCTTCCACTCATCGCCCCTTCGGACTCGCACTAGATTATACGCCCCGCGTAGATCCAGCTTTGTGAAAACCTTTGCCCCGCGGAATCGATCAAATAGCTCAGTAATGAGGGGCAAAGGGTATTTGTTCTTGATCGTGATTGCATTTAATCCCCTGTAATCGATACAGGGGCGCAGATCCCCTTCCTTCTGCACAAAAAAGAACCCTGCACCATCCGGTGAAATAGATTTGCGAATGAACCCCTTCACCAGGCTGTCCTGAATATATTTGGACATAGCCTCCATCTCTGGAGCAGAGAGTGGATACACTCTGCCCCTAGGGGGCTCGGAGCCTGGCTTCAGGTCTATTCGGCAATCATATGGCCGGTGGGGAGGAAGAGTATCTGCGGCCCTTTTGGAAAAGACATCCCTGTAGGCCTCATAAGGTGTCGGTAAACCCGGTTCCCCTGTATTCCCTGAGGACCTAACCGACCTAATGGTAGCGGGTGGTTGGGTAGTCACGAGGTGCTCTCTACAGGATCCTGACCAGGATGAGATCTCCCCTGTTTCCCAGTTGAGTATAGGAGCATGCTGTCTCAACCAGGGAAGGCCCAGTAGGATCTCATCCGTCCCCCCTGGAAGCACCAGGAAGGAAACCTGCTCATAGTGTCCCGGTGGTACATCCATCCTGAGAGGGATGGTGATCTGGGTGATAGGATCGAGTAGTATGGACCAGTCGACTACCCGGACCCTGAGTGGCTTGGGCAACAGAACCAGGGGAACTGAGTATCGGGTTGCCAGGGAGGTCGAGATGAAATTGCCTTAAGCGCCTGAGTCCAAGCAAGCCAGGGCAAAGAAGAGAGTAGTGCCGACCTGCAACTGGGCGCTGATAGTCAACCTAGAGGGAGAGGTAGCGTCTAGAGTCCCCCCTCTGATAGAAACTAGACGCTGTCTTTTCCCGACGGTTTGGGACATCGGGTAGCTATGTGTCCCCTCTGCCCACAGGAAAAGCAGATGACACAAGACCGAGAACCTGGGGCAGAGGAGACCACCTTGGACACCTCCATTGACTCCACGGAGTCGCCTACAGGACTGGATGGGAGACCTGTCTGATGGAAGACGGGAGACAGACGCTTTTTAGGCCGAGAAGACGTGGGTGCTGAAGAGACCTCGAGCCTTCGCTCCGCCTGGCGGATGTCTATGCAAGAGGCAACCTGAATAAAGGACTCTAAAGTGGCAGGCACCTCACGCGTGGCCAGTGCGTCTTTGACAAACCCTGCCAGGCCCTCCCAAAACACAGGGACAAGGACCTTATCCGGCCAGTCCAGCTCTGCGGCAAGTGTCCTAAAGTGTACAGCAAAGTCCCCGACTGAAGCGGACCCTTGCCGAAGTCATAGGAGGCGCAGCGCGGAGTCGTGGGTTACTTGAGGCCCGAGGAACACCATTCTCATGGCCCCAAGATAAGCTGTTAAGTTATTCACCACCCGATCTCTGCGCTCCCACAACAGCGTGGACCACTTCAGCGCTCTCCCTGTGAGCAGGGACTGGACGAAGGCTACCTTCGCCTTCTCGGTAGCGTAAAGAGTCGCGGACAGCTCTAAGTAGGTGGTAACCTGGTTTATAAAACCACGGCACTCAGAGCTGTTGCCGCTAAAGCGCTCTGTAAGCGCAAGGCGAGGAGACCTTCCGCCCAATAGCACAGCCTGGGTAGCCGCCTGGGTGGCGACTGTCGTCAGAGTAGTCTTATCGGAGGAAGACTGCTCCACTGCTGCCAATCGTGACTCCAACTGCTGCACATAACGCAGCAACTGCTGCTGCTCTTCAGCCATAGCCAGACCTTTGGCGCGACCGTAATGTTACGAGGGGGACCCGGGGAAGCGTGCCAAGATGGGAAATGGACAGCTTCCGCCGGTCAAGGTCCACTCTGCGGTGTAAGGGACCGCCGCTATGGTGGGTGAAGAGTGAGCGGGTTGCTGCTAGCGATCGTCTGGAATGTCACAGACGATCTATGTACACCGATCTGCCCTAACCCGTGAGGGTTGTATGGCACGGATCTCACGGCTCGGTGTACCTGTTGCACGGGGAAGCACAGAGGTGCCCACGCACGTGTGCCAGTGGAAGTCACGAGAATATGGCACGAGGGTAGCACAGAGGTGCCCACGCACGTGTGCTTTCAATAACCAGGTGAGTCCGGTGGAGACTTGAGGAGCTCACCTGGGACAGGAACACGGCCTGTTGAAGGGGATACTGCCGGAGCAGCAAGGCAGGAACACGGCCTGCAAACCAGGTGCTGCCTAAGCAGCAAGTGCAAAGCCCACAAAAGACACTAATGCCTGAGCAGTGGCGTGGCAGCACGCTGCCAGACATCCAAACATAGAAGGACAGTCGCGCGCCGCCATTATGGCAGGAGGAGCTTTTAAGGAGGTGTCGTTCCACCCAAGGGCGGGCGCGAGGCGGAGATGACGGATTTGACCCAATCAGGGTCCACGACGTCCCAGCCTGGCCAGTCAGGATTCACCACGTCACCAGCCTTGTCATAAAGCCGTGTGACGTCAGTGGGCGAATCAGAACCCACCACGCATTGCACATGCTCACCCTCCTGCCTCTGGGAAATAGAGGCGGGATCCTCGGTCTCACAATGTGCAGAGATAACGGGAGTCTCACTGCTTCCCTGAGCAGTAAACCTCTGCACATTGCGCAACCTTGCAGACCTTCGGGGCCGCTGAGCAGGAGGGTCTGCGGCAGGCCAGGAATGGGAGACCGCTTCACTCCTTGTAACAGGAGAACCACTAGGTGTCACCCTTCTGCTGCCTCTCTAAGAAGGTATCTCCTGTACACTGCGCAGTCTGGCAGACCTTCGGCGCTGCTGAGCAGGAGCGCTCGTGGCAGGCAAGGAATGGGAGACTGCCTCAGGAGAGCCACGAGATGTAACACATTTCGCCTAACCCTACCTACCACTTCCAAACAAAGGCTTATGCCGCAAAGGGCTCTATACATGGAGGTGTGCTCAGAACAAGCATATGAGAAAACTGCGCACCTCCATGTTGTCTCCAGCCCCTTTTATAACCTGGGTCCGCCCCAAACCCAGGGTGGACCACAATAGCACCTCCAGGGTCCAATAGCGGAGTGCCATGTCATCAGCGACATCACCAGTGCCCTATCCGGAACCGCCACGTCACTGATGACCTCATCGCAGCCATGCCCAAAACACCTCACCAGTCATCGACTGATGACCAATGGTGAGGTGCAAGGTCATGGGGCGGGTCTCCGCAAGCCAGTCCGGAGTGGCCACATCATCAGGACACCTGATGCCCTCTGCCCTATCAGGGGCCTACCACCTCACGGACGTGCCGGACCTAGCCTCTGATGTACTAAGTGCCTGAGCATGCTCAGTAGCCCGAACAACAGTCTCAGAACTCAGACTATCTGCCTGAGCATGCTCAGTAGGCACAACACAGGACTTAGACACAGCACAAAGTCCAAGTACCTGTGCAAAGAGGCTTTTCGCACTAAGTGTAGGAGCATGCTCAGTAGCCTGAACCGAGGACTTAGCCTCAGAAATGGCACTATCAGGCTGAGCATGCTCACTAGGCGAAACACTGGACTTAGGCTCTGGCTGGGGTAAATCGGCACACGCATGTGCACTAGCTGCCTCTCCACACTTAGACGTGGAGGAGCAAGCAGCCAGCTGAACAACCTGAGGCACAGGCAAAAACGGCGGCCGACGCCTGGGCATAACTGGAACCGCAGCAGGCAGCTTGCGGCTATGGCGGCACCGATTCGTAACATCACTCATATAATGAGGCAGATAGAGACACTTTTAATTCCATCTGATCTCTATTCCGGCGAGGTCCCATAATTTTATACATCTTTATAGCACACAAGTGTGGATAACTACAGTTGTGTGCACAGTTAAAAATATGGGTCCCATGGAAAAAACACCAAAGTGTCTCCAACTGCAAATATGACATAGCATTAAAAATCTACTCCAGACAAATTTACGCTCCAAAAAATGTACGCTCTTTCCTTTCCAAGCCCTGCCATCTACTGAAGCAGCAGGTTTTTAGTTGTTTACCGCATATGGGGTATAATTGCATTTGGGAGAAATTATGTAAAAAATTAGGGATTCGTTTTCTCCTATTATTCATTGTGAAAATTACAAATTTTGGGCTAAAACAATATTTTAGCATAAAGAAAATGTAACTTTCATTTTCATATCTGTGTCGCCCTGGGCAAGCCAGGGGACACAGGTCACAACACCACACGCACCCCACATTCCCTGCAGGTACACCAGCTAACCCACAAATCCTTGTTGCCTTCCTCCAGGGGCTGATGATTCACACCAGGGGGTGGAGCCAGGCGGTTGGTGTCCGCCCACCAAGGAGTTCACAGCTCTGGAGGCAGGAAGTTCCAGGAGAGTTGAGCCCAGGCAGGGCTTGTGTGAGGAGTTCAGCCAAGGGAGAGGAAGGAGTAGGAGGTGAACAGAGTGTAGCTCAGGAGGGAGCTAGAGTGAAGTGAAACATCAGTGAAAGTGACAGAAAGCCTGAAGTTGGTCTGTGGCTGTGTGCCCAGACGGAGTCAGCAAGGTCAGCAGACGGTAGTGAAGGTCTACAATGGGACTGTCTGGAGGTTGCTGGAAGGACCACGGAGGCTGTGTGCCCGGGGGTCTGGAGCAGTATACAAAGGGCAGTCAGCACCAGGGCAGGGGCCTTTCGGATCCCGGCAAGGCTTGGAGTCGCCGTAAATTGCCAAATCCGTTAGTGAAGGGGACGTAGATCCCCCAACAAGCAAGTCCTGATTGACGGCAAAGGTCCAACCACAACGGGGAAACACCGCCACCGCCAAGGCACCAGTTTCCCAGGGCCGGCGCCTGCGGGCAAAGTGTGGAGCTCCTCCGGCTCAGATTGTAGTCGGGGAGCGGGTAACCGGTGGGAATCCATCGCTACCAAAAAGACATTTCAAAGGTGCAGGGAAGAGACCGTCACCGCTAACTGCAGGGAACCGCAGCACTGTGAACCGTCCGAGGGACCCGTCCAACCAGCCGTTTGTTTACCGAGAACTGTGTCGTGTTTACTGGCTGAGTGAGTACCTCAGTGCCGCAAGGCACAGCGCTGCCCCTGCACCCCTGCACCCCACTGGGCCCCGGGATCACCAACCCCTACCCACGGAGGGACAACACAACAACTGGCTGCTCCGCCTCACCATCCCCGGGATCCCCATATAGAGCAGCGGTGGTGTACACTCAATCACCACAACCGTGGGTGGCGTCACGGACAATAAACAATTCCCACATCCAACAACCCCCTTTCACTCACGGGCGAGGAGTGCCGCTCGAGAAACCCCCGGGATCCGGCCCACCGCTCGAGCCACCACTGAGCAGAAGCCGCCGGACCCGAGCAGAAGGGGTGAGCGTAGTGTGCTGACACACACACACCCTCCTCCCCGCCCGCGACATATCCACATTTGAAAAGTTATGTGAAGCATCTCGGTTGTTCAAAATGATCAACAGACTCCTAGATGAATTCCTTGATGCATCTAGTTTCTAAAATAGGGTCATCTGTGGTGGTTTCTGATGTTTTGGCTTTGAAAATGATGCATGCTGTCGTCAATCTATTCCAGCTAAATTTGAATTTGAAATACCAAATTTCACTTTTTCCCTTCCTAGCCCTCCTGTTTGTCCAAACAGAAGTTTTTGCAATACTCAGAAAAAAGTGGATAACAAATTTTGAGGTCCACGTTTTCATGTTACTAGTTGCAAAAGGAAAATAAATTGGGGTTAAAGCATAATTTTTGTGAAAAAAACTGAACATTTTCAAAATGACAACCTATTGTTATCAAATTCTGTGAAGTACCTGTAAGTTCAAAATGCTCACTAATATAATTCTTGAGGGTTCTAGTTTCCAAAATGGTGTCACTTGTGGGGGGTTTCTGCTGTTTAGGCACCTTAGAGGCCCTATAAATGTGACATGAAGCCCTCAATCTATTTCAGCCAAATTTGTGTTCCAAAATTAAAATTGTGCTCCTTCCCTTTCCAGCTCTGTCAAAATAAAGGTTTCTGCCGTTGCATAGCACCAAGAACAGCTGATCGTTGGGGGTGCGGGGTGGCAGACCCTGGCCAATCAGAAATTGATTACCTATCCTAAGAATAGGCCATGAATGTAAAAGTAGTGAATAAGCTCTTTAAAACAGATCTGTCTTATTCAAGCATATTATCTTATGGAATTATGGACACAGGCACTGAAATCTAACTTGTATAAAGCAACATTCTAAATCTGACCTTTGGTATGGCAGTGCCAAAGTTAGTTATTCCACCTATTTAAAGAAGAAACTTAACAGAAGGCAAATCAATAGAGCTAACTCTGTAAACACATTAGGGTGAAATTTAATTAAAATTGTTGTTTTAAATTGTGATCCTAAAGGGGTTGCAGTACTGTGTCCCTGCACACCTTGCTTTCCCCTTCTGCATGGGCGTGCTTTCACTTACCGCCGTGGCTGGCTTTCTCTATGCTGCCCGGCGTTCCTGCGGTCCTCCACATGGATGCCTCCTACTTCCCCCTCCCGGAGTCTGTATGAACGTCACAGGACCTTCGGGAGCACTCCTAGGGCATGCGCGAGAGCCACTATCCCTCTCTTAAAGAGCCAGCATGCCACTCCTAGGATGTGCCTCTCAGCCTATCGCTGAGAGGTACTGGGTACTTAAGGCATGTGCCCACTAGGGGAGGTGCCTGTTCAACACTCTAAGTTTAGTTAGTTCAGTTTTGTCTAGTTAGTTTTCAGGTCACCCTGTCCGTCCCGTCCCATCTGGTCTCTTCCTGTCCTTCTTGTCCTGTCCAGTCCTGTTCCTGCCTGTACCTGGCTTCAACCCATCCTGCCTATTGGCATTTGGTTCCAGTCTTGTTCCTGCCTGTACCTAGCTCTAGCCCATCCTGCCAATTGGCACCTGGTTCCAGTCCTGTCCTTCCCCATACCTGGTCCCTGCCTATCCTACCTGTTGGCCCCTGATTCCAGCCCTGTCCTGCCCTGTACCTGGAGAGTCACCCCCAGTCCACGGCGGTCACCTCCAGGACACCACTCCACTTCCAGGGATGCCGGGGGGACTGCTCTTTGGGATCTTCTCTGGCAACAGGTATGTCAGGTTATTTACATCTGAGTCGTGATGCCACTCTCGGTTTGTGGTCAGGGTTATGGGTGACCGCCACTGCAGTTTTAATGAGCGTCTGGGGCTGATGGAATCTGCAGTCGAATGGTATGGCCTCCCGAGAGTGAGGCTGGCCCCAGGGGCTCGGGTGTATGTGTGTAGAACAACAGGTCGCAGAATAACTCAGTCTCAGTCCAAAGTGTCTTTCAACTTGTTTACTCACTTTCTTCTGGTCTTGTGAGGTAACCCGGGCGATGCTGAGATACACCAGGTGGAACCAGGTATCCTTCAGGCTGGTCTAAGGGCAACCGTTAGCTCGCCTTCCTAGCACTTCTTGTTTCGGACAACCCCTGACTTAAAGTACCGTGGGATTCATCCAGGGAAGTCGCAACTGCCTTTTCTCCCATTTCTGGACCGTTTGCTGGCAGCGTGGACCCAGGAAGATGATGGCTCCAGGCTCGATCCTCCTTATGGGCACCCTCACTGCTGATGCTCGGACTCTGTTTCGGTTGGTGTGGGACTTGTTGTCCACCCCACCGGCAGGTGTAGCAGACCACTAAATGGATGTCTGGCTCTATGGACCTGTTCCCCGTGCGCGCCTAGCCACCAGAGGTCTCTGTACACGACCAGCTGATTTCCTCAGTGTCTTCCTGATCAACTGGCTTCCTCAGCGTCTTTCTGTCCAACTTCTGATGACCGTTCTCCCCCGCCAACGGCCACTACACGTGCAGGGTCTGACTAACGTGTCTGCGTGCCTGCTCTCTGCTTCAGACTCGGCTCAACTCCAGCTCCTCTTTCTCTGTCTCCTTTTCTTGACTGCCACTGCAACCTAGCTTCCAGCCCCTCCCCAGCACCCCTAGCTGAGATGTGGAGGCCACGCCCCCTCTTGGGTCCGCCCAAGGGTCCCCTCTAGTGTGTGTGAGAGACCTGGTTGCTAAGTGTCTGTGCGTACACACCCTATTCCAGCCTTCAGGATTACCTGTTTGCACTCACCCAGCATGGGTGAGTACTCAGTGGCGCCTGACTAGGTCAGGGGCGCCACACCTGGTCCCAGCCTGTCCTGCCTGTTGAAACCTGGTTCCAGTCCTGTTCCTGTCCGTATGTGCTACCAGTTTTTCCTGCTTTGCTGGCGCTAGAGACTCTACCTGTTCTTCCTGACTGTTCCATCTGCCTTGCTAGTGACTCTGCCTGTCTGTCCTGCTCTCTTGGTGCTAGAGACTCTGCCTATCCATCCTGCCTGTGCTTTCTCCATGTGCACTTGAGACTCAGTCCTGTCTGTCCTGTGTCTGCCCCTGCCCTGGGGATCAGCTGCCACAGTCCCAGTCCTTACCCCATGGAAGGGACTTCATGTATTGATTTGCATATTTGCAGCCACATGCCAACTAGACTTATCCAGCTTCTCTCACTTTCCTTCTTCAGAGAGAAGTGCATGTGTTGGCACGCACGTGGCTGCAAGAATTTTAGGAGTCTCGTGAATGGCCGCTTGCGTTGGGAATACAGGGGAATCATGACAGCATTTTCACCAAATGCTGTCACAATTCGGCAGTCTGCAGACTCAATGAGTGACTACTGGCTTTTGTCCCAAGCCTGGACAACAAATTTAATACTTAGTTACATGGGTTAAAGGGGTTGTTTACTATTTGGACAACCCCCTACTCATTCCCCTTGTTTACCCCAGTAAAAATAAATAAGCCTATACTCACCTCCAGTGTGGCCGTGGTTCCAGCAATGCCTGAAGTTGCGTTCCCGGGACCCACATGACATTCTTATGACATGCTGGTCTTGTGACCAATCAGTGCCTGGCGTCTGTTTCCCCACCTTCAAACATTTAAGCAGCATGTGAGCACTACGCTGACTTCCTGCTCAAACATCTGAAGGCGGGATGAAGAAAGCCGATGCTGATTGGTCGCAAGGCCCGAGTGTCATAACAATGTCACATGGGTCCCAGGAATGGCACTTCAGACATCGCTGGAACCGTGGCTGCACCGGAGGTGAGTATAGATTAATTTATTTTTCTGGGGAAATGAGAAGGGGTTGTCCAAGTAGTGGAAAACCCCTTTAAGTGCGCTAACTTTTGGCAGCCTGCTGTTCACAAATGGAAATATATGTTGCGTAGATTTATGTCGGCTAGGTTTTATGGCATATTCTGGTATATATTATAGCCCCACAAAATTACTTTAAAAAAAAATAAAAAAAAAAGGTGAGAATATTGAAAAAAAAGACCCTTCCTAAATATCCCCTACTGAGTTAGTAAGACATACTGATAGCTGTTAGCACTGACACTTGCAGAGTTGTTAATACATTCCGGGTTATGATACACGCTATAATGCTGGATCGGTAATTCAATGGTGATTATAAAAATGATGATGATGGACGACAGTTATGTTTGATTGACTCTTCGAGTGCCCTTAATATCTTCTAATATCTTTTATACTGGGTCATGAAAATGATGTTCTTCTTTTCATGAAGTTGTCTTTTAAATCAAATTTTCCACATCTGACTACTGTCATTAGAAAATAATTAAGAAATGACCTTTCCAGCAGATGCAGACGGTGGCTCATTTGGTCTATTCTGTCATCTACTAAATTCCCCAATTCTCCATGTTACTAGATGACCAACTGACAAACTGTCAATGCTTTAATTGAGTGAGAGCTTTCGGCGCCCTCCCAAGTGATACTTCCTTGTTTCTCCCCATTCACTGATAGCATTTATCTGAGGTTTGCAGAAGCTTCATCCCATTATAATGCTTCTTTCGAAAAGGGTCACACACAGGACAAGTGCCATTCAAACAAATGGAGTAGAACTGTCACCTTTCGATAAGAAGTTGGCAGCTGCTGACACTAAAGTGGATGTGCATAAAGCACGCAATTTACTAACATCATAAATTCGGTGCACATGCAGAAAGGCAACGCTAAGCAATGTTCTGAAGTTCATAAATTAAACAGCCTGAAAGCCTTTCCTTCTTCTATGTGATAAGACAAATGCTGTCGCTACATAATTAAAACCTATTGCTCACTACGGCCTACGAATCCTAATTTTTGTTTGCATATTTGTCTAACCGCCGAATGATTGTAAATTAAAACAAGTTTATTTGAAATATTAAGTGAAGTAATAAATGTATTATTCATAATATAACATTAGATTGCGATGGAACATAAAGATGTCAGGCAGAGTACACAGATCCCGGCCATGGTAATGAAGAGGGAACATAGGATTCATTGGAACATCATTTTTATTTCTGGGTGATACCGACTTTCTACAAATCCAGATGTTGAAATGATCATTAAATTCTAAGGGCAGTAACGTGCCATGATTTGTCGTGTGATCTCATAACATTTTATTGGCTCTAGTGATAATTGATATTGTACATGACCCGTAGTGACCGTAATCTCTATGATCGTGATTAAAATTATTATGTCGTGCTAAAAATGTAATTAGACAGTTCAAGGTCCGGTAAGGTTATCCGCGCGAGGTCATACACAGGAAAGTGTGGGGCACGATTTGGCACATACCTAAGATTTAAAGGGCATCATAGAAAGTCCTGAATGCCCCTCATGCAACACAAACACTGCGAATATATAGGCTTGGAGTAATGGCATACTGCTGATTGTCGCCACAAGATGCTTATTAGTAGGACATTTAGCAGAAGATACCAAATTGGGTTACTCTCATTAAAGAAAACAGATTTAAAGCATTCTACAGTTTTTAGAGGACACTTCCTTAAGGAAAAAGTCTGCATCTATCAAGAAAACCATGATTTTTATGCAGGACACTGCTCCATCGCATGCATTGAAGTCTCCACTGCGCTCAGCTGCTAGTAAAGGACTTAAAACATAACCATTGTTTTAATTTTTATTATATCAAATAGCCAGGTCGTCACAGGTAACACACACACACCCACCCCCAGACAGGAACATTAGCCAAACACAAAACCGTTGTTTCCTCCCTCCAGGGTCTGATGTCCACACCAGGTGGGGTGGAGCCAGGTGGTTGGCCCCGCCCACCGAGGAGTTCACAGGCCTGGAGGCGGGAAAAGGAGTCAGTGAGAGTTTGGAGTGAAGTCCAGGAGGTTGAAGTAAGAGGAGTAAAGTGGAGAGTGTCTGGGTTGGTGGCCCAGGCACTGACAACAAGGTTGGCAGACGGTGGTGGCCGTCCGCAGGAGTGGTGGATCAACGCGGAACCGTAGGACCAGGGTCAGGCGATGGCCCGCCGGTACCGACCGGGGAGCGAAGTGAAGCTAGCACACACAGGCAGGGCCATCGGACCCCGACTAGGCTTGGAGCCACCGTCAACAGTCAAATCCGAGTGTGACAGGAACCCCAGGGGTTTCCTAACTACCAAAGACCCGTTAGAAGGCAACCGTCCGCACCGTGAGGGTATACAGCCACCGCCAACAGCTAGAGACCCAAGGGCCAGCGCCTGCGGGCAAAACGGGCTCCTCCGGCATCCATACACCGGGGAGCGGACTACCGTTGGGGACCCATCATAGTCAAGAGCAGTACACAAAGGTGCAGGGAAAGACAGCCACCATCACCTGTCGGGGGAGAGAGAGACACTGCAGCCGGCTGCGGGACCCATCCATCCAGCCGTTTGGTTTACCGGAGACTTTGTGCATCAATTGCTGAGTGAGTACACCCGTGCCATCCGGCACCGCGCCGCGCTGCCCCTGCAACCCTGCACCTCACCGACCCTGCCTCCCCGTCACACCACCGGGACCCGGGACCACCAACCCCTACCCACAGAGGGGAAAACAACATCCCAGCTGCTCCCTACCATCGCTCCCGGGATCCCCATCATCAGCAGCGGTGGTGCCCATCATCACCACAACCCGTGGGTGGAGTCACGGACTAAATCCCCAAACAAACCACCCCCTTTCACTCACGGGTGAAGAGCGCCACTCGAGTCCCCGGATCCGGCCCACCGCTCGAGCCACCGAGCAAAAGCAGCAGCAGCGCTGGACCCGAGCGTTAGCGAGCGCAGCGCCCCGCCGCCCGCGACACGGGCGCTGTGAGGCAGGGAACATTCAGTACTGTTGGTAGTGCGGGCTTCAAGGAAATGGCGCCCGGAGTCGGTGCGTGTGCAGTTTGAGCTTTCAGCCCAATGACAAGCTGAGAGCTCATCTGCGCATGCGCCACCTCCAGGCGCCATTTTTCTTAAGCCTGCTGATGGGAGAGTAATGGGCCAGAGGCGGCATGTGCGCAGATGGGATCTTGAGACAAGAACTCCATCTGCACAAGTGCCAACTCCGGGCTCCATTATTTTAAGCCTGCACTGCCGACATTTTCAGGATCACTTCTGCCTGACCACCCACAGCAAGCACCAGCACAGTGAACGCAGCACAGTGCCTGCAGCATTACCCTCGCCTCTTGTGACCCCTTTCCATCACCTCCCGGTAAGCTACATTCAGATTATAAGATGCACCCCTTATTTTCCTCCCAAATTTTTGGGAGGAAAAGTGCGTCTTATAATCCGAACAATATTGTAATCATAAAATAAATAAATTGCCTTATAATGGTGCATACAGTACAATGTAAGATATCACACTCTTTGAAATAAAGCTGTAATACACCAACACTCACCTAGTGGTCCCCCACATTGCCAATGAAGCCGCATAAAGCGAGCTTTACACGCTACAACATATCTAATGATGTGTCGGCGGGGTCACGTCATAAGTGACGCACATCCGGCATCGTTAGTGGTGTTGTAGCGTGTGACAGCTACGTGCGATAGCAATTGAACGTAAAACCGTTCATTGCTTACACGTCGTTCATTTGCTAAAAATTGCATGTCGGGTTGTTCAATATTCCCGAGGCAGCACACATCGCAGTGTGTGACACCCTGGGAACGATGAACAGATCTTACCTGCGTCCCGCGGCTCCCGCCGGCAACGCGGAAGGAAGGAGGTGGGCGGGATGTTTACGTCCCGCTCATCTCCGCCCCTCCGCTTCTATTGGCCGGCCGCATTGTGACGTCGCTGTGACGCCGAATGTCCCTCCCACTCCAGGAAGTGGATGTTCGCCGCCCACATCGAGGTCGTATGGAAGGGTAAGTACGTGTGACGGCAATTAATCGTTTGTGCGAAATGGTCAACAAATTGAATGTGTCACACATACGATGGGGGCGTGTCACATCGCATATGATATCATATGCTTAATTGTAAGGTGTAAAGTAGGCTTTACACATTCTTATCTTCCACAATGGCTGTTCTTAGTCATTTAAGGATCCTTTGTTACACTTCTATGCTCACAGAGTCACCTTTCCAAACACAATGATCCACCCCAAAAAATTGCAATCTAAATGAATAAGCTAATCAGACACTACCTAATTTCATCAGCATCAAAGCAAATATTTCCACATAGTCCATCCCAAATTGAATCATTCTTATTGTATAATTTGCTGATCTCTCTCTATTTATTGATCAACTATGAAACTAATTAAATGGCTGTGACCGAAACTGTATCCCTCACAGTTCACCAATACCAATAGCTGACACCTAAGCCACCACAATTATGCAGCCGTTGGCCCAGCACAGGGGAGTGAGGTTTTAGCCACGGCAACAATTTGACCAGTCAGCAGTGTTATATGCATGTTTTGGCCAGCTGTGGCACACATGCCTTAGTAGGATTCAAAAAGAGGGATTGCCTTGATAAAAGAAATAAAAACTTCAAACATTTGCTTTTTTTTTTTTTTTTTACCTAATTCACATTTTTCTACACCCCAAGTCCAATTATTTCAAAGCTTGTTTAAAAATTCCTTGCACGCTGGCGATGATCTTACAAATGGAAACTAGGAGCCATTCATAGAAGAAAATGTTTTAGAAATACTGGATTAATACCTGCCATATGTGCAGCGTCCTGTCCTTATGTAGCCTTCAATCCGGCCTCATTAAGAGCACAATAATAATGAACATGATGTATGTGAATTTATACAGAAACTTAAACTAAAAGAATACTTAACAAACATTTCTTTTTCATATATTTATGTTTTATATTAACTATTTTAATTTCTGCCATTAGTTTAAAGCCAATAAGTATTTTGAAATTTTGCAAGATTTAGAGCCCAAATTGACTATAAATACAAAATATGCCAAAATGAGGGTATGTTGAAAAATTTGTTACAAAAAAACCCCCAAGATTTGTTGCAAAAATTTCATTAGAACTTTTTTTTACTACACAAGTTTGCGTGGATTTCTATGAGCCTAATTTAGATCTAAATTTTGAGATTTAGATTTAAATTTAGATTAAATTGTCCTATTCTACTGCCTCTTCTCTCAATAGTAGTGAGTTTGCATTGTGTCCTTTAATTATAATCCACTAAGTTGCTTGGGACATGAGAGGGTCAGAGGATGGCATTTGGTAATCACCCTGAGCACAACCATGTCCTTTAGAAGTGGTGCAAAGAGCAAAATAGATTCCTGTTTTTTGCCAGTTGACAAATAAAGGGCTTGCAGCAGCCTGGAAGGAAAAGCCACGAAGCCAGGAAAAGTGCCTGCAATAACTAGGAAGTAGGAGGAGAGGCACTAGCTGTACAAAGTAGCAACCCAAAGAACATAGGGAGGGTCCCAGTTGACCTTGTAAAGCGCTGTAGTACTGCACTGCAGATGAGCCCAGTCCAACTTCATGAAGATTCCGCTATTACAGAAAGTGAGAAAACAAGAATTGCCTCAACAGAGGAGAGAAAAGAAACTTATTCGTCTGCACTTGTGAATATACTAGGGACTGCTGATATGTCTTTGGCTTTACCCAGAAAGAAACGAGATAGAATGATGAAACTTTACATTCGCTTGTGCAGTGTGAGTGGAGGCATTGTCTTGCAGGAACAAGATTCCTTTGGACAGCTTGCCGCACCTTTTGGCCTTCAGAGCTGCTTTGAATTGGTCTAAAAGTTCAATGTAATACCTTACATTGATGATGGAACTCTTTTGAAGATAGTCCACTAGCAGCACACTCTCCTTATCCCAGAACACAGACACCAATCCCATTAGTGGCTGATTTTTGCACCCTAAACTTCATTGAACGAGGAGAACCACTGTGCTTCTACTCTTTTGACTGCTCCTTGTTTAGAGGGTCATACAAATAAATCCAGGTCTGATCCATAGTGACCAGTCGATCCAGGAAGTTCTTATCAGTCCAGAAACACTGACAAATGGACCGGGAAGTTTTCACTGCTTCTCTGATCTGTTGTCAAACATTTGGGGATCCACTTTGCAGATAGCTTCCTCATGTCCAAATGTTCATGGATAATGACTAGTGATGAGCGAGTATGTTTGTTACTACTCGGTACTCGCACGAGTATCACTGTACTCGGGCTACTCGGCGGGGACCGAGTAATCTCGCGATACTCGTGCTGTACACGTGGTCTTCATCCCTGCATGTTGGCGCTCTTTTGAGAGCCAGCCCTCATGCAGGGATTGGCTGGCAGACCACTGCAATGCCACAGCCCTGTTAGTTGTGGAATTGCAGTGATTGGCCGGCCTGCACAGCGTGACCGAGCCTTTATACCGGCGGGCGCGCTGTGCTCTGCACACAGCCATCCAGACAGTGAGTGCAGGGAGAGTGTTGCTGCTTCAGGGAAAGGTTTGCGGCCCTTTATAGTTATTTCCATAGCAGGGCTGCAAACAGTGTGACCAGAAGTCCTTCTCAGGACTATTATAGTTGTATACAGGCAGGCAGGGTATAGCCAGGTCGGAGTACAGTAGCAGAGTCCTTCTCAGGACTATTGTTGCTGTATACAGGCAGGGTATAGCCAGGTCGGAATACAGGCTAGTGACCAGAAGAGTCCTTGTCAGGACTATTGTAGCAGTATACAGGCAGGCAGGCAGGCAGGGTATATAGCCATTCCTAGTGGTGACCGTATACCAGCCTTCATCATATCTGTGGTGTTAGGGCCAGGTGGACGGGCAGACCCAGGAGGTGGATCCACTGGGCCGAACTCCTTGATGATGGTAAGGGGTCCGGTAGCTGGAGCACTACAGGTAGCAGGGCAGTCCATGTACAAGAGGAAAATGCAGAAGTCCCTGGGACCACGGAGTCACTGATGATAGTCCGGGTGACGGAGCTCAGGTTCGGAAGCCGAGATGTTGTCAGGCGGAGTCCGGAACCGATGGAGCGAGAAGACGGGTCACCGCAGGGATCAGAGATGGAACGGACTGTCAGGATGGCAGATAGACAGCGTTCGGGGTTCGGGATTCGGCAGGACCGGATGGCGAGGCAGGATCGGCTCTAGAAGAGAGAGAGGTGAGTATCTCACAGGAACACAAGGAGACCTGACTCCTAGCTTGGGAAACACGAAGAACAGGCCCCGCCCACTTGGACACTTAACCCCTTTATACCCTGTACCTGTGTGCCCAATTTCCTGTTAGTGGACGCTGGCCCTTTAAGAAAGGGTCAATGACCGCGCGCGCGCCCTATTGCGCATGCGCGAGGCCCGGGTGCCAGAAGCCAGGGCAGGGAGCGGTGAGGAGGAAGCAGCAGAGCCGGGCTGGGGCTGAGAAGCCGACGGTCGCCGGGAGCGGGGACCAGGACGCCTGGGAACCGCAGGCAATGGAGGCTGGAGACCGGGGAGCGGCGGAGACCGGACAGAAGAACCGGGAAGCGACGCAGGGAAGCCGGGGAGCGTGGCAGGTGAGCCGGGGAGCAGAGCAGGGGACCCGGGGAGCGTGACAGTACCCCCCCCCCCCACACCCCCCTCCCCGCAACCGGGACAGGAAGGCACGGATCAAAGGAGTACCCACATTCTCCCGGGGTTCCCAGGACCTATACTCAGGACCATAGCCTGCCCAGTCCACCAGGAAGAACTGTTGGCCCCGTACAGTTTTCATGGCCACGATATCCCTTACCGCATAGATGTCGTCATCGGCAATAGGAGGAGGAGCCGAACTGGCAGCAGCGGAGAAGGGACCAAGGACAACCGGCTTGAGCAGGGAGACGTGGAAGGAGTTGGGTATCCTCATCGTGGCCGGGAGCTGCAGCTTGTAGGAAACCTCATTGATCTTGCTGAGGACTTTAAACGGCCCGATGTAGCGAGGTCCCAGCTTGTAGGATGGTAGCTTCAATCGGACGTACTTGGAAGCAAGCCAGACGAGATCTCCTGGAGAGAAACACGGAGGATCCAGACGCCTCTTGTCTGCGTGTCTCTTCATCCGCAGGGAAGCATGTCCAAGGGACGCCTTAACAGAGTCCCAAATGGTTGCAAAGTCACGGGCTACAGCATCAGCAGCAGGGACATCCGAGGAAGCGGATACAGGCAATGGGACGGAAGGCTGAAGTCCGTAAACGACATGGAAGGGAGAGCTTGAGGAGGACTCACTGACGTGGTGGTTATGGGAGAATTCAGCCCAAGGAAGAAGCGTGGACCAGTCGTCATGATGGGCGTTGACGTAGTGACGTAAGAAGGAGGTCAAGATCTGATTGACCCGTTCCACTTGGCCGTTCGACTGAGGATGGTAGGCTGAAGAAAAGTCCAGAGTCACTCCCAGATGTTTGCAGAGGGCCCTCCAGAAGCGGGAGGTGAACTGAGTTCCTCTGTCAGACACAATGTGGGATGGAAAGCCATGCAACCGGAAGATGTGTTGTACATAGGCGTCAGCGAGTTCCTGGGCAGAAGGCAGTCCAGCCATAGGGACGAAATGAGCCATTTTAGAGAACCGATCCACCACGACCCATATGACTGTGTGTCCGGAGGACAATGGCAAGTCCGTAATAAAGTCCATAGCAATGTGTTGCCACGGTACTGAGGGTATAGGCAGAGGCAGAAGACGGCCATATGGCAGATGTTTGGGCGTCTTATTCCTGGCACAAGAGGAGGCAGGCTGAGACAAAAGAAGCGACGTCCTTGCGAAGGGATGGCCACCAAGTAATGACGTACAATCGTACTCCATGTTCTCTTCTGACCAGCATGACCGGCTATTTTCGAGGCATGGCCCCAGTGTAACACTTTTTGCCTGTCAGTCTCAGAGACATAGGTCTTCCCGGGCGGTATTTGGGCCAGGGTGACAGGAGTCACCGGAATGATCTTACTAGGGCAGATGATGGGCTGGGATGTCTCCTCCTCCTGCTCCATGGGCATGAAAGACCTGGACAAGGCATCTGCGCGTACATTCTTGTCCGCGGGTCGGAAATGGAGCTGGAAATCGAATCTGGCAAAGAACAAGGACCACCTGGCTTGCCGTGGGTTCAGTCGCTGAGCAGACCGCAGGTATTCCAGGTTCTTGTGGTCCGTGTAAATAATAACGGGGTACACTGCTCCTTCCAGAAGGTAGCGCCATTCCTCCAGAGCCAGTTTGACTGCCAATAGTTCTCGGTCACCGATGGTGTAGTTGCGTTCAGGCGCTCAGAAGCTCTTGGAGAAGAAACCGCAAGTCACCATCTTCCCGGAGGAGGACTTCTGCATGAGCACTGCTCCGGCTCCCGAGGAGGAGGCATCCACCTCCAAGGTGAACTGTCGATTTAACTCCGGACGGTGGAGCACAGGAGAGGAGGCAAATGCCCGCTTCAGAGAGCCAAACGCGGCGTCGGCCGCAGGTGACCAGTCCTTTGGATTAGCCCCCTTCTTGGTCAAGGCGGAGAGAGGAGCAGTCAGAGCAGAGAAGTGAGGGATGAACTGGCGGTAATAGTTGGCGAATCCCAGAAAGCGTTGGATTGCCTTTAGTCCAGAAGGAGGAGGCCAGTTGAGAATGGAAGAGACCTTCTTCGGATCCATCTGCAGTCCGGTATTGGAGATGACGTAACCCAGGAAGGGAAGAGACGACTGCTCGAAGACACACTTCTCGTACTTGGCGTACAGACGATTCTCCCTCAGTCGTCGTAGTACCAGCTGCACGTTCTCTCTGTGGGTCTGGAGGTCCGGAGAAAAGACCAGGATGTCATCAAGATACACCACCACACAGATGTAGAGAAGGTCCCGGAACACGTCGTTCACCAATTCCTGAAAGACTGCTGGTGCGTTACACAGGCCGAAGGGCATCACACAGTATTCATAGTGCCCATCGCGAGTATTGAACGCGGTCTTCCATTCGTCCCCAGAGCGGATGCGGACCAGGTTGTAGGCACCCCGAAGATCCAACTTGGTGAACACACGAGCTCCTCTAAGCCGATCAAACAATTCGGGGATGAGCGGCAGGGGGTACTTGTTTTTCACGGTGATTTGGTTTAATCCCCGGTAGTCTATGCATGGGCGTAGGTCACCTTCTTTCTTCTTAACGAAGAAGAAGCCTGCTCCAGCAGGAGAGGAGGATCTCCGAATGAATCCCCTTGCCAGGCTCTCTGTGATGTAAGTAGACATGGCCCTTGTTTCGGCTGGAGACAGAGGATATATCCGTCCTCGAGGTGGTGTAGTTCCCGGGAGCAGGTCGATGGCACAATCGTAAGGACGATGTGGCGGAAGTACCTCTGATTCCTTTTTGTCGAAGACATCCGCGAAGGACCAATAGGCCGAGGGCAGTCCCGGTAGGGACTCTGGAACCGGCGGTCGTCGGATGGGTTGTATGGTCTTCAGACAGTTCTCATGGCAAGAAGAGCCCCATCGGGTGATTTCACCAGTACCCCAGCTGACTGATGGTTCGTGTGTCCGTAACCAGGGAAGTCCCAGCAGGATTTGATGGGACATGTGTGGAAGGACGTAGAGAGCGATGTTCTCGGTGTGCAGGGCACCGATACGCAGTTCGACCGGCCTGGTGATCCAGGAGATGGTGTCAGAGAGGGGTCTCCCATCCACAGAGGCAATCACGAGGGGTTTGTCGAGTGGAGTAACAGGCACCTGGTACTTGTCCACCGTGGCCTGCTGGATGAAATTGCCTGCTGCCCCAGAATCGAGGTACGCCTCAGCCGTGAACCGCGTCTCTCCCGTTGTCACTTGAACAGTCCACGTAACCGGGTCTGAGAGAGTCCCAGCACCTAGGGTGGCCTCTCCTACCAACCCTAGGCTTTGGAGTTTCCCGGCCTCTCTGGACAGGAGCGTAGCAGGTGTGTGCCCTCTCCGCAGTAGAAGCAGAGGCCCTTGGCGAGCCGCTCTGCTCGGCGTTGTTCAGACTGCCGCACACGGTCGATCTGCATGGGCTCGTGGACGGAGACACCAGATGCCGATGACTGAAGTATGGCGGGCTTCTGCGGAGGAGAGGAATGCCGTACCGGACGTCTCTCACGGGACACCTCTTTGGATCGCTCCTGAAAGCGAATGTCCACTCGAGTCGCTAGGGTAATCAGGGCATCCAGGGTGGACGGTACGTCACGACCAGCCAGCTCATCTTTAATTCGACCCGAGAGTCCTTCCCAGAAGGCGGCAGTTAGAGCCTCGCTGTTCCACCCGAGTTCCGAAGCCAAGGTGCGAAAACGGATGGCGTATTGACCCACCGTCAGAGTCCCCTGACGTAACCGGAGAAGAGATGAGGCAGACGCGGAGGCGCGTCCGGGCTCGTCAAAGGTGCCACGAAATGCCTGCAGGAACTCCTGGATGTTCGTGGTCACAGGATCCTCCTTTTCCCACAAGGGGTTCATCCACGCCAGTGCCTCACCCTCTAGATGGGACATGATGAAGGCGACCTTGGCTTGGTCGGAGGCAAACAAATGCGGCAGCTGCGTGAAATGGAGGGAGCATTGGTTTATGAAACCCCTGCAGGTCTTGGGATCTCCGGCGTACCGGGGTGGTGAGGCCAAACGAAGTCTGGAAGCATCCGAAGAGGCTGCCACGGGGGCTGGAGCCGTGGATTGTCTAGTGGAAGCCCGAGATGCTGAAGATGTAACTGACGCTTGTAGCGTGTTCAGGCGGGCATCCACAGAAGACATAAAGTTCAGCATGCGGGTCTGGGTCTCACGCTGGCGTGTGAGTTCCTCCTGCAAGGCTGCTAGTGCTTCAGCAGGATCCATGGCCTGTTCTTACTGTTAGGGCCAGGTGGACGGGCAGACCCAGGAGGTGGATCCACTGGGCCGAACTCCTTGATGATGGTAAGAGGTCCGGTAGCTGGAGCACTACAGGTAGCAGGGCAGTCCGTGTACAAGAGGAAAATGCAGAAGTCCCTGGGACCACGGAGTCACTGATGATAGTCCGGGTGACGGAGCTCAGGTTCGGAAGCCGAGATGTTGTCAGGCGGAGTCCGGAACCGATGGAGCGAGAAGACGGGTCACCGCAGGGATCAGAGATGGAACGGACTGTCAGGATGGCAGATAGACAGCGTTCGGGGTTCGGGATTCGGCAGGACCGGATGGCGAGGCAGGATCGGCTCTAGAAGAGAGAGAGGTGAGTATCTCACAGGAACACAAGGAGACCTGACTCCTAGCTTGGGAAACACGAAGAACAGGCCCCGCCCACTTGGACACTTAACCCCTTTATACCCTGTACCTGTGTGCCCAATTTCCTGTTAGTGGACGCTGGCCCTTTAAGAAAGGGTCAATGACCGCGCGCGCGCCCTAATGCGCATGCGCGAGGCCCGGGTGCCAGAAGCCAGGGCAGGGAGCGGTGAGGAGGAAGCAGCAGAGCCGGGCTGGGGCTGAGAAGCCGACGGGCGCCGGGAGTGGGGACCAGGACGCCTGGGAACCGCAGGCAATGGAGGCTGGAGACCGGGGAGCGGCGGAGACCGGACAGAAGAACCGGGAAGCGACGCAGGGAAGCCGGGGAGCGTGGCAGGTGAGCCGGGGAGCGGAGCAGGGGACCCGGGGAGCGTGACATGTGGCTGGTGTACACAGTCTAAAACAGTCCTGATAGTGTCAGACTTCTCAGTAATTGTCGCTCCTAAAAACCTGTTAGGTTCTTAGTGCGTCCGTGCTTGCATTTAAAAACCGCACGTGTGTGCCTGTCGGTGGCAGCGTACAGGTGCACGTTTTGCACAAACTATTATATAACGCACAAGTCTAGTGAATAATACACGTCAGTCAGCAGTGTCTGATAGTGTCAGACTTCTCAGTAATTGTCGCTCCTAAAAACCTGTTAGGTTCTTAGTGCGTCCGTGCTTGCATTTAAAAACCGCACGTGTGTGCCTGTCGGTGGCAGCGTACAGGTGCACGTTTTGCACAAACCATTATATAACGCACAAGTCTAGTGTATAATACACGTCAGTCAGCAGTGTCTGATAGTGTCAGACTTCTCAGTAATTGTCGCTCCTAAAAACCTGTTAGGTTCTTAGTGCGTCCGTGCTTGCATTTAAAAACCGCACGTGTGTGCCTGTCGGTGGCAGCGTACAGGTGCACGTTTTGCACAAACTATTATATAACGCACAAGTCTAGTGTATAATACACGTCAGTCAGCAGTGTCTGATAGTGTCAGACTTCTCAGTAATTGTTGCTCCTAAAAACCTGTTAGGTTCTTAGTGCGTCCGTGCTTGCATTTAAAAACCGCACGTGTGTGCCTGTCGGTGGCAGCGTACAGGTGCACTTGTGTGTGTTTTGCACAAACTTGGATATAACGCACAAGTCTAGTGAATACACGTCAGCACAACATTGCAAAATGCGCAAGGGCGTTGGCAACGAACAAGGAAGTGGACGTGATGGTGGTGCAGGCAGAGGCCGAGGTCGTGGGCAAGCTCTAATTTCGCCACAACAAAGGGCCACATCTACTCGCTCGCACGTCCTGTCCCAAATTTTTGGGGACCGCAGCAGTACACCGCTCTTGAACCAAGACCAGTGTCAACAGGTTGTTAGTTGGATAGCGGATAATGCTTCCAGTCAGATTGGCACCACCACAAACACTCTGTCTTCCACACGGTCAAGTGTCAGTAGCCGTGATACTGCACCGCACATTTCAGAACCTGATCCTCCTTCCTACCACAAGGCTGAGTACACGTCCTCGGACATTAATGATCCCACACTTGGACACTCGGAAGAGCTGTTCACGTTTCCATTCGCACATTCTGGCCTCTCGCCAGCTCATGTTGAAGTGGGTCATGAGGAGATCGTATGTACAGATGCCCAAATATTTGAGCAGCCACGTTCTCACAAAGTTGGCAACGTGTCTCAACAAGGGGTGGACGATGATGAGACACAATTGTCAGGAAGTCAGGAGGAGGAGCAGGGTGCGGAAGAGGAAGACGACGTGGTGGATGATCCAGTAACTGACCCAACCTAGCAGGAGGATATGCAGAGCGATGACAGCAGTGCACAGGGGGAGGGAGGCGTAGCATCCCAACAGGCAGTAAGAAGCAGGGTGGTGGCTCCAGGCAGAAGTCAGGCAACCGTTCCCCGGAAAAACAACACAACACAAGGTGCCTGTACAAATGTTAGGTCTTCCCGAGTCTGGCAGTTTTTTAAGTTGGCTCCAGATGATTCTAAAAAGGCCATTTGCAACACCTGCCATGCCAGCATCAGCAGGGGTACCAAAACTAGCAGCCTGACCACCACCAGCATGATCAGGCACATGTCAGCCAAGCACCCGACTTTGTGGGAAGTACAACAGAGTCAAGGAGCAGTGCTTGCTGATGTCACTGCTACGTCTTCGCTTGTTGTGCATGCGAGCCAATCCCCTGTCCATGCTGCCTGCGAACAAGCCTCCTCCGGTCCTGCACCTGCAGTTGCCTACGCAGAAATAACACCATCATCAAGCACGTCCTTGTCCCAGCGCAGTGTTCAGTTATCCATTCAGCAAACCTTTGAACGCAGGCGCAAATACACTGCCAACGCCCCACATGCCACAGTTCTAAATGCTAACATTTCGACTGCTTGCGCTGGAAATGTTGCCTTTTAGGCTGGTGGAGACAGAAGCATTCCGCGACCTGATGGCGGCAGCTGTCCCACGTTACTCGGTCCCCAGCCGCCACTATTTTTCCCGGTGTGCCGTCCCCGCATTGCATAACCACGTGTCACAAAACATCACACGTGCCCTGAACAACGCTGTTTCACCCAAAGTCCACCTAACCACAGACACGTGGACAAGTGCTTGTGGGCAAGGCCGCTACATCTCATTGACGGCACACTGGGTTAATATTGTGGAAGCTGGGACCCAGTCTGAGCGAGGGACAGAACACGTCCTTCCCACACCAAGGTTTGCAGGACCTACCTCAGTCAGGGTTTCATCCACACTCTACAGCTCCGGAATGTCATGCTCTTCAGCCTCCTCCTCCTCTTGCGCATCCTCATCCACTTTACCCTCCACACCAGTCCCAAGCTGGAAGCACTGCAGCACTGCCTCGGCGAAGCGGCAACAGGCTGTGCTGAAGCTAATCTGCATAGGTGACAAACCCCACAATGCAGAAGAGGTGTGGACAGCTCTGAAACAGCAGGCAGATCACTGGCTCACACCTCTGAACCTAAATCCAGGAAAGGTCGTGTGTGACAATGGCCGGAACCTGGTGGCGGCTTTGAGGCGAGGCCAGCTGACACATGTTCCATGCGTGGCCCATGTGCTCAACCTCGTGGTTCAGCGGTTTCTAAAGTCATACCCAGAGCTGTATGATCTGCTGGTAAAAGTTCGCCGCCTGTCTGCACATTTTCGAAAGTCACCTACTGCTTCAGCCGGCCTTGCCGGATTTCAGCGCCGTTTGCATCTTCCGGCTCACAGACTGGTGTGTGATGTCCCCACGCGTTGGAATTCAACTCTGCACATGTTGGTCAGGATATGTGAGCAGAAGAGGGCAGTTGTTGAGTACCTGCATCACCTAAGCCGTCGGGAAATGGGTCAAACTCCACACATAACACCTGAGGAGTGGAGATGGATGTCCGACCTATGTACCATCCTCCAAAACTTTGAGGACTCCACCAAGATGGTGAGTGGTGATGACGCCATTATTAGCGTCACCATACCGCTACTCTGCCTTCTAAAACGGTCTCTGATCAAAAACAAACATGATGCATTGCAGGCGGAGCGCGATGAGTTGCAGCAAGAAACAGTAGTGGGTGTGGGTGATAACACACAGCCCAGCCTCATCTCATCACAATGTGCAGTGGAGGACTATGATGAGGAGGAGGATGAAGACATGGAGCAACTCTCCGGCCAAATTGAGGATATGACATGCACACCAGTCATATCCTCGGTTCAGCGTGGCTGGCCAGAGGACAGGGTAGATGAGGAGGAGGAGGAGGAGGAGGAGGAGGAGGACAGCATGTTCAGTCATCGTGTTGGTCAGGCTACTGAAGTCCTGGCTGTTAAGAGTCTGGCGCACATGGCTGACTTTATGGTAAGCTGCCTGTCTCGTGACCCTCGCGTTAAGAACATCTTGGCCGACAATCATTACTGGTTGGTAACACTGTTAGACCCACGCTACAAGGAGAACTTTATGTCTCTTATTCCCGAGGCGGAGAGGTCAGCCAAAATGCAGCAGTTCCGGAAGGCCATAGTCACGGAAGTAGGCAAAGCATTCCCCTCACAAAACGCTAGCGGCATAGGTCAGGAATCAGTGGACAACCAAGGTGTACAGCCGAGAGGGGCACAAGTCCAATCCGCCAGAGGTAGGGGAACAGTCTTTAAGATGTGGGACAGTTTTCTCAGCCCCTCAGGGCTATACTACAATAGACCCACTTCCTTACAATGGGCACTTCAGGTTTACAGGCCCTCATGCACGTCTCTATCCAGGGACAATGTGGAGCCTCCCAATTTTTGGCTGCCCTGCCAAAGGGCTATACTACAATAGACCCACTTCCTTACAATGGGCACTTCAGGTTTACAGGCCCTCATGCACGTCTCTATCCAGGGACAATGTGGAGCATCCCAATTTTTGGCTGCCCTGCCAAAGGGCTATACTACAATAGACCCACTTCCTTACAATGGGCACTTCAGGTTTACAGGCCCTCATGCACGTCTCTATCCAGGGACAATGTGGAGCCTCCCAATTTTTGGCTGCCCTGCCAAAGGGCTATACTACAATAGACCCACTTCCTCAAAATGGGCACATTAGACTCAAGAGGCCTTCATGTACGTCTCTTCTTTGGGACATCGAAGTGCCACACAATGTTTTCACGTAAAATCTTTCATGTAATCTCCAAAAGTAACATACACCAGCTCTATCTCACTATTGGGTATGTGCCCTTAACATTTCCGCCATGAAAATTCATTTTGGTGTCTTTTTGGAAGGTTTTCTGGTGAGTCCGTAAAAATGGCGTAAAATGCGGACAAAATTGTTCACAGCTGTGACTTGAGTGATAAATGTTTCAAGGGATCTTCCCCATGCTGTTGCCATGTCATTTGAGCACTCTTCTGAGACTTTTGTGACATTTTTAGGGTTTCTACATGCTGCCGGGGGTCATTTCATAAAAATACTCAGGTCTCCCATAGGATAACATTGGGCTCGGTGCTCGGGCCGAGTACACGAGTATCTTGGGATGCTCGGCCCGAGCCTCGAGCACCCGAGCTTTTTAGTACTCGCTCATCACTAATAATGACACAAACACGTTCACGGGAAATCCCCATGACATCTGCTATTGCTTTAGCTGAAATTTGTCGATTCTCCAGTATGAGGTTGTGCACAGCATCGACGATCTTCTCATCATTGGTGCTGAAGTGGGTCGTTTTAAATTTGGCAACCCAGTTTTTAATTGTGGAATATGAAGGGCAATGATCCCCCAATGTCTGCGACATATCACCATGAATATCCTTTGCGGACTTTCCTTGCAGAAATAAGAATTTTATCACTCCTCTGCTCTCAGTTGCTGTGAATACCGCATTAGACTCTGCCATTTTGTTTTCCTGCGTGTGTAGAACACTGTTGCCATAAACAACAAACACAAAATTTTGAAAACATATATTATAGATATAGTATAAGACACATAAGGCTTTCATGTGATGTAACATTCGTTACCATAGAAACAAAAAAAGATCACAAAGCCAAACACTTATCAGCAGCCCCTCGTAGTGTTCTCAACTCCAGTCCTTCAGGCTACCAATGGTGCATGTTTTTAGGATTTCCTTAGCTCAGGTGTTTGAATCATCACCTGTGCAGGGGATTAAATTATCATCTGTGCAATGCTAAGGAAATACTGAAAATATACACTGTTGGTCGGCTTTGAAGACTGGAGATGGGGCACACTGTGCCAGTGAATCTGCCAAATAGTCAAAGCTTAACTGCCCACTAGGGATGAGGTGTTGCCTGAGTGAGCATTGTCTGACTGTGGTCATTGAGTTTGACGGGCTGGTGTGTGTTAAGTATGAGAGTAGACTCCAAGGGAGCTCAAGATTGTCAAGACTACATGGCTACAAGGAGGGAGGTTTCTGAGGAAGGGTTTGTTATAAATACTGAGAGATTTGGGACATTTAGAACAAAACATAGACTGTGCCAGATTATTGAACAATCTAAATTGCTGGAAAGCTACTGTATGCAAAGTGTCAAAAGAGTCAGTCCACTGTTCATATAAAGTTATTGCCCCTTGTAAGATTATGTAACCATCAACCTTTTTTACTTTTCTTGAGTAAAAACTGTTTCAATATACACCTGCATTCCTTGCATATAATTGGGGAATCATTCTACCATCAAGGGTCACTGTATTCATGTATCCTTAAGGAGACATACCACCACCCAATTATGCCTTACATGCCCTAAATTGCTATTATTGTGAAGATTAAGGGTCTAGGAGAAACTACAGCTCATATACTGTATTAGGCCTCTGTCACACATACGTGAAAATCACGCACGTGACGCTAGACACGTATTTTCCCTGCATGTTGCGTTTGGTAAGTACGTGTCTCCGGTATGTGCAGGCCACGTGTGTTCTCTGTGTGCTATCCACGATAACACATGGAGAACTGATAATTTGAATACTCACGTGGTCCTTGCGGCTGTCCAGGGTACTAATCTTCGGCTCCAGCCCCGCCCACTCTCCGCTGATGCTGCTTCCGGCCGAGCGGAGGGGCGGAGATCAGCGGCCGTGACATCACAGCCACCTCTCTTTAAAATGCTCATAATGAGCGGCGGTCGCCAGCAACTGTTTGCAACGGAAGATTCTGCAGGGCTTATGGAGGTGAGTACGTGTTTTTGTTATTTTAAAATAATGACACGTGTTTCTCTGGCGCGTGTCACACGGGACCGCATCTACACTACATCCGTACAGAACGGTATGGGTGCGGGCTGTATGACACCCGTGATCCCAGAGAAAAACGGACATGTCAGCGTGAGAAACACACGGACACATGTAAGTAAGGAACGGACACACGTTCTGTTCCAAAATACTTACGTGTGTTCAAACCATTAGGAATACATAGGTCCACGTGTGTTCGTGTCTCCGGTACGTGAAAACTGTCAAACACGTACTGGAAGCACGAACGTGTGACAGAGGCCTAAAGCAGTATACAAAAAAAAACATCACTGCTGAAGCTCATAGCATTTTCAAAGTGCTTATCCTTTGTTGTGTCATTCAGTAGTCACTACAAATTTCCAACTTTTGTTTGATGTGAGATCAATACAGGAACTGTGCATTGGGTGATTAGTGAAATAGGTTTCTATGGTTGAGCAGCTGCTCACAAACCAAAAATCACTGTGTGCAATGCCAGCCGTCAGCTTGGTGTAAAGCACTCTACTTTTAACTGCAGTATTGACAATCTCATGGATGAATTTATGTTTGATGGCTTTATGTCTGGGTCATCTGTGCTTTTTGGCCTTTCCGGGCACATTGGCATTATAGTACTGTACTTTGCTCTGACCTCAGAATGGCAGAGCGAAGTACGGCTGTGCAGGAGCGTGATTCGGAGACACTGTGTGGATGACATAGTATGCATCTGTCGAGGGCAGGGGTGCGACTGACCACGTCAGGGAAGGGCTGCCCGTGGCGCTGGGATCCGGGATCGTGGCTGGGGCTCGAGTGGCAGCCGGATCTGGGGCTCGTGCAGAGGCCCGTCGCCCACAACAAATAAAAAGGGGTTATTTACAGGGGAAGAGTTTGTCAGTGATGCCACCCGTAGGTTGCGGTGAGGGTTGGTGACACCGCCGCTACCTTGGTATGGGACGCCCGTGGCTGATGGAGCTGGGCAGTAAGGTGGAATCCCCTCCACGGGTAGGGGAGGTGTTGTCCCGGGGCCCAGAGGATGGTGCGGGATTGCAGGGAGCAGTCTTTAGAAATGCACCGGATGGTACCGGTGTACTCACTGTAGTAATAAATCATACAAAGTCCATGCAGTTGTCGTGGGCGGAGGAGGGGACGCCGCGCTCACCACGCTCGGGTCCGGCACTGCTGCTACTTCGCTTGCTGCTCGGTGGCTCGAGCGGTGGGCCGGATCCTGGGACTCGAGCGGCGCTCCTCGCCCGTGAGTGAAAGGGGGAATGGTTTTGGGGATTTATTGTCCGTGACGCCACCCACGGTCGTGGTGAGGTTGTGACACCACCGCTGCTCTGGACGGGGATCCCGGGAGCGATGACAGGGAGCAGCTTGGATGTTGTTCTTCCCCTCCATGGGTAGGGGGGTTGGTTGTCCCGGGGCCCGGTGAGGGAGGGATGGCAGGTGGGTTACGGGGCCCGGTGAGGTGCAGGGTCGCGGGGGCAGCGCGGTGCCGCACGGCACGGTGGTACTCACTCAGCCAATGATGAATGCAAAGTCTCCGGTAAAACAAACGGGTGGATGGACGGGTCCCACAGACGGCTCCGGTGGTTCTTCTCCCGGTAGGTTGACGGTGACTGCCTTTCCCTGCACCTGTGTTAAGTTCTTGGTTCTGGTGGATTCCCACCGGTAACGCGCTCCCCAGCTTGGATGGATGCTGAGAGAGCCCCTTTTTCCTGCAGGCTCTGGCCCTGGGAACTGTAGCCTTGGCGGTGACTGTATTTCCCTTTACGGTTTGAGCGGTTGCCTTCAATCGGGTCTTGACTGCTGGGAAACCCCGGAGGTTCCCTTCACTAACGGATTTGACCGGTTTTACGGCGACTCCAAGCCTGGTCGGGGTCCATAGGCCCTGCCGAATGGTGCTGCCTTCTCTTCGCTCCCCGATCCGGTACCGGCGGGCCACCGCCCGTCCCCGGTCCTTACGGTTCACATCAATCAGCCTCGCCTGCAGACGGTCACCACCGTCTGCCAACCTTGCTGTATGTGCCCGAGCCACGCACCCGGACACGGTCAGTCTGCTCCACTACCACTTCACTCTTCACTCTCCAAAGCTTAACTAACTTCCTTTTCCCGCCTCCAGGACTGTTAACTCCTCGGTGGGTGGGGCCAACTGCCTGGCTCCACCCCCTGGTGTGGACATCAGCCCCTGGAGGGAGGCAACAAGGATTTTTTTCTGACTTCGGTGTGCCTAGCCGGGGTGTGGGATGTGTTGTTGCAGTACCTGTGACGACCTGGCTTGTCCAGGGCGCCACACAGTAAACCAAGGCCGGATGCCTGGAGCCTCTGGAGGGGTGTGTTGGTCCCGCACATGGGCTGACAGGGCAAGGGCCCTTCTTCCTGCACTTGTAGTTTCATGTGTGTTAACTTAACCCGCATAAAACAGGAGAAATCCGCTCCCCAGTGGTTTGTGTACTGTGGGAGCCGTTGCCCGCAAACTGTGACCCTTGGGATCTCTGTGGGTTTTGGCGGACACCCTATCCCCCACGTTGGACTTCTGTTTCGCTCTCTGTGCTACCTGGAACCTTGTCCCCTGCTGGCTGATTAACAAGGGGCTTGCAACCTTCCTCGTCCTATGGTCCCGGCACCCCGACTGTGCACGGCCTCCGAACCGGATTCACGCTGTCGGCACCGGCGGGCTACAACCCTGCCCCGGTCCACTTTAGGTCTCCCGCGACCGGATCTCCGTCGCCTGTGGCCCTGCTCTGCCGTCTGCCACCTAGTCAGCTCAGGTAGTCCGGTAGTCCAGGGGCTCCAACCCCTGACCACCACTTCACACTCCTCTCCACCCCACTGTCTCAACTCATCTGACTTCAACTGACGTGTTCCCTCCCCTGACACCTCAGGACCTTTAGGTGGGCGCTCCTATCCGCCTGGTCCCGCCCACTGGTGTGTTCCTATTGTCCCCGGGGGGGTGACTAGGCTTTTGTGACTGGTATTACCTATGTGTGGTGTGTTGGTGAAATCCCAAGGAGAAGGTGATTCCTGCACCCTGGAGGGGGTACAGTCATCTGTGACTACCTGGTTTTGCCAGGGCGTCACACATCATCCACATGAAGAAGGGAAGGAAGATGGAGATTATAGGAAGAAAGGAGGTGTTGGATCAAGACCAGAGATGCCCATTGGACCGGATTGTATCGTCTATGGATAAAATAAAAGGTCTTCTTGTTACTATGCAGAGGGGATTGGGGACATATGTGATGCCCTGGACTAGTCAGGTTGTCACAGGGTTCTGTGCAATCTTTTTCTCCCCGTGCAGGGCTCAAACCCCCAAGGTTCTGGGAACCTAACCTGCAGTACTGCTTCCACCAGCATTCACAAATCCTAGATACACCTTGCACCACACCTGTCAGGCACACCAATGGGCTGCTTAAGCAGGAATAGGGCCGCTCAACTAGGGGTCAGGCAGGGAGGTGGGAGGTGTCACGAACCCTAGGACGTGGAGAAGCTTCAGGCGACCCGGCAATTAACCTGCGGAGAACAGGACCTCTATGGACTTTTCCCACGAAGCTCAGAGATCGGGGGCACTAGCACAACGAGGGGAATAAGGATTTCCAAACAAGCGGCCCACTGAAATCCCAAGTGGGAGATCCTGAGAACAGGCTCCTTCACTTAGCCATAGTGGGGAGCGGGGCCAGGAAATCTCCAAGCTGACGGGCCACAAAGGACACTCAAAATTGTGTGCCAGGAGGCAAGTCACGGACCACCAGGCAGTGCTGCAGGGGACAGGACCCGGACGAGCTCCCCTCAGGAGACAGCGGTAGTCAGAGACTTGGTTTACCCTGTTGTCAGTGTCTGCTTTACTGCTGAGTGAGTACCTGATTAACCACTGCAACCAGTGAGCCTGCGCTCCCCCTGCACTGTCTCCACCATCCAGAGTCCCGGGGCCTTCCCCTACTCGTGGAGGGTGACGACATCTAGCTGCCCCACTCCATCACCCTGGGTACGCCCAACAGCAGCGGTGGTACTCCCAATTACCATACACCACGGGTGGCATCACAAACTATACCTATCCCCTTCTTCATTTGAGTGTGGCCCCTAGCCCCCGGGTCCAGGGACCCTCGAGCCATGAGTAATCATCACCCCCGGATCTGAGCGGTTCGACCGCTGCAGGGGAAGCACACCTCAAATTTCTGGCGTCACGAACAGGATACGGACTGGGCCCACTAACCTAGGTGACATGCACCTTGAAAAGTGAAGCTGCGGTGTTGATGTCCCGTTCGCGCAATTTCCCGCCATTTTCCGCCATCTTTGGTGCCAAAACGCCATCTTCCAGGCCAAAACCACGCGAAGCCAAAGCTCCACCCTTCGTCCTGAGAGTGTGGCCAGAACCGGAAGTTCCCAGAGTGCCCCAGCACGAAAGTGAGTGGCTGGCAAAAACCGAGGGGGCGTGCCGGGATGTAGCAGCGGAAGTGAGGCAGGGATGCCAGGACTCTGCCATAATGTTCCTGGGCACCGCAGAGGCAAGATGGTGGCAGCACGAGACTGGTCACCAGAGCACGCTGCTCCTTGTACCGCGGTCTGGATAGAGCAGGAGATCGAGCAACTCTGCAGAAGGATGCGGACGCAGTTCCTCTTTATTCTGGATCATTGGAGGGAAGAGATGAGGAGCATGGCAATGGCGGTGCGAGCCCGTACTACTGCGGGGTCCAGTCTGCCCCCGTCCGCTGCAAGCACTTTGTCACCATCACCCTCGTCCTCAGCGGACACCGAGCTGCCAACCCCAACACCGGCAGTGGAACCTCCAGTCCCCGTTTGTGAATCGCAGAATGCAGAGCCCCTGAATCTATCATCTGACCAGGCCACATCAGCGGTTATCCCAGCATCAGCCTGACCAGACCCGGCCACATCACCGGGCCCGTACCCCGATATGGAGCACTCGGACTCTGCACCCCCGGCTGCTGAGCAGTCGGTTCCTTTGTTTATCATGGTGGAGGTGGAGCCTGAGGAGCTGCCAGCTCCGCCTCCGCGCGGCATCCCAGTGGCTGCTGGGGCAGCATGAGTCCACCTACGAGAGATACCAGTGAGGCAGGCGAGGCCAGACGCTGACGCCCCTTACTGGGAAAGAGAACGACAACTGCAGAAACTGCATCTGGAAGTGACGACCCAAGATCAGTGACGACAGGAGATTTCTGCCCGCACCCAAAAAGAAAAAGAGCACTTGAGAAAAGCTACCTTCCGAGTCAGAGGGCCGCGGCACTGGGACCATGTGAGGCGCTTTGACCCAGATAAAGTGTGGGGGTTCATCATGGAAGCAGGCCTCACCGATGAGGTGTTGGTGTCCCGAAGAGATGTAGAGGAGCATCTCCCGAGGTGGCACCCGGGCCATAACTTGTAATCGGTAGAGGTGGTTTCCTACACCCGGCATTGTGGAGAGTGGCGCTGGTATGCCCTAGATGTGAAAAGGCTTGTCATGATTGATGAGAAGGTCATGCCAGCCTCCGCCATAGATTACAAGCATTGATGGTAGCG
Source organism: Anomaloglossus baeobatrachus (assembly GCF_048569485.1). NCBI lineage: Eukaryota > Metazoa > Chordata > Amphibia > Anura > Aromobatidae > Anomaloglossus > Anomaloglossus baeobatrachus. Next base: position 475,191,140 of record NC_134358.1, on the reverse strand, counting down.
GTACCAGGTTATCTACAGTTAAAATGTTAATTCTGTGGGGGTTTTTTTACTATTTTTCTTAGTTTGTTGTTTTCCTGAATGATAAGTAAAGTTTTAAAAATGCTGCTAATGTGTTAACTGAAAATGTGATTATCCGGGAAAGTCACCTGATTTTCTAAAAAGTTAAACATGGACCATGGCTGTGGGACTGGCAGTGGCGAGCACGAACTTGTACTCTTCTTTGTATATAGTTGCGTCCCGTGTGCCCACCAGAGTAGTCTTTTATGCCTCCAGGACTTCAACCCTGTCACGGAACCAAGTAGGAAGCAGCGGATTTCAGGGTGGCGGGTTGAAAGGAGAGGGACATTGGGAATGGACTGTTGAAGGAAGGTGCTGCAGTGGAGTAGGCTGAGCTCCGACTACCGCTACAACCGGTAGCGTTCCCAGGGTTCTAGCAATAAAAATGAACTCTAAAGCGAGCTTTACACGCAGCAATATCGCTAGTGATATCGCTAGCGAGCGTAGCCGCCCCCGTCAGTTGTGCGTCACGGGCACGCTGCCCGTGGTGCACAACATCGCTTACGCCCGTCACACTATACTTACCTGCCTAGCAACGTCGCTGTGGCCGGCAAACCACCTTCTTTCTAAGGGGGCGGTTCGTTCGGCGTCACAGCGGCGTCACTAAGCGGCCGCCCAATAGAAGCAGAGGGGCGGAGATGAGTGGGCCGAATATTCCGCCCACCTCCTTCCTTCCTTATTGCAGGCTGCCGCAGGTACGATGTTGTTCCTCGTTCCTGCGGTGTCACACATAGCCATGTGTGCTGCCGCAGGAACGACGAACAACATCGTACCTGCAACAGCAACGAAAATCGGGATAGGAACGACTGGACAACGATCAACGATATGGTGAGTATTTTTGATCGTTATAGGTCATTCCTGCGGTGTCACACGCAACGACATCGCTAACAAGGCCGGATGTGCGTCACAAATTCCGTGACCCCAACGACATCACGTTAGCGATGTCGTTGCATGTAAAGCCCGCTTAAGAGTTCAAATGCAACATTTAAGTAATGTGCCTCCCCTGTGAGGGATGAGGAATTGTTAATAAAACTCTTATTTTTTTCTCTTTTCAGTTACAAAATAAACCTCTGGATGTCCTGTAGCTCAGGGATGAGCTACATTTAACCAAGGGGGAATGTGAGGCCCTGGACTAGTCAAGTCATACAGCTTACCAGAATATTGTAAATGTGGCCTTTAATTTGGTGGCCGTACTTCATACCTGGTGGCAGGTTCCCTCTAAATGTAACATTACACTATGTAAAATGAAAACATAATATATACAGTGGATCCTTGAATTAAAAGTAACTTGGTTTGAGAGCGTTTTGCAAGATAATCAAAGTTTTTTAAAAATTTGTAACTTGGTTTAAGAGCAATGATTTGTAATAAAAGCAAATACTCATCATGTACACTTCCGGTTCCGTCCTTTCACCGTGCTCTGACGCACTCTGGAGGTAGCTTTCTGTACATATGTATTGCATACAATATACCATTCTACAGTACAGTATATACTATACGTATAGCATGTCTATCAATTTGAATTTGTGGATACAGTATTATACTTTCTTTCTGCTAACCAGTACAGCACTTTGCTTGTACTGTAATGTAATTGCCTATGCAATATTGTGATGCCCTGGACTAGTCAGGTAGTCACAGGTAGGCCCTTACACAAACATCTTCCCCTAAAAAGGTACCAGCAGCCAACCTTAAAACCCTGAGTCACCCCTCTCAGGTTCTGACGTCCACACCCGTGGGGCGGAGCCAGGCGGTTGGCCACGCCCACCGAGGAGTTTGGATGGCCTGAGGCGGGAAAACAGAAGAGACGAGCTTTGGAGGTGAAAGGGAGAGGAAAGGAGACGAGTGGAGGAGAGTGGTAGCAAAGAGAAGACATCTGTCAGGGATCTGGGTTGGAGCCCGGATATCCTGTGGCCAGGAGGCAGACGGTGGTGGCCACCTGCAGGAGCTGGGATTACAGTCGGTGGAACCGTAAGGGACCGGACCCGGGTAGTGGCCCGCCGGTACCGAACCGGGGAATCGTTTGGAAACCGGAGCACCAGGAGGGGTACTCAGACCCAGTACGAGGCCAAGAAGCCACTGGACCAAGTCGAATTCACTGATTGACATCTGGACTTTAGGTCCTTTCCCACCCAAGACCCGACTGAAGACAAAAGCCCAACCAGAGGGATCGAAAGCCACCGCCCAGGCTTCGAGATCCCACGGGCTAACGTCTGCGGGCAAAAGCGCTCTACCGCCACACACAAAGCTGGGGAGCGGACTACTGTTGCTCAGGCATAAGAATCACCATTCTACTAAAAGTGAGGTGCAGGAGAAAGGCGGAAACCATCAACCTGAAAAAGGGGAAAAGCGCAGCCGGCTGTGGGCACCGTCCACCATCTTGTTTGGTTTACCAGAGACTCCAGTGTGTCTGTAATAGTGATTACAACAGTGCCCTCATGCCACGCACCGCACCGACATGCCAGCACGCATCCCCCCGCCTCAGCACCTCCCTCGGGCCCCCGGGACCATCACCCCCTACCCACGGAGGGGTCAACACCAAGCTGCGCAACACCGTCCCCGGGAGCCTAGTCAATGGCAGCGGTGGTGTCCATCCATTCACCACAACCCGTGGGTGGCGTCACGAACTTAACCCCCAAAAACAACCGTGGCCTCGGCCGTGGGCCTCCCCACCGAACACCACCCCTCACGTAGCGCCAGATTCCCTTCAGAGCGACGTGACCCCCTGGGTCTGGGAGGAGCTCGAGCCACCCACCGACGAGCCCGGATCCGAGCGGCTCAGCAGCCGGCCAAGCCCGGGGCGGTACAATATTCCTATCCCACATTTGGCTTGGTTCTGCCCTTATCTTGGGGAGAATTGATTTGAGGTCTGTTTTTTGTGTACTGTACTAGAATAAAGGTTAATTAAGAAGTAATGTCTGGAACACCATTCTAAGTCTGAACTGGGTGCAAAAGCCCTAAAAAAACCCTTTACTATATAAGAGAAGGGCTGCACACCAGTGACAGTGCAAGGGGAATAAATGTAAAACAGAAACTGCTGTATGAATACTAACATGAAAATACAATAGCTATATGTAGGAATGAAAATATGACAATGGAATCTGCATAACTGCCACGAACTTTAAGAATAAGGAGAAATTTAGCTATTGAATGCAACCGAGCCCCAACACCTCGTCACGGTATTCTCTTACATTGGGGTCCCTAGCTAATGTGTGTCTCAGCTTCCCACACACGATAAGTTTTTTAACTTCAAGAGTGCAGTTAAAAAACTTACCGTGTGTGGGAAGCTGAGACCCAGGCTATATATGTATAATGTGGAATTGCAATAGGTGGGGGTGGGGCTGGGTTCCCAAACGAAAGACTACAGACCTATTAAGAAATAACGTCTGGAACACCATTTTATGACTCAACTGGGCGCAAAAACCCTAAATAAACTTCACTATATAAAGAGAAGGGCTGCACACCAGTGACAGTGCAAGGGGAATATATACTAGAATAAAGGTTGTCATATTTTTACATCATTTTTTCTCTCTGTAGTGTACCTACCGCACACCAACAATTCTATTGTAAGCTATATAGTACAGTATATTTTGTTAGTGTACTATAATAATTTTATATTTCTACAGTACATTATATTGTATTACTGTAATAAGTTTGTATAAATACAGTAAATATTTTTGAGTTGTGGAATGAATTGTCTGTGTTTCAATTATTTTATTGGGAAAATTCGCTTTGATATAAGAGTAACTTGGTTTAAGAGCACAGTCCCGAAACCAATTATGCTCGTAATCCAAGGTTCCACTGTATTTGGAAATCTTCCATTCAAGAGAAGTGTGATCGTGGTAGCTCATCACTGGGCACTGATAGGCTGCAAAGCTCACGGCACATTATACTGTCACATGAGTGCCAGCAGACATCTCCCAAACAGTTGTGGTCGGGGAGCAGAGAATATGGTGTTGATATTTAACATGGGCACTGCTGCATTTAGGAAGGGGTTGTCCAAGTAGTAGACAGCCCCTTTAAGCTTTGTTAGGTTTTGTGAGCATTCATTACAATGTTTACTCTTCATGCCACTTGTGTGTAATTTACAGTCTGTCCCTGAATTTAATCAGGTTGAAACCTTGGATGTGTTCACTATGCTGCAATGTATTTTTGAAAATTAAACTACAGGGTCTCCAGCATGTCAAGAGCGTAGCCGTCAGCCACACTTAGATATATGGCTTTTTTTTTAGTACACAGTTTATCTTCCCAGTCTTTTGCTGCCTTGTCATATTATTGATTTTATTTACAGCATAAATTGCAGTAACGCAAGACTTTTTATGTTACTGTACATTGTATATAGCCATTTTTGAGCTTTAACGGAATGAATTGTTAAATTTTAAATAAAGAATTATTGGACCATATATAGAATGACTCATTACCTCCACCTACATAAGTGAAACTGCCTGGGCCACATGTAGTTTTAATAACACTGAGGAACAAAAAAACTGGTGAATGAGAAATGTAACCTGTTTTTAAGTCAGTTTTTGTCCCTGATTCTAAATCTGCCCTTATTTTTCTTCCTTCAGCCCTAGTGAATGAGATGTAATATACACTATGTATATGCATACATCAAATCAAAAGACTAGGACTGCTATCTTATAAACTTTATTATTTTTGCCTTTTTGGTTATTAAAACAAATTAATACATGTAGATTTATTTTATTTATGAAGAATTGACATCTCAAAATAAGAATTAAACATTCATAAAAAGTTGTCATTGTTCATTTGCTAAGATACTTAGCAAAATCGGCCCTTTAAAGATTTCTTGCAGTGAGTTGCGCCAGGGCAATCACTTTGAAAAGACAAGCAGTAATCTGACATCATGTGGGTATCCCAGTGTTGTCAGTATCTTTCTTCTACAGTTCTTAAAGCTTGGTGGAACCGTTTACCTTGCTCTTCACTTTACAAAGGTTTTCTGGGAAACGATCCAAATGGCTATGGAGATAATCCACCTTGATATTTATTGTACAGCCAAGGTGATGGAAAGAAACTAGCATTCATATGGGCAGCATGGAGGCTCAGTGGTTAGCACTGCAGCCTTGCAGCACTGGGGTCCTGGGTTCAATTCCCACCAAGGGTAACATCTGCAAGGAGTTTGCATGTTCTCCTTGTGTTTGCGTGGGTTTCCTCTGGGTACTCTGGCTTCCTCCCACACTCCAAAAACATACAGTTAGGGACCTTAGATTGTGAGCCCCAATGGGCACAGTGTTGTCAATGTATGTAAAGTGCTATTGAATTAATATCGCTATATAAATGAATACATTATTATTATTATTCATTCTACTAGTTCAGTGTAACTATCTACTTTAGATTTCCCAAGAAAATTCTGTACAACCATAGTGAAAGTATACCATGCATATGCCTCAGCATCATTCAATGAATCTTTGAAGTGTGGATCTTTTATGAGTCCTCTGATTTGTGGACTGTCGAAAATACCTGTGCCTTTAGCTTCTCCGTGGTGAACAATGGACGCAGATATAGTCAAAGCATCTTCCCTCTTTGTTTAGAGCCTTTACAATCTGCTTTATTAAATGTATGTCGCGGGCGGAGGAGGGGACGCTGCGCTCACCCACTGCTCGGGTCCGGCTGCTGCTGCTCGGTGGTGGCTCGAGCGGTGGGCCGGATCCCGGGGTCTCGAGCGGCGTTCCTCGCCCGTGAGTGAAAGGGGGGATTGGTGTGTGGTTTGGGGGATATTGTCCGTGACGCCACCCACGGTTGTGGTGAAGTTGTGACACCACCGCTGCTCTGGACGGGGATCCCGGGAGCGATGACAGGGAGCAGCTTGGATGTTGGTTCTCCCTTCCGTGGGTAGTTTGGTTGTCCCGGGGCCCCGGTGAGGGTTTTAGGGATGGCAGGCGGGTTACGGGGCCTGGTGAGGTGTAGGGTCGCGGGGGAGGCAGCGCTGTGCCGCATGGCACGGTGGTACTCACTCAGCCAGTAATTCACACAGAGTCTCTAGTCAAACAAACGGCTGGATGGACCACAGGCGGCTGCGGTTGTTCTCCTCCCGGTAGGTTGATGGTGACTGCCTTTCCCTGCACCTGTGTTGTGTTTACGGTTCCAATGGCTTCCCACCGGTAACCCGCTCCCCAGCTTGGATGGATGCTGAGGGAGCCCCTTTTGCCCGCAGGCTCTGGCCCTGGGAACTGTAGCCTTGGCGGTGACTGTGTTTCCCTCTACGGTGTGAGCTGTTGCCTTCAATCGGGTCTTGGCTGCTGGGAAACCCCGGAGGTTCCCTTCGCTAATGGATTTGACCGGTTTTACGGCGACTCCTAGCCTGGTCAGGGTCTGTAGGCCCTGCCGAATGGTGCTGGCTTCTCTTCACTCCCCGATCCGGTACCGGCAGGCCTCCACCCATCCCCGGTCCGTACGGTTCACTTCAATCAGCCTCTCCTGCAGACGATCACCACCGTCTGCCAACCTTGCTGTATGTCCGGGCCACACACCCGGACACCGTCAGTCTCCTGCACTACCACTCTCCAAAACTCATCTGAAGCTCTTCCCGCCTCCAGGACTGTGAACTCCTCGGTGGGCGGGACCAACCGCCTGGCCCACCCCCTGGTGTGGACATCAGCCCCTGGAGGGAGGCAACAAGGGTTTTTGTTTGACTTAGGTGTGCCTGACCGGGAGTGTGGGGTGTGTTGGTGTAGTGCTTGTGACGTCCTGGCTTGTCCAGGGCGCCACATGTGCAATGGTGGTAAAATCATCTTATTCATGTCAACCAATGGTTCTGCAGTTATATTCTTTTCTTCTACTACCATGTGTTCTCTCGTAGGCAACTGTTTTCTCATCCAGTGCTCATTTTTTGATCTCCTATTCCAGGGACAGAAAAAACAGGCATACTTGGTGTATCTGCTGCCCCATGACAATATTAACCATTTTTAGATCCACATAGATTGGCCACTGGTGATCGTGGTGTGATATTTTCTGTATTGCTAGAGTAGTTGTATTTTGCTCTTCAATTATCTTAGTTCAGTGACCTATTGGGTTTGATCCATATTTGTTTCCATTAAGTAAAAGCACAGATTTTGGGCTCCACATAGAACTGTCATGAACAGCTGCCATTCGCTTGGTTGATATTGTAATATGCCTATTTTCATCAGCAAGTTATATCTTAATACTTATTTAAATGAGTATTGCATATAATAAGTTTTCAAGTATTTGTGATATACCTTACAGACTATCTTTGAGTCATCCCAAAATCCCAAATTCATGTGTGGGCAACTGTACATTATATCAACAAGTAAAGCTGCTATAAAAAAAAATGAATGACATATTCTGATTCAGAGGAGTATACCTAAAATCAAGCCTAATACCTGAGGCACCAAAATATTTTTTTTCATTTGTTCCCCAGTGTAATGTATAGAGATATTTAAGAGGTGAACACTAGAGATGAGCAAATCTTTTGAAATTTGAATTCCCTGAATTTTCCCCAAACATTTGCTGCAGACAAATTTCAATACTAGAAAACTTCAAATTGCTCATAAAATTCAGATAGGGGAGAGGAGAGAGAGAAAACCATACACTTTAAAGTTCAGAGAGAAAGACAGGACCCCATGGACTATAAGAGCTTACACTCTACAGGAGAAAGAGACTTATCCAGTGATTCTAGAGATGGAAAATTACTCTGCCATACAAACTGTGCTCCACTACTCTTTAAGTAAGAATGCATTTGTGGCGCCCCTGAGGCTTCAGTCGCCACAGGGTACTGCACCTCGGCTGAGGTGCGGAATTCATCCCAGGTACAGAGGAGGTCATTGCCGGTAACCACCACAATCCACACAACACACTGTGAGTTGCCCTCCCACTGGGACTGGATTAGGGTAGGTTGCTGAGGGGTGGCCATCATGAGGTATGGGACCTCCTGCCCACTAGTTCAGTAACCCCGGGGGGTGGAGCATCTTCTGAGGGAAGTAAGGCGACACATACAGACAGACGGAGAAGGAGATAGTAGGAGTAACTCAACAGACACAGATTGGAAGAATGCTCAGAAAAGCCAGGGAACCATGGTCTGGAGCTGGAGCGCTCGACCCGGGTTCCCTGATAGAAAGGGCTCATGGGGAGTGCGACAGGCACCCGTGACCCGCTCCAATAGCCAGACACTGGGGTGGAGGGACACCCAAATGGAAAGACATACAGGGAGAAGCACCAGCCTTGGCCTCCGAACTATCCAGGATCGGCTGAAGCCCATGACAGCGGAGCTCCGTACACCAAAGGCGGTGACATCTCAGTGAATAAAAAACTTTGACTGCAATCCCTGTGTCATCCCATCGCTGCCGGCATCATCGTCACTTGCGCCCTGCCGCCATCGGAGACTACTACTCTCATCATCCCTGGACCTGAGCTCTGAATGTGGAGAGCTGTACCATCCGAGCTACGCTACCATCTGCCCTAGGGGACATCTCCCGCAGCGGCGGCTCCTATATTAGCCGCAAATCACAGGTGGCATCACGAATACAAACTCTACTCCCATGTAAATAACCCCTCCATCTTTATTGAAACCGCCGGGGTCACAGAACCAGGCCTGGCCACTGTGACATCCCACCCCCTACAAAGGCCCGGTGACGAGTAACCCCCCCAGACCCCATGGGCGTGTCACATTCTCTTCCTTTAACATCTCTCTGCAATATTCTTTATGTGTTGGTTTATTTACACTTGAGAAATATATTGATATTACCTTAAAATGTGAAGGGGTTAATAAAGAATAGTGATGAGCAAATATATTCAGCACTATATGTTACTTGCACGAATATTAAAGTATTTAGGATAATTGTTTCTCATCAAGTATTTTGGTATTAGCCTTGAGAGTTTTGAGTCCCCTCCCCACATGTTTGGTGCCAGAATTTCAGCCACTAAACATGCGGGGATTGCCTGCCAATCACAGTAATGCTGTAGCCATCTTGGCTACTGGCAAGTATCTGTGATAACCAGTGCAGGTAAAGGAGATTGGTATTCTCAGGCTGGGAAGGTCCATGGTTATTGGGCCCTCCCCAGAATAAAAATAGGAGGAGTATTACTGTCCAGCACACAATTTAAGAGGTTGTCCACTACTTTTACATTGATGGCGTATCCTCGCTGATCAGCTGTTCATTGTGCCGGCAGCAGCAGGCAGCCAGAAATGCTTAGTTCTGGAGCTGCTCCATCAACTGATAGTGGCCATGGCCAGTTACTGCACATCCACCTCCCATTCAAATCAACTGGAGGCGGTTGTGCAGTACCCAGCCACAGCCACTCTCAGAAGACGGGGCAGCTCTGAAACTGAGCATTTCAAGCTGACTACTGCTGGTGTTGGCACCAAGAACAGATGATCAGTGGGGTGCAGGGTGTCAGACACCAGACGATCAGACATGGATTACCTATCCTAAGGATAGGACATCAATGTAAAAGTAGTGAACAACCCCTTTGATGGCTATAGCACTATGGCGTGCCAGAAAAGTAACCAACCAAAGATATCTGTGTGTTAAATACTTTTTGTGGCGATACTCATGGGGTCCTCTTTCCCATATGATACTTTTTCCGTGAGCCAATTGACATGGGTGATTGTGCAAATGGTACTTATTTTACATAGCTGTTGCTTATTTCCTTTTCTATATTCTTTTCATGCAGCATTATTTATTGTCTGCACATGTGAATTGAATCTTTCTTCTTTACTGAGTATTACTCGACATCACTTTAGGAGTAGTGTGTATTCATGTTTTTCTTGGATATCTAACATATTTATATTGCACTATTGATGATCATGCTGGTCATATGGGCTGTCGCCTAGTGCCAATTTTTGGCCAAGGAAACAAGTTCTGGCTCAATATGCCCAATTTGAATTGTTTTTTTAGTCTTTTGGGGTTGTTACCTAATAAATATTTTCATTTTTAAAATTCAGTAAATGCAATTGTTTTAAACGTGTCGTTCCTCTTTCTTTGAATTGGCATGGCTTGGGGATCTGTCCTCTTCAGCGAAGAATCCTACTTTTGGGTTGCACATAGATGGAGATCCTGGAACCCTTTGAAGGCTTAACCGAGGCTATGTGCTTAAAGGGAACCTTTCAGGTGATCCATCCTGTCTGATCCATGGGTAGCATGAGTCAGAAACAGGCTCCATTATAACAAATATCCATGATTACCCCTAAAATGTTTGCATTTTAGAAAAAACTACTTGCGGAGAGGGGCAGGTCCGGATGGTTTGTCTCTATTTAGTTCTAATTCCCTGACCTGTCAGTCAAATAGAATTGGGTGGAGAGAAGATAACTAGATTTTTCTTGAAAGATTTTAACAGGCCTCAAAAGTTATGAGATTAAATAAATGTAAACATAGTGGAAATTTAAAATAGTAGTACAAAAATCTATTTAAGAAACAAAATTTAATTTTGTATGATTTAAGAAATCCAAACAGAATGAAAAAAATAGTTATTTTATTTATATCGTGAAATTTTACTATATTCAAGCATAGTATTGGTGGCTAAGTGAAAAGACTGGAAAGACCTGTGAGGTGAGTAAGTGCTATTTTTTTGGAAGAGGTGTCTCTGTTGTTTATGGCTATTCACACATACTGGCGTGTGAGTATAAGAAACCTGGTCAGCAGTTAAACATCTGTGCTGGAGAAAAGCAATTAAATGGTGTTAGTCTGGAAGGTGATTGATGGCATTTTATTTTCCATTTCTCAAGGACTCATCGGTTGAGGAGTTGTAGGTGGGTTGCATTGGTAGCTGTGGCTCTTCTGTTCTCAATAGATCTAGCTTTATGTGAAAAGCAGACCAATAGGTTGTAAAATTGTGAAAACAGTTCCTAGATACAAAAATATACAGTATATCACAAAATTGAGTACACCCCTTACATATTTTAAATATTTTATTTAAACTTTTCATGGGACAACACTGAAGATCTGACACCTTGATACAATATAAAGTAGTCAGTGTACAGCTTGTATAACAGTGTAAATGTTGGTGTGATGGTGGCATATGGTGTACTGTGTATCCTGTTGTGTAGGTTCGTATTTTACGCTTGGTTCACTGTCCATTATTTGTATTGCTTGTGTGTACATTGTATTAACTGTAGGTAATCACCCCTTGCAGTGTTTCTGTCCCTAGGTGTGGGGGGAGGTGGGCCTGGAATCCACCTAACTTCTTTGCTTATCTGGGGGAATGAGGCAGTCTGTTTGAGAACTTGAAGAGAGAAGGACGAAGATTGAACCTCTGGGCTGAAGATGCGGCTCCTCAGAGAGACCTGGACATTTATTCACTACTAGACTATATTTGTGCTTTCTTTACTATTTTTTTCCGTATGGTGGATTATGTTATGGACCATTTGATTTGCTTTGAATAAATGCTCTTTGGCTTGTACAGCCATCTCTCCCTCTGTTGATTGTGTGATATGGGAGTAGGACCCCATCACAGCTGGTGGCAGCGGTGGGATCAACAGAGCACAGCCCAATGGAGATCCACCAACAGAGGGAGTACAGAAACTGGACTGCATCCAGTTTAAAAGAGAGAGCCAAAGATCTAGGACTGAGCTACCAGGGACTGGGCCTTAATTGATCTACTGGTGGGTGCGAGCCAGTCCACCTCCTCTCAGATGTCTGACGGACAAGCACTGGGGACAGGGGTCCTTGCCCAAAAAAGCCAGTGGTTTGTGTGGTTCAAAGAAGAGGTGGCAGATCTTGGCCCCGGTGTATCTCAGGAGTATAAGGAGGACGCTGCTCACCGAGCACAGAGGAGACAAGAAGCAATGGAGTCTGACAGAGGGAGTAATGTGAGTTATGAGTGTAAGCCCAGCAATCTGCAAGCCTGTACGGATTACCCGGGCAGACTTCAAGCCATTTGATGAGGCTTCTGGAGATGTGGAGGGGTTCTTCAAGGACTTTGAGCAGCAGTGTGCTGTGATGAAGGTGCCCCACTCTGGCTGGATGCGTTTATTAGTGGGACTCCTGACCGGAAGCCTGGCAGAGGCTTGTCGCACTATTGACTCACAGCAGAACTGGGATTACAACATTGTAAAGTGGACTATCCTGGAATCCCATGCTATCACCCTAGACTCACATAGGGCACAGTTCCGAGACCTCCCATGCATCAAGGGGGGATCATTTAGGATGTATGCCCATAAGATGTCCCAGGAATGTCGGAGACCGCTGGAAGCGGAAGACGCCTTCACTGTGGAAGACGTTATACAGGTATTTCTTATAGAACAATGTCTTTACAAGTGTCCCTCAGAAATACGGGAATGGGTCAGAGAGCACAAGCCGTGCACCCTGGATAGAGCTGCAGCCCTGGCTGATGAGGCCCTTACTATCCCACTGCATTGGAGGAGGCTTATAGAAAATAAGCCACAGTCTGATCCTCCTGCGCCTCGGCCCTCTCCAGTTATATCTGCCCCTCCAACCAACCGCAGGCTGATGAGAACCACGGCTCACAATTCTGGGCTTCAACAGTTTCGACCACGCCCTGTGGGAATCACAGAGAAGAGATGTTATGGGTGCGGGCAACCTGGGCACCTGCAATCCAGTTGTCCTGAAAGACAAAGGAAGAATATCCGAAAGGCGACTGTAGATCTGGACTTTGGCTTTGGAGTCAAGCAATGTGTGGTTGGGGTGATGAGCGGCCTATCTGCAGATATTCTCCTAGGAAATGATGTGGGAGATCTACAATGCCGATTTGTGGGTGCAGGAAACACAGTTTAAGTGAAGGAGGACACAAAGGAAAGTTTGTCCTTCCAACCCTACAGCTGTACAAGGGACTATCTACATATTCTCCATCCAATACAAGTGTGGAAGCCAACACCAGAATGCTGATAGACTGTCCCGGCAAGAAGAACCATAGACTATGCACAGCTGAGCAACATGGACTTAAGTGAGATGGCCAGAGGTCTGTGTTATTCAGAAGGCGGGAGAGGTTGTGATGGTGGGATATGGTGTACTGTGTATCCTGTTGTGTAGGTTCGTATTTTACGCTTGGTTCACTGTCCATTATTTGTATTGCTTAATTGCTTGTGTGTACATTGTATTCTCTGTAGGTAATCACCCCCTGTAGAGTTCCTGTGCCTAGGTGTGGGTGGAGGTGGGCCTGGAATCCACCTAACTTCTTTGCTTACCTGGGGGGATGTGGCAGTCTGTTTGAGAACTTGAAGAGAGAAGGACGAAGATTGAACCTCTGGGCTGAAGGTGCAGCTCCTCAGAGAGACCTGGACATTTATTCACAACTGGACTATATTTGTGTTTTCTTTACTATTTTTACCCTCCATATGGTGGATTATGTTATGGACCATTTAATTTGCATGGAATAAATGCTCTTTGGATTGTACAGCCATCTCTCGCTCTGTTGATTGTGTGATATGGGAGTAGGACCCCATCACAGTTGGTGTGCCCTCTAAAGAACTCAACACACAGCTATTAATGTCAAAACCACTGCAAACAAAAATGAGCACACCCCTAAGTGAAAATAAACGAACTGTGCTCAAAGCATCAATATTTTGTGTGGCCAACATTATAATCACTCACTGCGTTAACTCTCTTGGTCTTCACAGGAGAAATTGTGCTTGTTTCTCCTCCTTCCGTTTGAGGATACCCCACAGATGCTCAATAGGGTTTAGGTCTGGAGTTGGCCAGTTCAGTACCTTTACCCTAAGCTTCTTTATCAATGCAATGGTCATTTTGGAGGTCGTCATAATGTTGGAATACTGCCCTGTGGCCACGTTTCATGTTCAGCTTCAGTATGTCACAGTACATGTTGGCATTCATGGTTCCCTCAATTAACTGTAGCTCCCCACAGCCTGCAACACTCATGGAGCCTCAAAACATGAGATTCCCACCACCATGCATGACTGTAGGCAAGACACACTTGACTTTGTACTCTTCACCTCATTGTCGCAACACACACTTGAGAACATCTGAACCATAGAAGTTTACTTTAGTCTGCTTGCCTTCAGCAAACTGTTTGCGGGCTTTTTTGAGCATTTTCTTTAGAAGAGGCTTCCTTCTGGGACAACAGCCATGCAGATCAATTTGATGTAGTGTGCAGTGTATGATCTGAGCACTGACAGGCTGACCATCCATCCTTTTATCCTCTTTAACAATGCTTGCAGCACTCATTTGTGTATTTTGAAAAGACAACCTCTGGATATGACGCTAAGCACGTGCACTCAACGTCTTTGGTCGGCATTGGTGAGTCCTGTTCTGAGCGAATCCTGCCTTGTTAAGCCATTATATGATCTTTGCCACCATGCTACAGATCAGTTTCAGGGGGTAGGCAATTTTCTTGTAACCTAGGGCATCTTTATTAAGAGCAACAATTATTTTTTTCAGATTCTCAGAGAATTCTTTGCCATAAGGGGCCATGCTGAACTTCCAGTGACCAGTAAGCGAGAATGTGAGAGCGATATCACCAAATTTAACACACCTGAGATCTTCTAATACTAATGAGTCACATAACACTCGTGAGGGAAAATAGCTAATTGAGCATAATTTTGGGATGTACTCAGTTTTGTTGACAGCGGTTTAGACATTAATGTCAAAGATGCCTCATATAGCCTAGCCAGAAATGCTACTAAAGCCAGACAAATTCGCTGATCACCGCCACAACTCATCCCAATAATTAATTTTGTCAGAGCTGTCTAGGATGCTAAAAGTCACAAAATTTATGGTTAACTTTGCATTGCTTAAAAATGTTGAGACTTTTCAAAGGTTTTTATGCCAGAAAATTGGTGCAAACACGTTATAACTATTGGCCCCAAAACCTGCAACAAAAGATGAATGTAGCATATGCTAAATATGCTAAATATAATGCTGCAGACAATCTGTATCAAACAAGTACAATGTGGATAGAATTATTGATTATTTATGATTAATTCAGAATGAGTTTTCTACTTACAGATTTTACCTTAGATTTCTTCACATGTTCATATAGATGAACATGTGGTGAAATTCCATTCATGAAAACTTTGGATACTGTATGAGATCAGCAGAGCTTCCTTACAGGGGAAATTATCTATCATCCATCTCTGATATTTTTTTATGTTTTGCAATTTTACTATAGTAGAATGGTTTATAACAATCAGAATTATGAAAAGCCCTTGGAAATACATGTCCCTGCAATGTATAATGTGTTCACGGAAGAAATAAATTCTTTTAGAATTACACTGTATGTTTTGTCATGGTGTGTTCATGCAATAATTGCTTTATTTGTATGGTCTGGAAAAGCTGCCCCACACAGTGTAGAAAAATAGGTAAGAAGGAAACATATGTTTTATATTATATATTTTTTATTTCTTTTCTGCATGTTAAATGGTGAGGCGTAATATGGTCAGGTTACATTGGTATCATGCAGTCCAATCAAAACAGTAAAAAATATATGTGTTATTTAAAACTTTTAAGTTTACATAGACTTATAGCATATGTGCTGTGGGGTCTTATTCGAGTAGGTAAAATAATGGAAAGTGGGATACTAAACTACTAGGGGGCACAAGTGTGCAAGAAGGATGTCAAGCACCTAGGTGTAATGAGGTGCATGACCACTAGAGGCCGCAAGTACCCTAGGGAGAGAGGACTGCACAGTAGTCGATCAAACCGAGTCAGAAGCCAGGAGTAACATCAATACAGAGGGAGCGAGAGAAGCTGAGGTCGCTTGAGAGCCAGGGGTCAGTAGCCAGAAAAGTGCGTTAATAACCGAATAGGAACAGAGACAAGGTCGGGGTATGAGCCGGAGTCAGAGGCCAAGAGGACACGTCAGGGACCAGGAAGCACCCGGAGACAGTCACAGAAAGCCGAAGGTCAGGGAAGCAGGCAATTCAGTCAGAGCAGGGGAGGAGAGGGAATGGTCAATAGAACTAAGGTAGTTGGACAAGATCAGAACCACTCACTAAAACCAGAAACATATGCAGTGCAGCAGGACCTATAACTGGTGGCATTCCGGGTGAAAAGGCTACAAGATAAAGCAGAGCAATAACCTGAAATAAGGCACTACTAAATAGGCTCCTCCCACTGGGTCTAGAACCAGAAAATACAACACAGAAAACATATTGGCTCTGCATGAAAGCAGAGGCATCATAAAGAATCATAACAGAAAGTATAGGGTTTGCTCATCTAATAGGGTTGTGTGACCACAACCACTATAAATGCTCAAGAAAATCTGCTGCAGCCCGTCAGGAATTTTATGGCAAAATATAGTTGGAAAAAAGAGAATTTCTGTGCTGCTGCTGAATTTACAAGTGGTAGTCCTGAGGAAGAAGTTTGTAGACTTTGAAACGCGTAGACAAATAAACCAACTTGAATCTTCCATTCATGTGACAGGTTACTGGATTTGTGGCGCCCCTGAGGGTTCAGTCGCCACAGGGTACTGCATCTCACTTAAGGTGCAGTACTCATCCCGGGTAAGGAAGAGGTTATTTGCTAGTGTGTCTCACATTCACAAACCACACACAGTTAAGTGCTTTCCCACCGGGGTTGGCTTAGGGTAGATAGAGGGGTGCCCATCACGAGAACGGGACTTACCCGGTCACTAGGAGAACCACCTGGGGGGCGAGCACCAGTTGGAGAAAAGGAAGGAGCATCTTCACACTTGAGCAGTTACACCGGGCACAGCTTGTTATGTTAGGTGTTATCTTCCATGGTAACTCTGTGAAATGGCTGCAGTTCCATCTTTGTTACATTTTTGTATCCTGACTGATAAGTACATCTTTGGTGCACTTCTTGTAGCCTTCACCTTTTATGTGTAAATAAATTATTTTCTTTTTCAGGACTTGTAACATTTCTCTTCCATGTGGTACCATTACTAACATCATGAAGTGGGAAAGGGGTTTCTTTGTTAAGTTACACCCTTTTTATAGTAATCTGTCTGCTGGACACATGTGTTATGGAGGGGACGATAGGATAAAAAATAATATGATGCCAATCATCGCCCGAAGTCCGCCAGACAGATCACAAGGCCACTACAGGACTGGTGGACGGATACAGAAACTAAGGAGAACCCAAATGAAAATGAAGGGGATGTTTAAGGGCACACCCCAACGTGTAGTGTGTCCCTGTTAGCTTCACAGGTATACGGGTATTGGTCACGTGTATAAGGACACGTCTGACCGAGAGGTAACACAACGTAACTGGGAACCTGAGGACATAGATGCTGAACCGGTCACGTGCGTAGGGAGCACAATACACTGATAGGATAGTCCGGTTAGCATACACAAGTCTGCCACAGGCACTGCAGACTACAGGTCACGCGCGTACGGGACACGCCAGACCCTGCTGTAACTAAATAAAAGCATAATTCATATAAATAAACATAGGGTACTTAGTAAACACTATTTTTGATCAAAAAAGTGTAAAGTCATCCTACTGCGACAAGGTGTACCCAAATTGGGATGGTACGTACAGTCTCTAATATTAAAACCTCACCATGTGTCAGCAGACATCAATCTGAATAAGGGCTGAGAGAGGCTGGGTCCCGACTATAGGCACACAGCCATGGGATGCAATGGATGAATTGTTCAGCTCATTTGAAAAGGGGGCCACACCCTATGCATGTTACAAGCGCATGTTCACACTGGCCATGAGACAAAGAAAACCCAAAATAAGAATAATATGAACATAATATACATATTAGAGAGTATAGGTATTATCCCGATTTGGGTACACCTTGTCGCGGTAAGATGACGTTAAGCTTTTTTGATCAAAAATAGTGTTTACTAAGTACCCTATGTTTATTTATATGCATTATGCTTTTATTTAGTTACAGCAGGGTATATGTTCATATTATTCTTATTTTGAGATTTCTTTGTCTCATGGCCAGTGTGAACATGCGCTTATAACAGGCATGTGTACCAACTCACGCACTGACTCATTTTTATTGTTTCTTTGTTTTATATAATCTGAGAGGAGCATAATATAGGGCAAGAAAGCCTAATTCCAAGGATGTATCGCTTAAGCCTGCTTTACACGCTACAATATATCTTATGATGTGTCGGCGGGGTCACGTCGTAAGTGACACACATCCGGCATCGTAAGGTACATTGTAGTGTGTGACAGGTACGTGCAATTACGATTGAACGTTAAAACGTTCATCGCATGCACGTCGTTCAATTCCTAAAAATTGAACGTCAGATTGTTCATCGTACCCGGGGTAGCACACATCGCAGTGTGTGACACCCCGGGAACAATGAACAGATCTTACCTGCGTCCTGCGGCTCCCGGCCAGCAATGCGGAAGGAAGGAGGTGGGCGGGATGGTTACGTCCCGCTCATCTCCGCCCCTCTGCTTCTATTGGCCGGCTGCCACGTGACGTCGATGTGACGCCGAACGTCCCTCCCACTCCAGGAAGTGGACATTCGCCGCCCACATCGAGGTCGTATGGAGGGTAAGTACGTGTGACAGGGGTTAATCGTTTGTGCGGCACGTTCAACAAATTGAACGTGCCGCACATACGATGGGGGCGGTTACGATCGCATACGATATCGTATGTGAAATCGTAACATGTAAAGCAGGCTTTACCGGACTGCTTGGTGTAGTTTTGATAGAATACCTGTTTTATCTGATGTAGATGTAGCAGATATAAAACTGTATAACCCTATTCACATCCCTGACAGTTGCTTTCTGTCATCAATTCCATTGCCATTCCATTGTCATCAATGCCATTTGGACTTAACCTCAGGCCGGTTTCTCATGTGCGTGTTTTGCTGTCTGAGTATAAACCACAATACCCAGAGTCATCCAAACTTGACAGCTTCATAGGCATTTATGAGACTGTTGATTTCGGATTTGAAAACCCTCGGTCAACTCTCCATCGTGATCTATATTTAAGGGCGCTTTACACGCTACAATAAATCTTACGATGTGTCGGCGGGGTCACGTCGTAAGTGACGCACATCCGGCATCGTAGGTATGATAGTAGCGTGTAAAACCTCCATGCAATTGCGATTGAACAAAAATCCGTTCATCGCATGCACGTCGTTAATTTCTCAAAAATTGAACGTGCAGTTGTGCAATGTTCCTGAGGCAGCACACATCGCAGTGTGTGAAACCCCGGGAACATTGAACGACAGCTTACCTCCATCCGCGGCTCCCGCCGACAATGCGGAAGGAAGGAGGTGGGCGGGATGTTTACGTCCCGCTCATCTCCGCCCCTCTGCTTCTATTGGCCGGCTGCCGCGTGACGTCGATGTGACGCCGAACATCCCTCCCACTCCAGGAAGTGAACGTTCGCCGCCCACATCGAGGTCGTATGGACGGGTAAGTACGTGTGACGGGGGTTAATTGTTTGTGCGGCACATTCAACAAATTGAACGTGCCGCACATACGATTGGGGCGGTTACGATCGCATACGATATCGTATGCGAAATCGTAACATGTAAAGCAGACTTTAGATAACAAAACACAAATATGTGAAATAAGCCTTACATATTTTCAGGCTTATTTTTTGCGGGACAAGTTGTACTTTTACATGAAACCATAAGTTTTACCATATAGTGTACTGGAAAACAGCAAAAAAATCCAAGTGTGGAAAAACTGCAAAAAAAGTGTGATCGCACAATAGTTTTTGGGATATTTTATTCACCATCTTCACTATATGGTAAAACTGATGTGTGGGTATGATGCCTGACGTCGGTGCGAGTTTGTAGACACCAAATATGTATAGGTTTACTTGTATCTAAGGGGTTAAAAAAATTCACAAGCTTTTCTAATAAAAGTGGCGTACGTTTTGCGCCATTTTCGAAACCCGCAGCGTTCTCATTTTTTGGGATCTATGGCTTAGTGATGGCTTATTTTTTGCGTCTCAAGCTGACATTTTTAATGGTATAATGTTTGTGCAGATGCTCCGGGCCGAGTGAAACAAAAAGTGACTAATGTTACCTAAAGGCGTCATCACATGACCCTGTGCTACCATGGCAACCATCGAAAGTCACGTGATCACCCACGTGACTTCCGGTGGGGGCGGTGATAAGTGAAAGTAATGGCCGCGCGCATATACATCTCACTGCCAGATTTTGGCAGCGAGATGTAAGGGGTTAAAAGTTGCAGGTGGAAGCAATTCCACTTGTAACTTGCAGGCGCACATGTCAGCTGTTAAAAACAGCTGATATGTGCACGGATCGCCGCGACCTGCCCATGGCAGGGGGCGGGGATTACCTTCACACGATCCATGACGGATAGATCCGTCAGGGGTCGTGAAGGGGTTAAAAGGAAAATCCCAATGAGGCAGATAATAATTGACCCACAATAGGGGAAAAATTCCTTTTAGTCCCTAAATCAATGTCCCATTGTAAAGTCACAACCCAGACTTTATATCAGCAATCTCAACTGAACCGCACCTTATAACACAAAGTAAACTGAATGATCTTGTTAGCGATTTGGATCTGCCCAAAAGTAAAGGCCCTGACACACACAGAGATGAATCTGCGGCAGATCTGTGGTTGCAGTGAAATTGTGGACAATCAGTGCCAGGTTTGTGGCTGTGTACAAATGGAACAATATGTCCATGATTTCACTGCAACCACAGGTCTGCCAAAGATTTATCTCCATGTGTGACGGGGCCTTTAAGGCTGAGCTCTTAGGTTCCAGGCTGCAGTAGTGGAATCTCCTAGAAGGCAATGTTTGGATTTCTTTTTTCTGCATCTGTGCCGCCCCCGTGCCAGCAGATGCCGCTTCTCGGATCCGGACCTTCAGGGGTGGTGGCTCGAGGGTCTCTGGACCCGGGGGTCTTGCGGACACGCCGAATAAAATGGGGGACGTAGATGTACGGGCTAGGCCATAATAGGTTCGTGACCCCACCCACAGTGTGTGGTGAGGTGGGACACCACCGCTGTTGTGACGGGGCACCCGGGGGAGATGTTGCGCAGAAAGTTGTTAACCCCTCCGCACTAAGGGATGGTGGCCCCGGGACCTGGTGGCTCTGGTGCAGGGGAGATGGCGGCCGCAGGGGGGAGTGTTGGTGTACTCACTGTCAGTAGTAAAACATGCAAGTCTCTGGTAAACCAAGGTGGTGGTGGGTGGTTGCATTCGGATTCCCCCACCCGGATGGTGGTCTCTATCCTTGTCCTGCACCTTTTTAGTAGAAAATACTTCCTTGTATGAAACGTAGGAGTCCACTCCCGGCTGGATGTGGCCTAAGGAGCCGTGCCCACAGGGATCTATGGGCCTTGGCGGTGATCTCTTATCCCTAATCGGTGGGCTGTTGTCTTCTATGAGGGACTTTGGGTGAGACAGGACCTCTAGTCCTGGCCTCAATCGGTTAATTAACCAGTTCCAGTAGGTTCTGGTTCCTGGCTTCAGGGTCCGAGTACCCCCCGTTGTGCTACGGTTTCCGGGTCGGTTCCCCGTGTCAGTACCGGCGGGCTACAACCCTGGCCCGTTCCACCTCGGTTCCACCGAACCGTCTTCCCATCTCCTGTTGATGGAGACCACCGTCTGCCTCCTAGCCAGTGGCACCAGGGCTCCTACCCTGGTACCTGTCAGTTTACTTCAGGCCTGACACACAAGCCTGCAAATAGTCCAGATAGTGGCATTTCAAGTTAGATTTTTAGTCTAGCTGCCCAGACATGGATGTTTTTAACCTAGATAGTGGCATTTTAGTTAGGGACCCGGAATATTGAGATTTACCCTGCCGTTGGTTTCCGGGCTTACATGCATTGGCCAATTCATAAACTAAAAATCTAATTTTTTCATATAGCAGTAATGCAGTACCAGAGTTCCCTTATACATTGATGGCATTTAGTGTGCGGCTGTATCCATTTTGTATGTGACACACAGGCCTGACCTCCACTCTCCACTACTCTGAATTGATCTGCTCAACTCCTGCTTTTTCCGCCCCGGGCTGTCTAAACCCCTGGGTGGGGATGCACCAACCACCTGGTCATGCCCACTGGTGTGTCTACCTGTCCTTAAGGGGGGTGACTAGGGTTTAATGGTTGGCTGTGTGTTTGCTAGTGTGGGAAAGGTGTAGTGTGGGGGCCTAACTGTGACTACCTGGATTTGCCAGGGCGTCACATTCCCCCTTGCTTAAACACAGACCGTCCGCGGGCTGTCCGACCACCACCGGTTTATTTTTACTGCAGAGAGATAAAAGGAATAAAACATTGACAAGCATAATAACATTTGTACATTTAAGCAAATTTGGTTTTCTTCCCTTATGGGAGGCATGCTACTTCAACATTACACATGTAAAACCGGGATGGGATGGGACCGGGTCCTTATCGCCTTTACCACCCAAACAAACCTAACCCTGGTGCCATCGCTAAGCACTGGTGCGCACCCCTTGCCCAAGTCCAGGTTAAGTCCGGGTGTTGCCCAAACGGGCTGGGTAAAAAGTTCCTTACCCGGCAGTCCTTTCAAGGGCCCGACGTCCAGGGGAACCCTGACCCGGAGGATAGTTACCGGTCCCAATGGTGACTGGGCCTCGGCCTACTCTACCGCAGGCCCATCCTCCAATCAGCCTCTCCGAAGACTGCTGCAAAGTGTGGAGAAGGTCGGTCTGGGGACTATTTACAAGGCCCAAATGTTTATGGGTTGGCCTGCAAGTTCTCAGCCATTGTCTTTGTTTTTAAACTTAGAACGGGAACTTCATAAAGCACACTGTCCCAATGGGGAACTGAACTGTGGGTAGCCGGGAACCGCTACCACTGCTGCATGGGCCCGTATGGCAGAAAAGAGTTGTCATAAGTTGAATGAGGACCAAATTTTGAAGTGCAACTTGAGTGAGTGTTTTTAATGCGCAATAGTGTTTAGACATATTTTGGTTATGTATATTATTACTAAGTTTCGTCTAAATAAATATCAGGAAATTGGGATGACAAAATATTCAGCATCTTTGTATTTGCAAAAATAATAATGTTTCAAATTACTGAAACCTTTTTGCATTAATTATGCAGCAGTAAAGGGAAAACTATCAGATTTGAATCTAGGAGGTCAAAATCATTAAGAAATGGATCATTTCATAACTGAACCTGACAACTTTTCAAAATATGTAGAACAGTGATATGAGCCGAGATAAAGCAACATAGTGGTTTATGATGTGCTAGGGATGTGCCCAGTGCTTGACCCAGTGAACTGCTTGACATATTATGGCAGGTTGATGGTGGTTGTCAAGGTGGCTGCCGTGTTTTCCCAGTAAAAGAATGCATGTAACATCTCAAAGTATATATAGAGAAAGGAAGAGATCCCTTTGATCTCCAAAGTATACATTTGCCATTTACTCTTCCATTCACAAAGCATATGTGCTCTTTCACCATATTCATGTCATGTCTATAGAAAATGCCTTACTCTTCTGTACACATGCTTGTCTATTCAAGAACATTTACTCTTCCTTTTATTTTCAGTCAAGGAGATATGACTGCCAAGTGTCAATACCCTACAGCATGACTGGGCTCATGAAGAAAGAAATGTATAGAAAGTGATTGTATAAACAAGAAGTAACCAGTTAACTAAATACGAGATAATCTGGAGTGTTGATTGACAGGGCTGCACAAATCTTTATAAATCCAGGACAACCAGTGTTCATTTTTGACAATCCATCAGGAGATAGTCCCTGAAGAGCTGCAGGTGTTGTTATGTAAACAGAAAATATTGCCGCCTGCAAAACCAGAAAGAATTGTGCTATAAGGTGACTCAGTATTTACACATGGGAAAGTACACCAGAGCTAGAAAACATTGACTTATTGGTCAGGACCACCATAGTGAGATGACCACACACCTAACTGAGGCTCCTGAGCCCCAATGCAAAACTTGTAATAGTAACAGAACAACAACATGTGGCTGGAGCAGCAAGAGAAAGAACCAACAAGCATTGTTTTGTAATGAAGGGCAATACATTTTTGAAAATGTGTAAAAAATAAGTCCAAAAATACATTAATTAAATATAGGGTTACAATAAAGTATACCTACCCTTAAAAAAGCATCTAGCGAAACGCTCGTCGGGGCTGTGTGGAGCACATCTCTATGGGTGAGTAGTGCACTAGGCACTATATCTTATGCAGTATTTATATGCATTTGTGAGATCGCCTTCTCCTCTTATGGAACTGAGTGTTACTGTATTCTTGCATCTTCCTAAATTTTTCATGTGACATTTTCCATGCATGCACTGTAGCACTTTATTCATTGCACTTGGTCTTGAATTATATGGCGCTATACAGTAGGTGCTGTATGTAATATGTGCCATATTATGACCTTCTAACCCTTGTCTTTATTTTTAATCCATTTCTTATGGCTTTGCTGCCTTACTCTCTCTTTTGGTGTCTTTCCACTTGGGAATAATTTATCTTATCTTCCTTATTGTGACCCTATATTTATTTTTTGTATGTTTGGACTTATTGTATTTAAATCTTCAAGACATGAATTGAATTTATTCAATACAAATATTTGGTTTGTTGTTCCTTTTCTAGTTGCTCCAGGTGCATATGTTGTTTTGTCGCTCCTCAAAGCATTGCGTACCACGCTGCTTATGACCTTTGGGGGTGCATATCTTAATTGAGATGGCTCCAGACCACAATTGATTGTCTATGTTTTATGAATCTTGTATTGAAAATATGTAATAGTGCCCAACCCACATGCTGCAGTACCTCGATGCGAAAGCTACCACCATACCACCTGATCATATCCTGAGACCTGTTTCCGTTTTTCTTGTTTAATAAATTTGCAAAAATGTCGACATTTCTGGGGGGTTTTTTTGTCAAGATGGGGTGCAGAGTGTATATTTTTGAGAAAAAAAAATAACATTTTTGAATATACCAAATGGCTGCAATGAAACAAAGAGTGAAAAATTTAAAGGGGTCTGAATGCTTTCCATACCCACAGTATATATATATATATATATACAATAATAATAATAATAATAATAATAATAATAACAATAATAATAATAATAATAATAATATAATAGATACATACATACTGTCATGGCTTAAACTGTTGGCACCCTTGAAATTTGTTCCAGAAAATGAAGTACTTTTCCCAGAAAATGATTGCAAATGCATGTTTATTTCCTTTTTGTGTGTTGGGACAACAACAGAAAAGAGAAAAAAAAGGCAAATTGGACGAAATTTCAGGAAAAAAGAAAAATGGACAGGACAAACTTGTTAGACCTTTCAAAATTTGTGGGTAAACAACTTTGCTCTAAGCAAGTGATGTTTGTTCAATCTCAAGTAACGTGTGTGCAATATGAAAATCACACCTGAAAACAGAATGAAAAGGGAAAAGTTGTCTCAATTTTTGCACTGTGTCACACTGAGTATGGAAAACAGAAAGAGGAGAAGAGAACTGTCTGAGGACTTGAGAACCAAAAATGTTGAAAAATACCAACAATCTCAAGGTTATATAGCCAGAGAACTTAACGTTCGTTTGTCCTTGGTCGGAACATATTCAAGAAGTTCACAACCCATGTTGTGATGAACAGCTGGGGCGAGTCACACAGACATTCCACTGCTGCCACCAGTCTGTGACAAAACCGCACTGTGTAGCCCCACCCTGACGTCTTCAATACATAGGAGCCACATTATACGACCTCGTCACTTCCACCAATACATGATGTTCTGCACCCTCAGGGTTATGTAAGGTCTTCTTGGCGCAGTATTACACTGACACCTCCTGTCCATGTGAGCACAGTGAGACAGAGTAGCCCACGCAACCTCCGGTGCAACACCCCACTAGCTCAGAACCCTTACAGGCCAACAGACCCTTTTCACTAGCCCAAGTGAAACAGGGCCCTGCCATCCCGGTAGTCTGCCACCAGTTCCTCGTTAGATATAAGCTTGGCCCATTAGCAGGATTATATCGGGCCACAAACCAGCCCAGGTAGCATGTGATACTAAACTGAGCACACGGACATGGGATTCGTGGATCGATATAAAAGAACAAACCAGGGTTAAATTATATATTTAATTGCTTTAAGGGCAGACTAGATAAAACAATATATACACAAGAAATTTACCGATATTATGGTCAGAAATGGAAGTGGAAGAAATATATAGGTGCAAGCAGATGTACAGTACATATGAATCAGTTACCCATTGCCTTGTGACTAGGCCTGGTGCTGGCTCGACACATGAGAGGCGCTGTGGAGCCAATGGTTCTCTTGGTACTTTCCCCACATTTACTGTATGTGACCTCATCTGAGAAGAACCCCTCTGCTTTGGTTTTTAATAACATATGTACCTCCCCCTTGATGACCTATGAAAAGGCTGGACATGGATGTGCCTTCAGGTTACAGAAAGTAATGAAATGGCAGCTTCCTTATATCTTTACCTCTGAGCCTCCCATGTGGAAGATATTACCATCATGTTTAATATTATGAGTTTATTTAGCCATTGTTAGGAAACATGATGTGTCTATTGTCCTCCAGTGGCTAGTTATTAATTATGGGCTGATACACACGTCCCACAATTAAGGCAAAATATGTGCCACGTGCATCCTGCTGTCCTGATGCCAGAAATATGCCTGCCATATTTGTGGGAGCTACGCACAACCCAATTCTATAATTTTACACGGGTGTGTGTTTGTCTGCACGTACCTTTTGAGGTTCTCTGGAACTAGTAATTGCCCGCCCACTTCTCTAGCTGAATTACTTTTGTTTCCAAGGGTTCTTGCTCTAGTCAGAGGCTTCTACCTCCCTATGAATAACTTTCACACCTTATCTGTTTATCCCTGCAGAGGACAAAAGGTCCCATTACATTGGTTAATTACATGTAAAGGCATGTTCATACCTTTCTCTGACTTACTCCTCTGTCACAGCTGCTAGCCCTGTGTGTGTGTGTGTGTGTGTGTGTGTGTGTGTGTGTCAGTGGTGTTGGTGCAAGTGAAAGTCTCAGCCCACTCCCTCCTCAGTCACAGCAGGCACAGTTAACATAGAGTCATCAATATCAGCAGTGGACATTTCAACACTGTCTACAGGATTAGATTTTGGGGGTTCAGTGACCACATACTGGGACACTAGCATCTCCAAATCCATCCCAAGCAGAACACTTGGAGAAATGTTAGCGGACACCTCCACCTTTTGCTCTCCCTTTGCAGTGCCCCAATCTGAATAAACCTTGGCAATGGGCAGCTCCGGTTCAACGCCTCCAATCCCGGAGACAGTGAGGGTTTTCTTGGGCACCAAATCCTGGCAGGCACCAACTCAGGCCATTTCAGAGTCATCTCAGCACTAGTGTCCTGCAATCCTATGGCCACAGCTTGGCCAATAGTGATGGCTTGGAAATTGTTAAGGGACCAAAAACCATCTCACCCACACACATCACCGTGGACGGTTCCTGGGATGGGGATGGTGTCTTATGGCACTGGGGACGCACAGCCTTGAAGTGTCCTACTTGATTGCAGAGGTGTTACATCAGTTCCTCATTAGATATATGCCTGGTTCATTAGCAGGATTATATCAGGCCAGAAACCAGCCCAGGTATCATGTGATGCTATACTGAGCACATGAACATGGGATACGTGGATCTAGATAAAAGAACAACCACGGTTAAATGATATATTTAATCAACTTAAGGGCACACTAGATAAAACAATATATGCACAATAAATTTACAGATAGTATGGTCAGAAATGCAGATACAAGTAAGATATAAGTGCAAGCAGATGTACATATGAATCAGTTACCTATTTCCTTGTGACTAGGCCTGGTGCTGGCTCGGCACATGGGAGGTGCTGTCTAGCCAATGGTTCCCTTGGTACTTTCCACACATTTACTGAACGTGACCTCTCCTGAGAAGAACTCCTCCAAAAGATCTGCTTTGGATTTTAATAACCAATTGTAACGCCTGCCTGGATCCACAGACTCACATGGGCTGTAAAGGGGAGGCTAGAGGGAAGCCACTCACCAAGTAGGACTCCCAGAACCCTGAAACCCTTTAACCCCTATACAGGGATTTGGAATTACACCGGGAACATGGAGATCACTACAGCCAGGAATTGCGGAACAGGGACAGAATCGGCAGGCAGTGACGTAGTCAGTAAACGTAGCAGAGGTCAGATCCGGGTCGGGCAGGAAGGTACAAAAACAGTAGGCAGAAGGGTAGTCAAAACACGCAGAAGTCAACACACAGGAATCACCAAACAGAATAGGACGTAACAGGAGCCAGGAAAATCAGAACTATATCCGGCAGTGATCATGTGACAGGAGGGGAAATAAGAAGGCTGTGGTGTCTTCCCATTGGCTGTAGCTGAACGCTGGCAACTTCAGCTGGAAGACACATGCCACCCACAGTCAGCCAGCGGTACTGCAGATCCTAAGCTAACCCGGCCCAGTGGATGATCGGAGCCTGCACCCACTGGTGCCACTGGCATCGACTTCTCTCCCATCACCAGCACCATCCACGGCAGGAACACGGCGTCGCCTGCCGATTGGAGCAGAAGTCGCTGGAGCAGACTCCGGCGGTGACGTAACAGTACCCCCCCTCCACGAGGGGCCTCCGGACCCTCAAAGCCCGGCTTCCCAGGAAATTGGAGGTGAAACCGTCGGACCAGACTCCTAGCATGAACATCGCTCGCAGGCACCCATGACCTCTCCTCGGGGCCGTAACCCCTCCAATGCACCAAATACTGTACTGCTCCTCTGACAATACGGGAATCAAGTATTCTCTGTACCTCATACTCCAAGTTACCTTCCACCACAACAGGAGGAGGAGGGTCACTGACTGGGTGAATGGGGACACGATATAACTTGAGGAGGGACTTATGGAACACATTCGATATCTTGAAGGATGGGGGGAGTTGCAGGCGGAAAGCTGTGTGATTAATTACCTCGATTATCTCGTAAGGTCCAATAAATCTCGGACCCAGCTTAGCAGAAGGGACCTTGAGTTTAATATTCTGTGTGGATAACCATATCTTGTCCCCAACTCCAAGGCTAGAGCCCTTGGAACATCTCTTATTAGCAGAGGAGGCTTGACCAACCTTTGCCTTCTTCAGGTTCTCTTTCACCTCAGACCAGATAGCCTTTAATTTGTCCACAGTTGAGTCAGCCTCAGGAGTATCCACCACAGCGGAAGAAAAAGAACCAAAACTTGGATGCAACCCTAAATTGCAGAAAAAGGGGGTAGTCTTGATGGATTCCTGATACTGATTATTGATAGCAAACTCAGCTAGCAGCAGATATTCCACCCAGTCAGACTGACGGTCAGACACATAACACTGGAGATATTGTTCAAGGGTTTGATTGGAACGTTCGGTCTGACCATTGGTCTCTGGGTAGTAGGCAGATGAAAAAGATAGCTCTATATGGATCTTTTTACAAAACGCCCTCCAGAATTTTGAGACGAACTGTGTTCCTCGGTCAGAAACAATATTTTCCGGAACCCCGTGTAACCGCACAATATGCCTAATAAACAACTTGCTAAGAGTTTCAGAATTGGGTAATCCGGACAGAGGAACAAAATGACACTGTTTGCTGAATCTATCCACTACTACCCAGATACAAGTCTTCCCTTCTGAGGGTGGAAGGTCAGTGATGAAGTCCATGGAGAGATGTGTCCAAGGGCTTACTGGAGTAGGTAGGGACTGGAGAAATCCGGCAGGGTGGGTACGGGGTGTCTTGGCTCGAGCACAAGTTTCACAAGCCAGTACATATTCCTTACAATCTTTCGTTACGGTTGGCCATCAAAAATTCCTGGTTACTAATCGGAGGGTATTGCCGATACCAGGGTGACCTGCCAGCACAGAATTGTGGGATTCCTGGAGTACCCGTAGGTGCAGTGAGGGGGCGACAAACAGTTTATGTACAGGGGTGGTTTCAGGAGCTTGGTCTTGGGTATTATGGACCTCTTCTATCAAATCTAAGGAAACCGATGACATAATAATGCCTTTAGCTAGAATATGCACTGGTTCAGAGTCTTCGGACTGAGAGGGACAGAAGCTACGGGAAAGTGCATCAGCTCTGGTGTTCTTGGTACCGGGCCGGAATGTTACCACAAAATCAAATCTGGAGAAGAACAATGCCCACCTAGCTTGCCTAGGATTGAGTCTCTTAGTAGATTCCAGATAAGTGAGGTTCTTATGGTCTGTGATGACTGTGACCTTATGTTTGGCGCCTTCGAGGAAGTGGCGTCATTCCTCGAAGGCCCATTTAATAGCCAACAGCTCACAATTACCAATGTCATAATTTCTCTCTGTGGGAGAAAACTTGCGGGAAAAGAAGGCACAAGGACGAAGCTGAGTGAGAGACGGAGTACCTTGTGATAGCACCGCTCCCACTCCAACCTCGGATGCATCGACTTCCACAATAAACGGACGCATAAGGTCAGGCTGAACCAGAATCGGGTCTGAGGAGAAACATCCTTTTAATTTTGAGAAGGCATGGATCGCCTCTGGTTTCCAATTAAGCACATCAGCCCCCTTTTTAGTCAAATCGGTGAGGGGTTTGGCAATTTTGGAAAAATCTCTAATGAATTTGCGATAATAATTAGCGAATCCAAGGAAACGCTGCAAGGCTTTCAGAGACTTGGGTTGCACCCACTCCTTAATCGGTTGAAGCTTAGATGGATCCATGCGGAAGCCTTCTGCAGACAATATATAACCCAGGAAATTAACCTCTGCCTCAAAAAAAAACACATTTCTCATATTTAGCAAATAGGGAATTCTCCCTGAGTCTCTGGAGTACAGTGCATACATGTTGGACATGTGACGTAGCATCAGGAGAATAAATCAGGATGTCATCCAGATAGACCACCACATATTGACCACAATTATCTCTGAAAATGTCATTAACAAAGTTCTGGAACACAGCCGGCGCATTACTTAATCCAAAAGGCATTACTAGGTACTCATAATGTCCTTCTGGAGTATTAACTGCAGTTTTCCACTCATCCCCTTCTCTGATACG
Organism: Anomaloglossus baeobatrachus; assembly: GCF_048569485.1. Lineage (NCBI taxonomy): Eukaryota > Metazoa > Chordata > Amphibia > Anura > Aromobatidae > Anomaloglossus > Anomaloglossus baeobatrachus. The sequence goes on along the minus strand of NC_134358.1, from coordinate 475,160,273 downwards.
GATAAGGTTATATGCTCCCCTGAGATCAAGCTTGGTGAACCACCGGGTTCCTATGAGCTGGTTAAACAGATCGGGGATGAGTGGCAGAGGGTACTGATTCTTTACAGTAATAGCATTCAGTTCACGGTAGTCAATACAAGGTCTGAGGCCACCATCTTTCTTATCAACAAAAAAGAATCCAGCGCCAACTGGTGACCTGGATGGTCTGATGAACCCTCTCTGCAGACTGTCTGCTATATAATCTTGCATGGCCTGACGCTCCGGACCAGAAACATTATACATTTTATCCTTGGGGAGTCGGGAATTGGGGACCAAATCTATGGGGCTGTCATAATCTCAGTGGGGAGGTAATTTTTCAGATTCAGATACAGAAAACACATCAGCAAATTCCCTGAATGCATAAGGTATGAAGATAGGTTCAGCTCTAGTCAGGTTCACAGATCAAGACATGCACGTCTCCTGACACTCAGGGCTCCATCGCACAATCTCACCCTGATGCCAGTCTATGACGGGGTTATGTTGACGCAGCCAAGGCATGCCCAAAACCACCGCTGACATCAGATTCTCAAGAACAAAAAGTGACACAGATTCTACATGCAGAGCACCAACAAGCATGGAGATCTCTGGAGTTACAAAAGTAACCACACCCTGGGTGAGAGGTGTACTATCGATAGCAGATATTCTAATAGGTGCATTTAACCTGAGCAAAGTGAAACCCAGCTCTTTTGCTACAATAGTGTCTATAAAATTAGCAGCAGAGCCACAATTAACAAAGGCCTGCAGCCGTACAGATTTTCCCTGGTGAGACAATGAGACAGGTAACATTAACCTCATAGGGTCTGCAGGAAGTACCTGGGCACCTGAGCGGGTATCTTGGGGTCCGCTCAGGTGGTGCTGCTGCCTTGGAAGCGATTGCCTCTCTGATCCAGGCACTCCACCACGTGATCTGCTCCCTTGCAGTCGACGGGACTCTGGACATGCTGAGGTAGGTACTGCAGCGGTTGCTTGGACCTGAGCAGACCTGAGGTCCTGCTCTTGCTGTGTCAGTCCATGTACAAGCCCAGAAAGGGTGTGCACCTGATTTAGCACAGCATGGAGAGAATCCATTTTTATTTTTTTTTCTCCTGGTTAGATGGCCGGATATAATGTAACGCCTGCCTGGATCCACAGACTCAGATGGGCTGTAAAGGGGAGGCTAGAGGGAAGCCACTCACCAAGTAGGACTCCCAGAACCCTGAAACCCTTTAACCCCTATACAGGGATTTGGAATTACACCGGGAACTGGAGATCACTACCTGTGGAAGGCTGCAGTCCGATGAGAGCAGTAGTCAGGCAGGGTCAAACCAGGAATTGCGGAACAGGGACAGAATTGGCAGGCAGTGACGTAGTCAGTAAACGTAGCAGAGGTCAGATCCGGGTCGGGCAGCAAGGTACAAAAACAGTAGGCAGAAGGGTAGTCAAAACACGCAGAAGTCAACACACAGGAATCACCAAACAGAATAGGCCGTAACAGGAGCCAGGAAAATCAGAACTATATCCGGCAGTGATCATGTGACAGGAGGGGAAATAAGAAGGCTGTGGTGTCTTTCCATTGGCTGTAGCTGAACGCTGGCAACTTCAGCTGGAAGACACATGCCACCCACAGTCAACCAGCGGTACTGCAGATACTAAGCTAACCCAGCCCAGTGGATGATCAGAGCCTGCGCCCACTGGTGCCGCTGGCATCGACTTCTCTCCCATCACCAGCACCATCCACGGCAGGAACACGGCATCGCCTGCCGATCGGAGCAGAAGTCGCTGGAGCAGACTCCGGCGGTGACGCAACACCAATGTACCTCCCCCTTGATGACCTATGACAGGGCTGGACATTGGATGTGCTTTCACATTCTAGAAAATTATGAAATGGCAGCTTTCCTGATATCTCCACCTCTGAGCCTCCCACGCAGAAGATATTACCATCATACTTCCTATTGTGATGCCTGATGTGTCTTTGCTCTTCCAGTGGCTAGTTATTAATTATGGGCTGATACTAGTGATGAGCGAGTATGCTTGTTACTACTCGGTACTCGCACGAGTATCACTGTACTCGGGCTACTCGGCGGGTACCGAGTAATTTTGCAATACTCGTGCTTTACTCGTGGTCTTCATCCCTGCATGTTGGCGCTCTTTTGAGAGCCAGCCCTCATGCAGGGATTGGCTGGCAGACCACTGCAATGCCACAGCCCTGTTAGTTGTGGAATTGCAGTGATTGGCCGGCCTGCACAGCGTGACCGAGCCTTTATACCGGCCGGCGCGCTGTGCTCTGTACACAGCCATCTCATATTCCCTGCTTTCCACGCCCACAGGCGCCTATGATTGGTTGCAGTGAGACACGCCCCCACGCTGAGTGACAGGTGTCACACTGCACCCAATCACAGCAGCCGGTGGGCGGGTCTATACTGTGCAGTAAAATAAATAAATAAATAATTTAAAAAAACGGCGTGCGGTCCCCCCAATTTTAATACCAGCCAGATAAAGCCATACAGCTGAAGGCTGGTATTCTCAGGATGGGGAGCTCCACGTTATGGGGAGCCCCCCACCCTAACAATATCAGTCAGCAGCTGCCCAGAATTGCCGCATACATTATATGCGACAGTTCTGGGGCTGTACCCGGCTCTTCCCGATTTACCCTAGTGCGTTGGCAAATCGGGGTAATAAGGAGTTAATGGCAGCCCATAGCTGCCACTAAATCCTAGATTAATCATGTCAGGCGTCTCCCCGAGATTCCTTCCATGATTAATCTGTAAATTACAGTTAAAAAACACACACACACGAAAAATCCTTTATTAGAAATAAAAAACACTAACAAAGTCCCTCATTACCAATTTATTAACCCCGACAAACCCTCCATGTCCGGCGTACTCCACGGACTCCGGCGTCGCGTCCAGCTCTGCTGCATGGAAGTGACAGGAGCTGCAGAAGACACCGCCGCTCCGGTCACCTCCACGCAGCTAATGAAGGGAATAGCGCGATCAGCTGCTGTCAGTCAGGTAACTCCCGGCCACCGCTGGATCCAGCGGTGGCCGCGATTAACCTCAGTGACAGCAGCTGATCGCTATACTCACCTCAGTTGGTGCATGGAGCTGACTGGAGCGGCGGTGAGTAGCGCGATCAGCTGAGCTGTCACTGAGGTTACCCGCGGCCACCGCTGCATCCACCGCTGGATCCAGGTAACCTCAGTGACAGCTCAGCTGATCGCTATACTCATCTCATTAGCTGCGTGGAGGTGACCGGAGCGGCGGTGTATTCTGCAGCTCCTGTCACTTCCATGCAGCAGAGCTGGACACGACGCTGGAGGACTGTGGAGTACGCCGGACATGGAGGGTTTGTCGGGGTTAATAAATTGGTAATGAGGGACTTTGTTAGTGTTTTTTATTTCTAATAAAGGATTTTTCGGGTGTGTGTGTTTTTTAACTGTAATTTACAGATTAATCATGGAAGGAATCTCGGGGAGACACCTGACATGATTAATCTAGGATTTAGTGGCAGCTATGGGCTGCCATTAACTCCTTATTACCCCGATTTGCCAACGCACTAGGGTAAATCGGGAAGAGCCGGGTACAGCCCCAGAACTGTCGCATCTAATGTATGCGGCAATTCTGGGCGGCTGCTGACTGATATTGTTAGGGTGGGGGGCTCCCCATAACGTGGAGCTCCCCATCCTGAGAATACCAGCCTTCAGCCGTATGGCTTTATCTGGCTGGTATTAAAATTGGGGGGACCGCACGCCGTTTTTTTTAATTATTTAATTATTTATTTCACTGCACAGTATACACACACCGGCTGCTGTGATTGGGTGCAGTGAGACAGCTGTCACTCAGTGTGGGAGCGTGTCTCACTGCAACCAATCATAGGCGCCGAAAAGCAGGAAAGCAGGGAATAGGAGATTGATTAATGAGCGGCCGGCTTTTTCAAAAGAGGAAAAGCCACCGGAGTTTGAACAGCTGTGCAGCGCCGCGGCAGTGATCGGGGAACGGTAAGTAAGAGAGAGGGGGGGGAACTGACCGACAGACTGTGAGAGGGGGACAGACAAGACAGAGAGAGACAGACCGACGGACTGAGGGAGATAGAATAAAAAAAAAAAAATGACCGACATCGCTAGTAAAAAGCACAAAACGTGCGTTTTGGACATCGGAGTGCCACACAAGGTTTTCATGTAAAATCTTTCATGTATTAATCTCAAAAAGTAACATACACCAGCTCTATCTCACTATTGGGTATGTGCCCTAAACATTTCCGCCATGAAAATTCATTTTGGTGTCATTTTGGAAGGTTTTCTGGTGAGTCCGTAAAAATGGCGTAAAACTTGGACAAAATTGTTCACAGCTGTGACTTTTGAGTGATAAATGCTTCAAGGGGTCTTCCCCATGCTGATGCCATGTCATTTGAGCACTCTTCTGAGACTTTTGTGACATTTTTAGGGTTTCTACATGCTGCCGGGGGGTCATTTCACAAAAATACTCGGGTCTCCCATAGGATAACATTGGGCTCGGTGCTCGGGCCGAGTACACGAGTATCTTGGGAGGCTCGGCCCGAGCTTCGAGCACCCGAGCTTTTTAGTACTCGCTCATCACTAGCTGATACGCATGTCCCACAATTAAGGCAAAATATGTGTTACGTGCATCCAGCTGTTCTGATGCCGGAAATTTGCCTGTCATATTTGTGGGAGCTATGCACACCCCAATCCTATAATTTTTACACAGGTGCCTGTCTGTCTGCAGCTACCCTTTCAAGCCTCTCTGGAACTAGCAATCGCCCGCCCACTTCTCTAGCTGAATTAGTTTTGTTACCAGGGGTCTTGCTCTATTCAGAGGCTTCTACCTCTCTATGATTTACTTTCACCCCTTACCATTTGCTCCAGAATGGAGGTATTAGATTTCTATCCTGAATACGGTGACCTGTTGATGCAGGTCAGGATGTGTGGAAATATGTATGATCGGCAGGTGACTGGCATATATGGATATGCCATATTCCTCACACATTGCACTATAACTATAGCAGAGAAAAATTGCTGAAAGGTTGCAATACAAGATTGTCTGGCTGGTGGTTAAGCAGCATCAATAAACTTAAAAAAAATTTCAAGTTTTCCTGCAGGCTCAGGGTGCATTAGTGTCAGCATAAACTAACCAACATTTGAATGAAATTAAATGCTACTGTATGTGTAATGCCCACCGCCGATGATGTTCAGGCGGCGAGCGGGAGTGGACCACAGAGGGGACCCAGGTTTACCCTTTATTAGGAGGGGCTTAACTGCTCCTAGCCTGACTCCAGGTACACTCCCAGGGCAGTGACCAGCACTGTGGCAGCTGACCCAGAGGACTGCAGATGGACTCAGGTATGGACAAAGGAGAAGAGACTAAAGGCGGGTATGTACAGGTATGCTGAGCACAGCAGTCTCGTGCAGGTATGGGGAGGCAGACACAGGTACAGGTGATGGACACAGGAACTACGGGATCTGACAACTAGCTAGCAGACTGGAAAACTAACTAACTAGGACCATTACTCAGACTCCTCTTCCAATGGGAGGGTGACTTAAATACATAGTGCCTCTCAGTCATAGGCTGCAAGCGTGCCCCAAGCGCATTCCTGGGAAGCCTGTGCAGTCCCAGAGGAGGAGTGAGCAGGAGTACATGTGGATTGCCACAGGACAGTAGGGTAGGATGGAACTCGGCTGGGGTGGTGAGTAAGTTGGCATCGCTGTCTTCCTTTCAGGGTCCAGGAAGAATCCATCTAGTCTACCCCTTCCACCAACCATGTCTTCACCCACCATATCTGAAGACAAATTGCTGGAGAAGAGACCTCCTTGAGGCCTGGTGAGGAGGAGATGAAAGGGGAGGTAATGTAGAGCCATCGTCCCTGCAGGGCACCGACCTTCAGGGTAGACATCATAGTTACATAGTTACATAGTTACATAGTTTCTTAATTTGAAAAAAGACCTAGGTCCATCTAGTTCAACCTTCCTCCACCAGTTCTACATTCCCTAAGTAATTTATAACCAACAATGTTGTGTGTACTGAGGAAATCATCCAGCCCTTTTTTAAAAGCCATTATAGTATCTGCCATTACTACCTCTTGTGGTAGGGCATTCCACAGTCTGACTGCTCTAACTGTAAATAACCCTTTCCTATTTAGCTGCTGGAATCAATTTTCTTCCACTCACAGTGTATGCCCCCTGGTCCTTAGTATTGTCTTTGGAAGGAATAAGTCATGTGCCAGTCCTTTATATTGACCACACATGTATTTATACATATAAATGACATCTCCTCTGAGACGTCATTTTTCTAAGCTAAACATATCTAACTTTTTCAACCTTTCATCATATGGGAGGCCTTCCATTCCTTGTAGTAGTCTAGTTGCCCGCCTTTGAACTGACTCTAACTTCTAAATGTCCTTTTTAAAATGTGGAGCCCAAAACTGAATCCCATATTCTAGATGTGGCTTTACAAGTGATTTATAGAGAGGTAACAATACGTTGGGATCACAGGATCTAATTTCTCTTTTTATACACCCTAAAATCTTGTTTGCTTTAGCAGCTGCTGCCTGACATTGAGTACTTCTGTTCAGACTCTTTGTAATGAGAATACCCAAGTCTTTTTCCTGTTCTGTAGTCCCGAGTTGTAATATTTTACTATCAAGGTCCATTTTTAATATCCTACATAGTTTGGTCATCATCAAATACTGACACTTTACTATCTATCCCATCCACAAGGTCATTAATAAAGAATTAAAAAGAATTGGTCCTAGCAACGATCCCTGTGGCACCCCATTGCTGACTATAATCCATTTAGATTATGTACCATTTATGACTACTCTTTGTTTCCTATCTTTTAGCCAATTCCTTACCCGGTTGCATATAGTTTCCCCTAGTCCTTGCTTCTGGAGCTTTAGTTTAAGTATTATGTGGTACAGTATCAAATGCCTTTGCAAAGTCCAAATAAATCACATCAGCTGCATTATCAATATCCAGATTTGCACTTACCCCCTCCTAAAACCCCAACACTTTGGTTAGACACGACTTATCTTTCATGAATCCATGCTGTCTCTCAGTTATTATATTATTTTCTGCAATATATTGTTGAATGTCATCCCTTAAAATGCCCTCAAAAACTTTGCATACTGCTGATGTCAGGCTTATTGGACGATAGTTGCCTGAATCTACCCTCTTACCTTTCTTAAATATTGGAACCACATCAGCAATCTTCCAATCCTGAGGCACCAAACCTATTACAAGCGAGTGTAAGAAGATGAGATACAGCTGTTTGTCGATTACCGAGCTCAATTCCATCAATATTCGTGGATGAATGCTGGGGGATTTGTCAATGTTTAATTTACTCAGATGCAAGCGTATGTCTTCTTGTGTAAAATTAATTATATCAGGTGCTGAACTTTGATTTTTCACTTGTTGAATGATCCCTGGAACAGTCAGTTCCTTGGTGAACACGGATGAGAAGTGCCTGTTTAACATGTCAGTCTTTTGTTTGTCCTCTGTAACTAACTTATTATTGTATTTTAAGGGGCCGATACTATCCTTTGTTTTCCTTTTGGCATTAATGTATTTATAAAAGATTTTGGGAATTATTTTAATGTCCTTGGCGATTTTTGTTTAAGTAGCTAATTTTGCTTGCTCGATTTCTTTTTTACATTTTCTATTAATATCTTTATACTTCTGAAATGCTATTTCTGTTTTCTTAGCCTTCAAGATTTTAAATGCTCTTTGTTTTTGTTTTATTTTACTTTGTACAGTCTTATTTATCCGTAGTGGTTTCTTTTTATTCCAGGACATTTTATTACCATAGGGTATAAGTTTTTTACAGGACTCTAGGAGTATATCCTTACACTTTCCCCATTTATGTTCGGTATCCCCAGTTACCATGACTTTGTCCCAATCTGCACATTTAAGCTCTTCCCTTAATTTTATTGAAATCAGCTTTCCTAAAATTCCAGGTTTTAGCATTTCTCCTTTTTTCCAAAACGTTTTTTATTGATTTTTCAAATTTGTAAAAACATGACAAGTATCATTGCAAAAGAAGAACATTCGTCTGACAAAATGTGACATAGAGGTGGGTGATACCCCAATTTGGAGTTCCATGCTGCTGTTCGATTTAAGATAGTATACAGTAACATTAAACCAAAACAAAGGTAATGAAATATAATATATAATATAACATATGCAATACAATTCGTTAAATCTCTGTGTCGTCCCTGAATGATTTCAATTTTGCTAGCGTGCCTTGGTATTCCCAACCGTCTCGTCTCCCCCTCCCTCCAGAGCCCCCTCCTAGGTGATTCTCAGTTTACCCAGGCTGTCCTGGATATCGCTGAGGATATACCACTCCGAGTGAACAAAAGGTGCCATCAGGTTAATTATTTCTCCCTGTGTGAATTGGCTTTCAATAAAATGTCTCCATCTCACAAAAAACTTGGCTGTCAACCCATCTTTATCCCTCTCCGCTTCTAGTTTTTCCCACTTCAGAAGGTTGTGTAGTTCGCCCATAACCTCCTTTATGGATGGGCCCTCCCTTTGAATCCAGTGTTTTAAGATGCAACGCTTAGCTATCATGGCTATGTTATGCGTTATTGCGTATTTCCTCTTTTCCTGCGTGCTCGGTCCTCCTCCTACTCCTCCCTCAAAGGAGTGGAAAATCCACACCATTAAGTCTAGTTTGCTGAAAATTCCCCATGTTGACTGGGCAAATAGTCTGACTTGGTTCCAGAACCTAACGATTGTCTCACATTCCCATAGCCCATGCAGCATATCCGTTTTCTCTTTTTGACACTTAGGACACCACCTATCCCTACCTGGTATGTTGAAACCCATAATGGCCCTAGGTAGAATTCTGAATTGAGTGTCTCTCCATCTCTCATTGGTAATATGTTTCCGCACTTGTACCCATCCTCTCAGTATATCATCCACCACTTCTTCCCTTCCCAATTGTTTCCCCCACGCTGTTAAAGTCCGACTATCCTCCCATAAAATAAGCACCCCCCTTAGCGATCGATAAATTTTAGAGACATTTATACTTGTTACATCACATTCCAGTAACTCATCAATCGAACTTCTGTTCAGCTCTCTTCCAACCACACCAAGGTCTCCTATTATTCCATGTTTCAATTGTTCATATTGGATGATATGTGAGCTATTAAGGTTGTACTTATCCAACACTTCCCGACCTGTCATCCACCTCCTGTCCTCCACATTCATAACATCTATCATTCTCCTGACTCCCCTCTCTTTCCATCTAGTAAATAGCTTGTTTTCTCGTCCCAGGGGAAAATTTGGGAATGCTCAGGGGTTCAAGTACTTGGACACTTTCCATGAGAGCCCCAGTTTTTTCCTTACCGACTTCCATGTTAGCATGGTGTCTCGGAATATAATTGAGTTCCTTATGTGCCCTTCAACCCTGGATAGTGGGGAGTGCAGAATGGACGTCAGATCCCACGGTGACGCATATTTAGTTTCCATCGCATGATCTGAGTGCCTACTCGTTCCTCTCACCCAATCAATTACATGCCTCATGATACATACAAGATTATACCCTTGAACATCTGGAAAGTTTAAACCTCCCTCCTCTGCTGACTTCATCAGCGTACGCAGCTTTATTATGGGTTTCCTTCCCCTCCACACAAATTCTGTATACGCGGAGTTGAGCTTATTCACATCCTTTAGTTTTAGCAATAGCGGGATTGTCTGGAAGGGATACAGCAGCCTAGGAAAGCTCATCATTTTTATCAGGTGGCATCTTGCCAGTAATGGAAGTGGCAGACCTTTCCATCCCTTTAATTGAACTATGATTTTCCTGATTAGCGGTCCATAGTTCAAGTTATAGATTGTTTCCACCGATCTTCCTATATGCACTCCCAGGTATTTAATTGAAGATTGTGCTATAGGAATTCCACATAGACAGCCATCCCTTATTTGTCCCCCCATTGTCCCATGATGCCCCTTTAGGAACATGATCTCGCACTTTTTTTTGTTCAGTTTGAAACCGGAGAATGAGACAAATTTTTCAATCAAGGCAAGAGTCTGTGGCAAATCCGCACCGGGATCCCCCATATAAAGTATGATGTCATCAGCAAAAAGTGCTGTCTTTACTTCTGAACCCATTATCTTGATTCCTTTAAAGCTATTTTGTCCCTGTAGTATTCTTGACAACGGCTCGATTGCCAGGTTGAATAAAAGAGGAGATAATGGGCAACCCTGTCTTGTTTCCTTCATCAAAGGGAACACGTCTGATAGAAAGCCCGGAGTGTGTACCCTAGCTCCCGAGTTGGCATAAAGGTTTCTAATGTAAAGTCTCATCTTGCCTACAATCCCTATGGCCTCCATTACCCTGTCTAACCACCTCCAATTTACATTGTCAAACGCTTTTTCTGCGTCAAGTGTAACTAGGGCAGGTCTAGCCCCTCCCTCAGTGAGACCCAGTCTTACCGCGTCTACCACTAGAATTGTCTTTCGGATATTGGTGACTGCATTTCTCCCCTTAATAAACCCCACCTGGTGGTTCGTAATGATCCTAGGTAAGATCTCGGCCAGTCTATTAGCCATGATCTTGGACATAATTTTTAAATCCTGATTTATGAGCGATATAGGTCTATAACTAGAGGGATCATCCAGGTCCTTGGTTCCCTTGGGGAGTAATTTAATATATGCTATGTTGGAATTTTTGGGTATTTCCGCCCCTCCCAGGAAAGCATTAAAGACTGAGGTTAGATCCGGCGAGATCAGATCCTTCAGAGCCTTATAGAATTCACTGTTAAAACCGTCAGGTCCCTGTGCCTTGTTGGTGTTAAGCTCCCCAATTGTTCTCGTCACCTCCTCTACTGTGATATCTGCGTTTAAGGCACTCAAATCTTCCTCCGTCAAGCTAGGCATTTGGGCTTGTCTTAGCCACTCTGCCTCATCAGTCATGTCGTTATTCCCTGACCCATATAGTTTTCTATAGTAATCTCCCAGCAGTTTATTAATGTCCTTAGGATCCGTAGTCACCTCTCCCCCCTTTGTTTTCAGTTTAGAGATCACTGTAATTTTTCTGCTGCCCCTTGCCAGATTAGCCAACATCCTCCCCGCCTTGTTGCCAAACCTATGTAAGTCAACCTCCTTGTGCGACCAGAATAGTTGTTCCTTTTTTTTGGCCCATTCGTCAAATCCCTCTTTTGCCTCCAGCCATCTGCCTTTTGTCATGGGAGATCTATTTGTCACATAATTTGTATATGCTACCCGTACTGCTTCACTATGGAAATTATAATTCTCATTGGTTTTCCGTTTGATCGTTGCTGCGTACCCCACCAGACGACCCCTTAGGACCGCTTTTGCCGTTTCCCAAAAAATCACTGGGGACTCTCTATGTTCCTTATTGTCCTCTGCAAATTCTCCCCACCACTCCTGTAGCACCTTGTGGAAATTATCTTGCCTGAGAAGGAACGATGGGAATCTCCATATGATATCGGTACCTCTCCTGAATTTCTCTCTAATGCCCAATCTCACCGGACTATGATCAGAGATCACCATATTCTCTATCACACAATCTTGCGTTCCACTCAGTAAATCTTGCGAGATCCAGAACTGATCAATACGTGACCAGCTATCATGAGGGTGAGAGAAGTGTGTATACTCTCTGTCATGTGGGTGAGTTAGTCTCCAGATGTCTTTCAGTCCTACGTCTTCTAATGTTACATCCCTATTGTCTAAACTCCTGCCCACATTAGCTGTCCCCTCCTCGCTCCTCCTCCTATCTTCAGCTGAGTCTGGGACGGTGTTAAAATCGCCTCCTACTATAATGTTAGCCTCCCCATCTGCTAATATGGTGGCCTTTATGCCATCATGGCATGTGATTTGTTGTGAATTTGGGCCATAGACATTATAAATACTGAGTTTACCCGCTGGACTAACGATTGTTAAGTGCTGCCATCTTCCATGGTCGTCTGCCTCATGTGCCACTACCTCATGACTGAATTGTTTATTTATTAGGATCATAGTGCTCGCTTTTCTACCTTGTGCCGCTGCCCCGTAGACGGTGCCCACCCAATGTTTCTTCCTGCGGAAAAAGTCCTCCCCCCCAAGTGGGTTTCCTGTAATAAGGCAATGTCTGTCTTTAGTCTTTTCAGATGTCTCAATATCATTGCTCGTTTGTTAGGTGATCTCAGCCCTTTAACATTCCACGTAGTTATCTGTATCATGTTTACGTGTGTATTCTGCTTTTACTACTCCCTCCCCTATGGGCCCCTGCATCAAGGAAGATGAGATGTTCGACACTAGAATCACAGTTGGTACCACAAAATTGACACTCCCTTTCCCCACCTTGCAAATATAACAAATACAACAAAAAGCATGTAACTGTAAAACATATTTTCCCTTCCGAGAAATCCACGGCGCTTTCCGCCACGTTGGTGAGCTCCCCTATTCCTAGCCAAAATATGTAGCTCCCTAATCACCCCCCATAAAATATATATTCTATCCCCGGACTAACTTGAATAAGCCTTTGAAAATTATGCAAAAATTAGCACAGTATGTCAAAACCTCAGCAAGATTTTCCAGTCCTACTTATCTCTGACTCCAGGTAGCCATCAGTCCGCCCAGAACAAGACCACTTCATTTGAATTTGGATGACGTTCCTGGACAAAGGAGAAAAAGAAAATAGACCAAGGGGAAAGAAGATGGAGAAAGAAGGAAGAAAAAAAAAAAAAGAAGAGGGGGGGAGGAGAGGACCCAGACTTTGGAAAGTTTTCCTCTCTTTTCTCCCTTCCCCCTCCTCCTCTCACCTCCCCATCCCTCTCTCCATAACGCATCCTCCTCAACGCCTCTTCCTGTTTGGAAAAAAAAAACCAAACAGGCGGAAAAATAATGAGTGAGTTCCAGTTCAGGTATCATGGTTTCTCTCCAAGGGTTGGTTCCTGTGTTCTGGGCGAGAATTATGCTGTTGACCCGGGCTTAGCCTCCTTTCCTCCCTGGTCTCGACTTGCTTTTGTCCCCCAAGATGTCCCACATCTCTTCCTGAGCTTGTGGGGGATCCTCTTCTATTATTCCCTTCTCCACTAACTCCTTTTTCTTGCCTTTCTGACCTAGTCTTGTCGAGCTCTGCCATGAGAATGTTTTCTGCTTCTTTGTAGTCCTTGTAGTATACAAACGAGCCATTGGGGTTTCTAACTTTCAGTGTAGCAGGGTATAATAGCTGGCACTTTACTTTTTTGTTGTACAGAAATGAGCAAATTTTGCTAAAATCTTTTCTCCTTCTAGATACTTCAGCTGAATAATCTCCAAAAATTAGGAGTCTGTTGCCTTGATATTGTAGTGGACGCTTTCGTTCTCTAAAGGTCCTCAATATTTCCTCCTTATGCTTATAATCAAGGTACTTGACAATCACCTGTCTGGCTCTTATCGGGGTATTCTTGTTTGAGTTTTGGCCCTCTCCCTTATTCGCCTCCTGGTGTCTCAGTGGACCCACTCTGTGGGCTCTTTCAACTCTGAATTTCACCTTTATGCCCAGGGCCTGCGGTAGCTCCAACTCGCATATATTATCCAACTGTCCAATCGACACAGACTCTAGTAACCCGAATATACGTAGGTTGTTTCGTCTCGAACTGTTTTCCAAATCTTCCGCTTTATCCTTCAAGTATTCATTAGATTTTGCTAGAGCTGCTATTTGTGCTTGCATAGCCAGTATTGTCTCCTCGGAGTCAGATATTCTCTGCTCTGATTCTGCCAGTCTAGATGCATGGGCATTTATCTGTTTTTGCATATTAGCTAATGACGTTTGTATGGCTGCCTCAATAGCCACTTTAATCTCTTTTGACAAGTGTGATGTCACTTCTTCAGCCAGTTTTTTATAGTCCACATTAAGCTTTTGTGTGTACTTGTCTTGGCCTGCAGGTGGTGCTGTTTTCTTAGTTCTCTTTGTCTGGACTGGGCCACTACCTTTCTCCCCCAATAACTTGCAGGCTTGTGATGTTGGTGTAGTAAGCTGTTTTTTGTTTCCTTTGTAAGGTGTACTATTAATTCTTGCATTTGACTTCCTGTGTGTCTGAGTGGGATTAATCTCCCTGTGCTGTTTGTCAGTTTCATCCTCCAACACTGCTGTGTCTCTAAGCTGCCCTGCTTTGCCTGCATATTCTCTCCCCTCTGCCTCCATATCTCCTTCATCCTCCCATTGTGATCCACCTCTCTCCTGCTGTGTCCTCCTGTGACTCCTTGCTCATATCTTCCTTATCTCCTGTCTCCTTGCTCATATCTCCCTTATCTCTCCCCCTCTGGCTCTGTGTTTGCTTTTCTGTGTCTCCCACCATGCGCTCAGGCTCCTCCCCCATCAGGCTCGTTGGCGCCATAATGTTATCTTCTCCTCTGCACTGCCCGTCCATGTCACAGCTTCTCCAGGCTCCCTCACCGCTCCCAGCGCTTCTCAGGAGGTATCGTTCCATAGCTGGCTGCTTTAGGTAACCTCCTGTGCTGCTCTCTGTTTGGTGGCTTTTTTTAGTCGGTTTCTGTGAGGGGTGGCAGGAGCTTCTCTTCTAGGCTTCCACCTCAGTCAGGACCGGATCCGGAACTCAGCATTTCTCCTTTTAAATATGCTATTGAATATTACGTTAAAGCTTAGCATATTATGATCGCTGCTGCCCAAGTGCTCCCGGATCTGAAGATCTGAAATTGTATCTGTTCAATTTGACAGGACCAGATCTAGCAAATTATCTCCCTTGGTCGGTTCATCTACGATCTGAGAGAGGAAATTGTCTTTAATAGTAGATAAAAACTTACAGATTTTAGCACAACCAGAAGATTCTATGTCCCACTGAATGTCTGGATAGTTGAAATCCACCATAATAAGAACCCGATTATTATTATTATTATTATTGATATTATTATTATTATTATCTGCCTTTTAAATTTGTTCCAGCATTTCACCCTCTACCTGTTCAGGTATGTTAGGAGGCTTATTGCAAACTCCAATTAGCATTTTTCCATTATTCCCCTCCCCAGGTACATTTACCCATATTGACTCTACATTGTCATCATTCAACACAGGCTTTAGGTTATATTTTACAAATATACACACCCCACCACCTTTCTTGTATTTCCTGTCCTTCCTAAATATAGTGTAACCCTCTATGTTTGTCACCCAGGGGCTTCAGGAACCAGACATCTTTTGCGGGAATTCTGCCCTCAATGAAGCACCTCTCTGGATTTCCAGTCCATTGCAGGCTCGTGGAGTCGTGGGTACAGAGACAGGGAAGACCCAGGACAAGTGGACAGGACAAGTTCGGAAGCACCTGGAAGGATATCTTCTCCATATGCAAAGCTCCCACTAGAAGTTCTACCTGCTCGAAAATGAAATATTCCACCCAGAGTGCTCCATTCACTGAAGTCACTGTCAAGGGACTCTGGAGGCATCGGATGGGGATCTGGTAATGATTCACCACCACCTATTGAGTAAAGTTCCCAGCAGATTTGGTTTCCAGGTGGGCCATCTCAGAGAACCAAATACCCTTATGCAATATAGACACAGACAGGGTCAACAAAGACTTGTTCTCGCAAAAAAATGACCCCTGCAACTGACCCTAGGCTCACTGAACACACATGGATAAAGTATTCCACACCTCCGTAGTAAAAACACAGACCTATGGTCGCCAGTGGTCTCAATGTTGTTCAGACATC
The DNA here is from genome assembly GCF_048569485.1 of Anomaloglossus baeobatrachus. Lineage (NCBI taxonomy): Eukaryota > Metazoa > Chordata > Amphibia > Anura > Aromobatidae > Anomaloglossus > Anomaloglossus baeobatrachus. Next base: position 475,144,591 of record NC_134358.1, on the reverse strand, counting down.
TTGACATGGTTGACCTGTATGGTTTTGGCAGCAGTAGTGGCAGCTGGAAACTGGAACATCAGAGGCCATTGGAGGGAAGGAGCCTCATGTATAGGTCCCATATCGTGTTTCCCCTCCATGGATCTCTATTTGGAACCTAAGGTTGACCCAGGTAGCAAAGGAAATCAGGTCATCCAAGACAGTGGGAATATCACTCCCAGACAGTTCATCCTTAATTTTCCCATATAAGCCTTTACAAATGCGGCCACCAGCTCCTGATTATTTCAACCTAATACCAAGGAGAGAGTGTGGAACTGAACCGCATATTGGCAGTCTGTACACTTTGACCTAACTGCAAGACTGAGGATACAGCTGCGGCTATATGACCCAGTTCATTGAAAACTTTCCGGAAGGCTTCCGGAAACTCTAGGTCATTTAAGGTGACCGGATCTCTTCTCTCCCACAGGGGATTGATCCAAGTGAGAGCCTCCCCACCAAGGTGCAACATCAGAAAGGAACCAATGTGGCAAAAGTTTAAAGTGCAAGAAACACTGGTTAATTAACCCTAGGCATTGCTTGGGATTGCTGTCAAAACGTAGTGGAGCAGACAAGCAGGGTCAGGACTCTGTCTGTGCCAGAGCTGCAGGCTGTACTGATGCCAATGAACTAGCCGGACCCAGGTCATTCAGAGGGGTGTTGACAGTCTCTTGTCTGTTCTTGCTGTTCACGCATCTACGACATCTTATGGTACAGCACTGGCAGTAAAAGGGTGTCGGTGTCAGCAGAGTCCATGACCTGCGCAAACTGTAATGCTTACCACCGGTGATGTGGAGGCTGGGAGGCATTTCTGAGAAATGGTGCATTGGTCCTTTAAGAGGAGGCCCAGTGTACGCGCATGCCCCAAGTGTATTACTGGGAAGCCTGTATGCTGTGCACATGCTCCAGGGGGAACAGAGAGCAGAAGCACACATGGATGGCCGCAGGGCAGCAGGGGAGGTCAAAACCCGGGCCAGTGAATAAGTCGGCATCCCTACAGAGATGCCGGGGTTACACTATGGCAGGAGACCCAGTAGGATCCCATTGCTGACACAGACATAAATAGCTAGACTGCAATTTGCCAAAAGATACATGAGAAAGCCAAAATCCTTCTGGGAAAGTGTCTTGTAGATATATGAGACCAAGTTAGACCTTTTTGGTAAAGTACATCATTCTATGGCAGCATGGTGGCTCAGTGATTAGCGCTGCAGTCTTGAAGCACTGGAGTCCTGGGTTCAAATCCCACCAAGACAACATCTGCAAGGAGTTTGTATATTCTCCCTGGGTTTTCTCTGGGTACCCTGGTTTCCTCCCACATTTCAAAGACATACTGATAGGGAATTTAGATTGTGAGCCTCAGTGGGGACAGGGTTGCTGATGTATGTAAAGTGCCATGGAGTTAATGGTGCTGTATAAGTGAAGAAATATTATTATTCAACTGTTTACTGGAAATGGAATGAGGCCTACAAAGAAAAGAACACAGAACCTACAGTCAAATATGGTGGAGGTTCAATGTTGTTTTGGAGTTGTTTTGCAGCCTCTGGCACTGGATGTCTTGACTGCAGGATTTTGGGTCATAATGTAGTGCCCAGTGTCAGAACGCTTGGTTGGGGCCTATGTTATGGGTCTTCCAGCAGGGCAATGACCCCAAAAATGCTTCAACATACCCCAAAATGAATGGAAATAAAGAGCTGGAAAGTTCTGAAATGGCCAGCAATGAGTCCAGATCTAAAGCCCATTGAACACCTGTGGAGAGATCTTAAAATTGTGGTTGGGAGAAGGCACTCTTCAATATGAGAAACCTGGAGCACTTTGCAAAAGAACAGTGGTCCAAAATTCCAATTGAGACTTGAGAGGTGTAAGAAGCGTATTGATGGTCATAGAAAGTGACTGATTGCAGTTATTTATTCCAAAAGGTCTGCAACCATTATTAGGCTGAGGGTGACAAAAATATTGTCCAGTCTATTATTTTGTGTTAAATTATGTCCAATTAGCTTTTTTTGTGCGTTGCTCCAATATACACAAAGTAAATAAATATGTATATGACTACACACGGGTAATTGCAATAATTTCACAATTTTCTGTGAGAAATACCATATTTTTCAGTTTATAAGACACACCAGATTATAAGACGCACCCCAAATTTAGAGAAAAGAAAGGTTAATAAAATAACGGGAGTTCGTCTTATAATCCGATGGTGTCTTACTGTGGGGGAGGGGGGCAGCAGAGGTGGTGGAGCAGGGTTACAGGAGGCAGGAGCGGTAGTGGAGTAGGGTGATGTTGTAGGCGGTGCATTGGGCTGCGAGGTAGGCAACATCCAGAAACTGTCGGCTGTGCGAGCTTCAAAGAAATGGTGGTCAGAGTTGGTGTGTGCGCAGATTGAGCTATCAGCTCAATGATAAGCCAACATCTACCCACCTCCTGGCAACATTTTCTTTAATTCCACTGCCGTGAGATCAGTGGGCCGGAGGCGGCGTATGCGCATTTGAAATCTTGGGCTGAGAGCTCCATCTGCGCTTGTGCCGACTCCAGGTGCCATTATGTGAAACCTGTACCACCGACATTTTCAGGATGGCCCCTGCCTCACCCCACAGCACAGCGCCCACAGCCCCAGCATAGCTCGCAGCCCACAGCATTGCCCCTGCCTACTGCCAACCTCCTGCAGACTGTGGGGGGATGTAATACTATATGGAGGGCTATGTGGAGGCAGTTACACTATATGGAGGGCTATGTGGAGGCAGTTACACTATTTGGAGGGCTATGTGGAGGCCAATATAATATTTAAAGGGCTATGAGGGAGCCTTCACAAATTTTGAAAGGCTATTGAGGGCTGTGAGGGAGGGTTATTATAAAGCGTGAAGAGGTGTGGGAGCATAATACTGTATATAGGCCCATTATACTGCATGGAGGGCTGTTTCAGGGTTGCAGTTGGGGATTATACTGTGTTGGGGTCACAATACTTTGTAGTGCAGTTGAGGGTGGGTACAGTAGGTCATCATATTGTGCATGTCGAGGGTCCGGTGGATGAATTCACTGTGGGGGTATCATACAGTGTTTGTGGGCACTTTGTTGACATCATACAGTACCTTATGGGTGCAATGTAAGGGGAACCTAGGGTCTTCAATTTTAGGAAAATCACTTTGTAGAGTTGTGAGCCATATTCCTATATGACCCAGCTGAATATCTTTATTTTTTTTTGGGGGGGGGGGGCGCTAAAAAATTCTTCTGCTATGGGGTCCCATGATTTCTGTGTTCTCCCCTGCCTGGAAGGTTTTTATTTTAACACTGCTCTGGGTCTGGGTCTCTTAGTCAGAGTTGGATAACCTCTTTAAAAGAATATAAAAGGATATATTTAATATACATGAGAAGAATTTTCATGTCTAGGTTTGCCTTTATTTCTTTTTGTTACAAGAATTCCATGTGATTTTCTCATATAAAATGTGGAGAAGTGAAGGTGTTAAGCACTATACAGTGAGTCCACCCATATCCTGTCCACTGCCATTAACTTGAGAACGGTGGCAGCTATAGGCATAGAAGTGGTGTCTAGGTATAGTAAAGTAGCCATGCGCTACGCAATGAAACCACCTATAGTGCCACCTGGTGGAAAACAACGGAGTTAGCAATTTGATCTCAAAAACAGAATGAGATATAGAAAAAAAGTGAATTACAAAGTTGTAGGGTATCATCAATTCAATACTAATCGACACCTTGCATACAGAAATGCTATGATTAGAATGTGTAAAACTCACAAGGCTGCGGACGTGAAGCGATACCTCATGGAGACCTTCCTACAAGTCATTGGGTATGGTGGCTGCGTGGAGTGGCCTCCACGCTCACCTGACCTGACCCCATTGAACTTCTTTCTATGAGGTCACATCAAAAAGCAGGTGTATGCGACCCCTCCACCAACATTACAGGACCTACGACGACGTATCACAGATGCTTGTGTAAACGTGTCACCCACCATATTGCACAATGTGCAGCAAGATACAGTATGCTGTCCAGAGTCCAGATGTGCATTGCAGCTGACGGTGGCCACTTTGAGCATCAAAGTTAAATGAGCTCCATATGCGTGACCAGCATTCAATGTTTTGGGGGGTCATGGGTTTCATATCATAGCATTTCTGTATGTAAGGTGTCGATTAGTATTGAATTGATGATGCCCTACAATTTTTTAATTCACTTTTTTTTCTCTATCTCGTTTCGTTTGCGAGACAAAAATGCTAACTCTGTTGTTTTCCACAAGGTGGCGCAATAGGTGGTTTAATTGCATAGCTCATGGCTACTTTACTATACCTAGACACCACTTCTATGCCTATAGCCATTCTCAAGTTAATGGCGGTGGACAGGATATGGGCGGACACACTGTATATAAAGCTATGGATATTGGCTGAACACCCCAGTGAAGGTGAGCCGGAGCTGAGCCTCAGATTGATCATTCATGAGTGAATTTAAGGCAGCGTTACATGGTACGATATATCATGCGATCGCATGAGCGATCGCACCCGCCCCTGTCGTTTGTGCGTCACGGAAATTCGTTGCCTGTGGTCAGGGCTGTATTTTGCCTTCATGCTGCCCTAGGCACTTTAAGTGGTCGCGCCCCTTAGTGACAACGTAAAACTGAGTTTTCGCACACGACATCTGTTTAAGGCAGATCTACTCTGTAGCACACTTTAAAAAGTATCAATAAGAAACGAACCCCCCCCCCAATGGGGATCACCACAGGCACATCAAAACATAGCATGAGTATAAAATATTCCCACCACATCGTCCCCACTTATATACTGTGACTGTGACACTGCCCCTAATAAACACCACACTGCCCTCCCTTATAAACTACTGTATATGCACCACACCTTCCTCGAGTATGAAATATGATCTGTACATTGTGAGGAGGGAGCAGCATGATGTGAGGACAATGTGCCATGCATGCTGCCCCCTCCTCACAATGTCCCATGCATGCTGCCCCCTCCTCACAATGTCCCATGCATGCTGCCCCCTCCTCACAATGTCCCATGCATGCTGCCTCCTCCTCACAATGTCCCATGCATGCTGCCCCCTCCTCACAATGTCCCATGCATGCTGCCCCCTCCTCACAATGTCCCATGCATGCTGCTCCCTCGTCACAATGTCCCATGCATGCTGCTCCCTCCTCACAATGTCCCATGCTTGCTGCCCCCTCCTCACAATGTCCCATGCATGCTGCCCCCTTCTCACAATGTCCCATGAATGCTGCCCCCTCCTCACAATGTCCCTTGCATGCTGCCCCCTCCTCACAATGTCCCATGCATGCTGCCCCCTCCTCACAATGTCCCTTGCATGCTGCCCCCTTCTCACAATGTCCCATGCTTGCTGCCCCCTCCTCACAGTGTCCCATGCATGCTGCCCCCTCCTCACAATGTCCCATGCATGCTGCCCCCTCCTCACAATGTCCCATGCATGCTGCTCCCTCATCACAATGTCCCTTGCATGCTGCCCCCTCCTCACAATGTCCCTTGCATGCTGCCCCCTCCTCACAATATCCCATGCATGCTGCCCCCTCCTCACAATGTCCCATGCATGCTTCCCCCTCCTCACAATGTCCCATGCATGCTTCCCCCTCCTCACAATGTCCCATGCATGCTGCTCTCTCCTCACAATGTCCCATGCATGCTGCCCCCTCTTCACAATGTCCCATGCATGCTGCTCCCTCCTCACAATGTCCCATGCATGCTGCCCCTCCTCACAATGTCCCATGCATGCTGCTCCCTCCTCACAATGTCCCATGAATGCTGCTCCCTCCTCACAATGTCTCATGCATGCTGCCCCCTCCTCACAATGTCTCATGTATGCTGCTCCCGCCTCACAATGTCCCATGCATGCTGCTCCCTCCTCACAATGTCCCATGCATGCTGCTCCCTCCTCACAATGCCCCATGCATGCTGCTCCCTCCGCACAATGTCTCATGCTTGATGCTCCCTCCTCACAATGTCCCATGCATGCTGCTCCTTCCTCACAATGTCCCATGCATGCTGCTCCCTCCTCACAATGTCTCATGCATGCTTCCCCCTCCTCACAATGTCCCATGCATGCTGCCCCCTCCTCAGTGTCCCATGCATGCTGCCCCCTTCTCACAATGTCCTATGCATGCTGTCCCTCTTCATGAGCTCCTAATGCTGCCTTCCTCTTTTCCATAATGAGACCTTCATGTTGCCCCACTCATGCTAAGACCACCACACTAACGCTTATGCTGAGACCCCCCCCACACACACACTACCCCACTCTTGATATTGACTCCCCTACATTGCTCCACTCCATACTGATCCCACACATGCTGCCCCTTCTTCACAATGAGCTCCCAATGCTGCCCCCTCTTATTCTGAGTCCTTACACTCCCCCCACCCAATCGATTTTGTCATTGCACTATCCCTCATCCCTTGTCCTCTGTCTCTAGCATTAGCCCCTCTCTCCCACTCCCCCAGCATCAGCCTCTCTCCCCCCCAGCATCAGCCTCTATCTTCCCTCAGCATCAGCCTCTCTTCCCCAGTCTCAGCCTTTGCCTCCCCCCAGCCTCAGCCTGCCCCAGTCTCCGCCTCAGCCTCCCTCCAGCCTCCCTCCAGTCTCAGCCTCAGCCTCCCTCAAGTCTCAGCCTCAGCCTCCCTCCAGTCTCAGCCTCAGCCTCCCTCCAGCCTCCCCCCAGTCTCTGCCTCTGCCTCCCTCCAGCCTCCCCCCAGTCTCAGCCTCTGCCTCCCTCCAGTCTCTGCCTCTGCCTCCCTCCAGCCTCCCCCCAGTCTCTGCCTCCCTCCAGCCTCCCCCCAGTCTCAGCCTCTGCCTCCCTCCAGCCTCCCCCCAGTCTCTGCCTCTGCCTCCCTCCAGCCTCCCCCCAGTCTCTGCCTCTGCCTCCCTCCAGCCTCCCCCCAGTCTCTGCCTCTGCCTCCCTCCAGTATCTGCCTTTGCCGCCTCCCCCCCCCCCCCGCATGCGCAGATCTCCGGTCTGCATTAGAGACACTCCCACGCTCCTTATGAATCCACTTACCTGCTCCAGTGCCCGCCGCCATCTTCCTGGCTCACGTGAGTATCCTCTTCTGACACCGGCTTCCATTACGGCGTCCTCCGCGGCGTCCTGCTGTGAGCTCTGCATGTGACGTCCACACAGCAGTGGACGCAGCACAGAGGAAGGAGCTGATTGGCGCGCGCCTGTGACCCCGGAAGTGCAGGCGCCGGCAGTTCCGGGGTCAATCAGCTCCCTGTGCTCGGCGGCCACAAAAAAAAATGTAAAAAAAAAAAAAAAAAATTTTTTTTTTTTTTTTTTTTTTTTTGCTGCCAGAAGGTGCCGCCCCTCACAATCTGCCACCCTAGGCACCGGACCACGGGTGCCTAATGGTAAATACGGCCCTGCCTGTGGTGCACAATGTCGTTAACCCCCGTCACACGGACTTACCTCCCTAGATGTCGCTGTGGGCGGCGAACATCCTCTTCCTGAAGGGGGAGGGACGTTCGGCGTCACAGCGACGTCACACAGTGGCCGCCCAATAGAAGCGGAGGGGCGGAGATGAGCGGGACGTAACATCCCGCCCACCTACTTCCTTCCTCATTGACGGCGGGACGCAGGTAAGCTGTGTTCGTTGTTCTCGGGGTGTCACACGTAGCAATGTGTGCTGCCTCAGGAGCGATGAACAACCTGCGCACAGAAGGAGGAACGACATTATGAAAATGAACGACGTGTCAACGAGCAACGATAAGGTGAGTTTTTTTGCTCTTTAACATTTGTTCGGAGGTGTCACACGCTACAACATCTCTAACGATGCCGGATGTGCGTCACAAATTCCGTGACCCCGACGACATATTGTTAGATATATCGTAGCGTGTAACAGGGTCTTTAGTAAATCTGAGCAGATTTTGACATCAGAAACAACATTCATCATTGCTGTGTTTGTCAAGTGGAGGAGTTATTCTGAGTACCTCAGAAGTTGTCGTCAAATAGACTGACATATTCAGAACCACTAGCTATAGGAAAAGGTGAAGTAAAATGAGCCTAGACTATTGATATTCCACTTATTAGTGTTAGTTATTTCCATGTAAAATTTGGGATCAGTCTTAGTAAACAGAAACCAACTAACAGTAAGTGCAGCACAACTTTCTCTATAAACCTCTATCGCTTAAATACTGCAGAAATCCCAGATAAAAATGTAGACATGGGGAAAACTGGGAAAAGAGCATTAGTGGGAATTGATTACATGTATTACAGATTGAATGCATGCATATACTTTAACAGGACATCATTTTATGCAGACATGAATAGTAGTATTATTCCATCAGTAAAGGTACGGTTCCACTTGCATATAGCTTCCGATGCAAGCGCATCAGAAGTGATATGTTATTGACCCTCTGCTGCGTCAGCCGAGGGTCTTGCGACATCGCAAGATCACATCACAGCTGCGGAGAAGAGGGAGGGAGCACTTTCTCCCCATCTCCGCTGCCTGTTTCTGCGTACACTATGCTGCACTCGGATTAAATGCGAATGAAGTGCGATGTTTCACACGCTCCCATAGACTTGGGGGTGCGTGAGCCGAGACTCGCTACCAAACGCAGCATGCTGCGATTCATTCCGCATGGCACTATGGCATGAGAAATCAATCACAGATGATCACTGCCCCATAGTTTTGCACTAGAGTGAGAGCAATCTGGTGTTTTATCAGATTGCACTCGTTCGTGCAAAACGCAAGTGGAACCAAGGCCTTAAGGTAAGTTACTGATTGCTTTTTCTGGCTAGTGCTGCAGAGAATATTTAGTGTGTACTGGGTGTAGATGTGTAATGTATAGATGTGTAATGTCCTTAAAGGGAACCAGTGACCAGGTTTTTTCAATATAAAATGCAGCCACCACCAGTGAGTCCTTATATACTGTATGTCATTCTAGAATACTGTATATAAGTTCCCAAACCGATCAGTATAAATTATAATAGACCTTTTGTTATACTCAACTGGGGGGGGGCGGTCCAGTCTGATAGGTGTCGCTGGTCTTGATCCAGTGCCTTTTCTTTGCTTGTGATCACCGTCCACCTTACCAGCTTCGTGTGGATGATGTGTCCTACATCATCCACACAGAGTCCTCCATTGCGCTCTTGTGCATGCGCACTTATCTCTGCCCTGCTGAGTAGGGAGCAAAGTATTGTAGTGCATGTACGCTGGTGTTTATTTTAGCTTTCACCGCACCAGCATATTACAGTACTTGAGTCTGCCCTTAGCAGGGCAAACAAAAGTGCACGTGCACAGAAGTGCAATGGAGGACTCTCTGTAGATGACGTAGGACATGTCATCCACATGAAGCAGGGAAAGAAGACAACCATTGCAAGCAGAGAGGAGGCTCCGGATCAAGACCACCGACGCCCATTGGACTTGACCGCCCCGCAGGTGAGTATAAGAAAAGCTCTTTTTATGCTGGCTTCAGGAGCTATATACAGTATTCTAGAATGCTGTATATAAGAGCTCACTGATGGTGACCACAGTTTATATGGGAAAAACCTGGTGACAGGTTTAATGAACGGTTACAAACATATAGGGCAAACCACAAAGCAATACAGATGTACAACGGAACATTAGAAGTTAGATACTTAAATCGGTTCTCCAGAATTATAGAATTGATGGCTTCTCTTTATTATATGTATGGTCACAGCTTTCTCTATTTGTTTTTCTCATCTTAAAAGTTAAGAATATCATTATAATCAACAGTTATCCACAATTATCATCACTGTAGTTTCCTACATAGCTTTTCATTTTTCAAGGAAAACTTATTTAACTAGTTAAAATCTTGTGTGCATGGTCCCGTGTGATATAAATCTCTTTTTATGATGCCTACTTTAAATCAGCAACTATATTGTTAACGAAGGCTGACACCTTGTGGACTTTCCAGGTAAAATGCAACAAGTAGCTGATATGCAGTCGCCCTCTGGTGGTCACTTTTAATAAATAACCTAGAATAAGAAAAAATTATGAGCAACCTCTCCCAAAGTAAGTAGAATGGTTCAGGCTATACAATGACGTGAACAAAGCACAATAAGGAAATAATGAACATACTGCAGTCAACTGCCTTGTGCACCGTATAGATATGAAATGATAAATATTGTTCTTCCTATAGAAATCTATTTCTTATGTCTCATAGTTTTTGATGATTCATTGTGTCATTGAACAACTACACATCTGTCAGTAAATCCAAAAGGTTAATAAACCTGAATATTAAAGAAAGTAAAAGGGAAGTTTTGTCTTAGGAGGATATATGTGTGAAAAATTATTATGCAACTAAATGAAAAATGGAAATTTTTCCATCTCAATTGTTTCTTTTCATCTGTTAAAATAAGAATAATAACATAAGGTATGCAAAACTTGGGTTTATGAAAATGCTTTCAAATCCAATAACTGATTCTTATGTTTTCTTATTACCTGAAAAATATTTCTATTTTTAACCATCATATATGGATTTTGCACAAAACGTGGGTGAAATTACATACAAGCGAACAGCAAAAAAATCTTTATTGTAGCCAAAAATGTATACAATATTATATATATATAAATTTAGTGTACAGTCATTCTGCAACTTTATTGGAAATTAATTATTGCGCCTTTTCCTTTCTCTTCAAAGCTTCTCTTGATCCCCTTTCTCTTAGGCCCCCTTCACACAACCGTGAAACACGTGCGTGTTTGGTCCGTTTCTGTATGTACCGGAGACACGGACACACGTGCTCCAATGTTATTTAATGTTTGTAGTTACACGTGCGCTATTCTGTACGGTGCGTGTGTCCATGTGCGTGAAACGTATGTGTATCCGTATTGCACGGATGCATGTCCGTTTTCTGCACGGAAAATGCACACACGCACCCAATGAAAGTCTATGGGTCCGTGTGCACACGTATGTGACACGGATGCATCTCCGTATGCTCAGTGTACGTTTTTTGATTTTTTCTAGCGATGTCGGTCATTTTTTTTTTCTGTGTATGTCAGTCAATCTTCCTCAGTCCGTCAGTCGGTCTCTCTCTCTCTTGTCTGTCCCTCTCTCAGTCTGTCGGTCAGTCTCCCCCCTCTCTCATACTCACCGTTCCCCGATCACTGCCGCGGCGCTGCACAGCTGTTAAAAAAACTCTGGATTAACGCTCATTAATCAATCTAGTATTCCCTGCTTTTCCCGCCCACCGGCGCCTATGATTGGTTGCAGTGAGACACGCCCCCACGCTGAGTGACAGTTGTCTCACTGCAACCAATCACAGCAGCCAGTGGGCGGGTCTATACTGTGTAGTAAAATAAATAATCAAATAATTAAAAAAAACACGTGCGGTCCCCCCCAATTTTTATACCAGCCAAGATAAAGCCATAAAGCCATGCGGCAGAAGGCTGGTATTCTCAGGGAGCCCCCCAGCCTAACAATATCAGCCAGCAGCCGCCCAGAATTGCCGCATCCATTAGATGCGACAGTTCTGGGACTCTACCCGGCTCTTCCCGATTTGCCCTGGTGCATTGGCAATCGGGGTAATAAGGAGTTAGTGGCAGCAACCCATAGCTGCCACTAAGTCCTAGATTAATTGCAGGCGTCTATGAGACACCACCAATGATTATCCTGTAATTTAAAGTTAATAAACACACACAGTGAAAAAATCCTTTACTTGCAATAATAATCACTAACAAATACCCTCGTTCACCACTTTATTAAGCCCCAAAAACCCATCCACGTAATCCACGGAGGTCCCGCGTCGCTTCCAGCTCTGCTACATGAAGGTGACAGGAGCTACAGAAAAACACCGCCGCTCCTGTCAGCTCCACGCAGCAACTGAGGTGAGCCGCGTGATCAGCGATAAACGTTACTCAGGTTACTCGCGGCCACCGCTGGATCCTCCAACTGTGACAGCAAGTCGCCCGAGTGACAGCGATGAAGTCACAGGTGAGTTGCGGTCTCGGGTGGAGGATCCAGCTGGCCGCTGGTAGCCTGAGTGACGGCAGCGCTAATCGCACTGCTCTCTTCAGTCACTCAGGGGATTAGCGGTCACCGGTGAGTCCTTCACGGGTGACTGCTAATCAGTACGTGACACAGACAGAGCCGCGGTATGACAATGAAGTCGGGTGAAGTTCACCCGAGTTCATTCTCATCGCCCGACTCTGTCTGCTGTCAGCGGGTATGTATCAACGACATTGTGCATCACACACAGAACATTTCACACGGGCAACACACGGACATGTCACTTACGTATCTCACGCACACACGGACATTCCACATGCACACATGGCTAGCATACGCCATTCACATGGATGCCACACGTACCATAAAAACGGTCATAAAAACGGCACACGGACCTGAAAAATGGAATGTAACACACGTGCGTGTTTTTCACGAACATGTGAAGGGGGCCTTATAGAAAGCTGCAGATCTTCTCTGTGAAGCTTCCAGCAATCATTCCCAATCATGTTCATGTTCCATCAAGTTTGGTATCTTTGAACCATCTTCTTCATATCATGATGAAATCTTTCTCCTTGCTAACAGCACAATGGTTTTCAGGAAAGTAGTCAAAATGGGAATATAAAAAATGTAACTTCAAATTCATCAGACAAGCCAAGGCTTTGAAATGTTTCAGCATGTTCTCCATGATGAGCTTAAAATTTGGATCTTTGTTGTTACCTACATATTTCTTCACAACCTCTTTAAAAGAATCCCAAGCCCTTTTCTCAACAGCTTTCAATTGTATTTCAATCATTTTGTCTTTCTTGAGTTTCCGAATATCCGGACCCACAAAAATGCCCTCCTTCAGAGAGTCCCTGATACTTGACACAGATACTTTAAAGTGTCTCCTTCTTTTGGTAGAGATTTCTCAAACTGCTTGTTCAACCCAAACTTTATGTGGAGAGGTGGCAAGAGAACTTTAGATGAATTAACTAATCTTTCCACAGCTATATTCTTGAGTCCAGGTTGCAAAGATGTTTTCACTAGACAACTCTTCTGGCTCCACTGATGCATCCTATCACGGCTGTCCCATTCACACAAAAATCATGGGTACTTTGTGTATCCTCCTTACTGAGAATAAAGTCTGAATTCTCAAAGTTTTCCTTCAAGTGCATAGAATGACTCTACAGGTACTGAAGCATACTTGCTGCCATTGTGCAGTTGCAGCTCTCAGACTTTTACTGGATATATCAATAAAAAATAGTCATGACTAAGGATGCTGCGACATCCGAAACGCGTGGATATTTACTACTGAAATGTGGGCAATGTCGACATTGGAAGAATTTTAATGAATAGAGGAGAGAACAAGTTTGTGAAACTGGAGTTTCTTTGGACCAATGTAGCCGCCCTTCTTTTCAATAACAGTCATAAGTTTTTCATCCATGGAGTCTGCCATTTTCTTAATCTGCCGACTATCAACTTTTTGCACAGCACCAACCACATCCTCTCAGATACTTTCAGAGACGTCACTGTTTCCTTTACTGTGCATGTACATTTAAAGAAGGGCCCACATATTCTCAATAGGGTTTGAGTCAATTGAGGAGGGGGCCATGCCAGTATTCTTTCATCTTTAAGACCTTTACAGGTAGCCGAGCAGCAGAGATCTTCGATGCAGTGATGGAGCATTGTCCTGCATAAAATTACGGTTTTCTTAGAAGATCCAGACATTTCCCTGCTGCACTTGAAGAAAGTGTCTACTAAAAACTGGCAGGAGGTTTGGGAGTTGATTTGAGTCCATCTTCAACCAGAAAAGGTCCTACCAGCTCATCTTTAACAATACCAGCCCATAGCAGTACTTTGCTGGTGTCTGAGTTGAAGTGGAGGTCTGTGCCTTTTACTGATCCAGCTACCGGTCCATCCATCTGGTCCATAAAGAGTCACTCTGATATGAATAACACATTTGAAAAATCTGTCTTCAGATATTTCTTGGCCCAGCCTTGACATGTCACCTCTTGTATCTTGGTTGGTTTTGGCCTTCCTTACCTTGGCCATGTCTCTGAACACTCAACACCTTGTACTTCTGGGCCTCCAGGGAGGCTGCAATTCTGGAATATGGCAGCTCTGGTGGATAATAGGTTCCTTGTCTCTTCATGTTTGATTCTTCTCATTTCTTTGGAAATTAGTGTGCATTATTATTTCTCAACACCTTTTTTTTGTGACCCTGTTCACTATTTGCAACAACAATTTGATGTTTCTGTTATCACACCTCAAGATATTAGCAGTTTCACAAGTGCTGAATCCCTCTGTAACACTTTCGACAGTTTTTGACTTTTCAAAGTTAGTTAAATCACTTCTTTTGGACCACTTCACCTAAGAAAAACAAGCTGCCTTATAATTCTGCACACCTTGATATAGGGTGTTGTACCCTTAAGGGGGCTTTACATGCTGCGATATCGCTAATGATTTTTTGTCAGGGGGCACAGTGTTTGTGACTCACATCCGGCGTTGTTAGCGACATCACAGCGTACGAGCGACCTACAACAATCGCAAAAGTGGTAAAAATCGTTGGTGTTGGAGAGGTCGTCAAAACACCAAATATCGTTGTCAGGTGAGTAACGAGGTTCTTTGTCGTTCCTGTGGCAGCACACATCGCTGTGTTTTACACCGCACAAGCGACAAACATCTCCTTACCTGCCTCCACCGGCAATGCGGAAGGAAGGAGGTGGGCGGGATGTTACGTCCTGCTCATCTCCGCCCCTCCGCTTTTATTGGACGGTTGCCGTGTGACGTCGCTGTGACGCCGCATGACCCGCCCCCTTAGAAAGGAGGCGGTTTGCCGGTCACAGCGACGCACAGGGTACGATAACGATATCGCAGCGTGTAAAGCGGCCTTTAGGCCTCACCCTTCCACATTACACAAATACACATTACCTGATCATGCCTTTTCTTAAATGTTTACCCGCAATAGAAATTGACATGTTGCGGAATTGAAAGACGCACTGCAGGTCAACTTAGACTAATACACTGCCCCTATGTATAATATCCACCCACACACTGCCCCTCTGTATAATATCCTCCCCACACACACTGTTCCTCCGAATAATATCCCCCACACAATGCCCCTGTGTATAATATCCCCCCACACACTGCTGCTCTCTATAATATCCCCCACACACTGCCCCTCTGTGTATATCTCTTCCACACATACTGCCTCTCTGTATAATATCCCCAACACACTGCTCCTCTGTATAATATCCCTACACACACTGCCCCTCTGTATAATATCTCTCCCACACACACTGCCACCCTGTATAATATCCCCCACACAAACTGCCCCTCGGTATGATAGCCCTTACATACGCTGTCCCTCTGTATACTATCCCACCCCACAAGCTGCTCCTCTTTATAATATCCTCCTACACACACTGCCACCCTGTATATAGTGCCCCGTACACATTACCACTCTGTATAGCATCCCCCACACATACACTGCCCCTCTGTATAATATCCTCCCATACACATACTGCCCCTATGTATAATATCCCCCTAACACACACACACACACACACACACACACACACACACACACACACACTGCTCCTTGCAATATTTTGTATTTTGTTAAGAAAGAAGTAGTGGGCACCACAGTGTAATAAATATAAATAAAGACTGGGTACTAACAAAAACTATCTAAAAAATGAATTGTATCATGAGAGGAAAAAAGTTGCATAGTAAAAATGTGTACACCCTGCTATTTATATATACACTAGGCTTTTATTGTTCCAAACATATAAGGCTGACAAAAACAAAGGTTAAAAACATGATTAAAAAATATAAAGATGGACACTAACGCTCCCACATGGAATAGGAAATGGGCTATACTTAACTCTGGGGGTATGGATGTGATGCCAAGGAGGGGACACAGGACTGATAATGTCTGTGAAGTATAAAAGAGCTCCCCTCTTTTATACTTCACAGACATTATCAGTTCTGTGTCCTGGAGGGAGGGAATGAAAGCTGCAGGCAGTTGGCTGGGTCCGTGTAAACCTGTCTAAAATTAATTAACTAGAATTAATTAAAAAACTACCGCGCTAACTGGATGAATGGGAAATGGGAGTGAATGGGTAGACCTAAATTTAGATATACAAATATGGAGACACAGCAGGGAATTAGTAAAGTGTAAACTGATTTATTGTATAATAATTTAAGATAAAAGACAAAGTTTAAAATTATAGATAAAAAACAAAACAAAAAAACCTCTGTGTGGTGGTATTGTTGAGAGGGCCTGGTGAGGAACTTAGGGACAGAAGGGAGGCTTGGGATCTATTAGGAATACAAAATGACAGGAATGAATGCAGGTAAACTGATAATAGGAATATTAAGAATCTGGGTTAAACACTAATTACCTGGTGGGTATGAATACAATGAGGATGAAAATGTAGAATTTGTGAAAATGACAAGAGGAGGCAAGAGAAAAAGAATGGATGAAATAGGGTGATGAACATATTAATTTTGTAAATATCCCCAATGAATATATAAACAAGGCATTGTCTGCAGATAAATAATATAAACCCAAAACACACATTACTTGGCTGTAGAGCCTCACCTTAAAGGTAATGTGGCAGTAAGTCAATAGAGGGTAGGTTTTTAAAGTTTGCTTTGTCAACCTTATATCTATAACCCCCATCCTGAGCAACTCCTGGTATATATATATATATATATATATATCCTCCTCCTGTTATGTATGTCCCCTTATTTGTATATATATATCCCCATCCTGGGCCCTTCCTGGTATGTCTGTCCCCCTCCTGGTATATATATATTCCCATCCTTGTTTATTTATCCCTTTCCTGGTATATATGTAATCCTCCTGAGCCCATCCTGGTATATCTGTCCCCATCCTTGTTTCTGTCCCCTTCCTGGTATATATGTCCTCCTCCTGGTATATATGTCCCCTTCCTGGCCCACTCCTGGTATATATGTCCCCATCCTGATTTCTGCTCTTTTCCTGGTGTATATGTCCTCCTCCTGGTATATATGTCCCTTCATTGGCCCCTCCTGGTATTTATGTCCCCATCCTGGTTTATTTGTCCCCATCCTGGTATATATGTCTCATCCTGGGGGCCTCCTGGTATATATATATCCTCCACATTGGGCACAATCTGGCATATATGTCCCCTCCTGGTTTCTGTCCCCTTCCTGATATATATGTCCTCCTCCTGGTATATATGTTCCCTTGCTGGGCCAGTCCTGGTATATATGTCCCCAGCCTTGTTTATTTGTCCCTTTCCTGATATATATTTATATACATATATATATATATATATATAAAAATATATATATCCTCCTCCTGGTATATATGTCCCCTTCCTGGCCCACTCCTGGTATATATGTCCCCATCCTGATTTCTGCTCTTTTCCTGGTGTATATGTCCTCCTCCTGGTATATATGTCCCTTCATTGGCCCCTCCTGGTATTTATGTCCCCATCCTGGTTTATTTGTCCCCATCCTGGTATATATGTCTCATCCTGGGGGCCTCCTGGTATATATATATCCTCTGCATTGGGCACAATCTGGCATATATGTCCCCTCCTGGTTTCTGTCCCCTTCCTGATATATATGTCCTCCTCCTGGTATATATGTTCCCTTGCTGGGCCAGTCCTGGTATATATGTCCCCAGCCTTGTTTATTTGTCCCTTTCCTGATATATATTTATATACATATATATATATATATATATATATATATATATAAAAATATATATATCCTCCTCCTGGTATATATGTCGCCATTCTAGTTTATATGTCCCATCCTGGAGGTTTTCTGGTATATATATTCCCCTCCTGGGCACATTCTGGTATATTTGTCCCCATCCTTGTTCCTGTCCCTTTCCTGGTATACATATCCTTCTTCTGGTATATATGTCCCCTTTCTGGGTTCATTTCATATTTGCCCATCCTGGTTTCTTTCCCCTTTCTGGTGTATATATCCTTCTCCTGATATATATGTCCCATTCCTGGGCCCCTCCTGGCATTTTTGTGTGCTGCATAAAGAAGCAGCAGTGTGATGAGATTGCAAAGTGATTACCTCATCACATTGCTGCACGCTGAGCTGCGGGATGATGCGCCGGTGCCCTGCTCTGCCCTACTGACCTTGCCTGCACCACATGGCTAATTTGCATGTGACGCCTCTGAAGCGCTTCGTCTACAACTTAGGAATGTGTTGTAGTAGCCAAAGCGACACTGCTGGACCCCTCTGTTGCAGCTGTGACTAGGGCCCGGTAAAGAGGGGGGCAGAGTAATTACCCCGAGTCCGGCCGGGCCCTCCTCTTCACTGGGCCCCATACACCAGTCATGGTTGTCAATGCTTGATGGCAGCCCTGGGAGCTGGTAAAACATTTGTGTTCTTTTGTGGGCCGTGTGTCTGCAAAAAATAATGGGGACATTTCCATTTTTGCATCACATATAAAAATAAACTATTCAAGTCTGTGGGTCCTTAAGAATCACAGACAGCTCATGGCATCTGTGGGCAGTCTGTGCGATGTCTGTGATTTACATTGCAGTGGATAGGAGAAGCTTTGTGATTTGTATATTTTTTTTATATGTGAAAATCACTGATGATAAAAACTGATACACTGACCAAACAATGCTGAAAATTGGATAAAACCACTGATGACTCTCAGATATCTGATTAAAGCATTAATACAAGGACAACATGTGTAAGGAGTTTGTATGTTCTCCCCATGTTTGTGTGGGTTTCCTCCAAGTTCTGTCGTTTCCTCCCATACTCCAAAGACATACAGATAGGGAAATTAGATTGTGAGCCCCAATGGGGACAGTGATGATGATGTATCTAAAGAGCTGTGGAATTAATGGCGCTTTATAAAAATATATATTTACAGTTAGGTCCAGAAATATTTGGACAGTGACACAATTTTCGCGAGTTGGGCTCTGCATGCCACCACATTGGATTTGAAATGAAACCTCTACAACAGAATTCAAGTGCAGATTATAACGTTTAATTTGAAGGTTTGAACAAAAATATCTGATAGAAATTGTAGGAATTGTACACATTTCTTTACAAACACTCCACATTTTAGGAGGTCAAACATAATTGGACAAATAAACCAAACCCAAACAAAATATTTTTATTTTCAATATTTTGTTGCGAATCCTTTGGAGGCAATCACTGCCTTAAGTCTGGAACCCATGGACATCACCAAACGCTGGGTTTCCTCCTTCTTAATGCTTTGCCAGGCCTTTACAGCCGCAGCCTTCAGGTCTTGCTTGTTTGTGGGTCTTTCCGTCTTAAGTCTGGATTTGAGCAAGTGAAATGCATGCTCAATTGGGTTAAGATCTGGTGATTGACTTGGCCATTGCAGAATGTTCCACTTTTTTGCACTCATGAACTCCTGGGTAGCTTTGGCTGTATGCTTGGGGTCATTGTCCATCTGTACTATGAAGCGCCGTCCAATCAACTTTGCGGCATTTGGCTGAATCTGGGCTGAAAGTATATCCCTGTACACTTCAGAATTCATCCGGCTACTCTTGTCTGCTGTTATGTCATCAATAAACACAAGTGACCCAGTGCCATTGAAAGCCATGCATGCCCATGCCATCACGTTGCCTCCACCATGTTTTACAGAGGATGTGGTGTGCCTTGGATCATGTGCCATTCCCTTTCTTCTCCAAACTTGTTTCTTCCCATCATTCTGGTACAGGTTGATCTTTGTCTCATCTGTCCATAGAATACTTTTCCAAAACTGAGCTGGCTTCATGAGGTGTTTTTCAGCAAATTTAACTCTGGCCTGTCTATTTTTGGAATTGATGAATGGTTTGCATCTAGATGTGAACCCTTTGTATTTACTTTCATGGAGTCTTCTCTTTACTGTTGACTTAGAGACAGATACACCTACTTCACTGAGAGTGTTCTGGACTTCAGTTGATGTTGTGAACGGGTTCTTCTTCACCAAAGAAAGTATGCGGCGATCATCCACCACTGTTGTCATCCGTGGACGCCCAGGCCTTTTTGACTTCCCAAGCTCACCAGTCAATTCCTTTTTTCTCAGAATGTACCCGACTGTTGATTTTGCTACTCCAAGCATGTCTGCTATCTCTCTGATGGATTTTTTCTTTTTTTTCAGCCTCAGGATGTTCTGCTTCACCTCAATTGAGAGTTGCTTAGACCGCATGTTGTCTGGTCACAGCAACAGCTTCCAAATGCAAAACCACACACCTGTAATCAACCCCAGACCGTTTAACTACTTCATTGATTACAGGTTAACGAGGGAGATGCCTTCAGAGTTAATTGCAGCCCTTAAAGTCCCTTGTCCAATTACTTTTGGTCCCTTGAAAAAGAGGAGGCTATGCATTACAGAGCTATGATTCCTAAACCCTTTCTCCGATTTGGATGTGAAAACTCTCATATTGCAGCTGGGAGTGTGCACTTTCAGCCCATATTATATATATAATTGTATTTCTGAACATGTTTTTGTAAACAGCTAAAATAACAAAACTTGTGTCACTGTCCAAATATTTCTGGCCCTGACTGTATATATAATATATATTTGTATTTTTATTATTAATTATTACTAGGATTATTATTAATGTAAGGTTGGACAGAGTCGGCAAACAATGTTGCTTTTTCTATTGTTTAACAAGCAATCCTTTGATTTTGCAGTGGAGCGGCTATTTCATCTGCAAAACTGTGTTGCTGATTGTAATGACACAGTCATGCAAAATCATCAAACAATTAATACTGCTCCATATGGCCCTACCCTATGTGTAAGTAGGCTGACATTTCTCATACATCTATGTTATAATCACTGATTAGAGCTTTGTTCGATTATTTTCAGGGGTTAGAGTAATGCAGATATAGAGGGCTATTCTTATTATGTTAAAGGGACACTGTCATGTCAGAAAACGCTTTATACTGGGTTAGGCCTGCGACACACATCCGTGCCGCCGGCACGTGTTTGTCATTTTTTACACGTACCGGCGGCACGGAGACACGTACAGCAATGCTACCCTATGGTAGCAGGCACACACACGTAAAACCACACGGAACGTGTGTCCATGTGCGTTTGTACGTGTGTGCGTTTTTCAAAGCGCTGACATGTCCGTTTTTCTCCAGCAGCACGGGTGTCACACGGCCCGCACCCGTACTACACGGGTGTAGTGTGGGTGCGGTCCCATGTGACACGCGCCGGAGAAAACACACGTGTCAGTGAGAAAAAAAAAAACATTAACTCACCTTCTCCAGCCCTCCTGTCTCTGCCGCTGCTGCCTCTTGCTGCCGACCGCCGCTCATTAATCTCATAGAGTATTCACTTCACCGCCTGGCGGCAGCAGCAGCGGGTAGACGGGAGGGCTGGAGACTGAGGATCAGCACCACGGACAGCAGCACAGACAGCAGGAAGGACCAGGTGAGTATGATAATTACCAATTCTACGTGTGCTATCGCAGATAGCACACGTAGAACACACGTGGCCTGCACGTACCAGAGACACGTACTTACCTGCACGCAACACGCAGGGGAAATACGTGTCTCTCGGCACGTGCGTGAATTTCACGTGAATGTGGCAGAGGCCTTAAACTGCATGTAAATAGATTTAAAATGCTGCTTGCCTGCCTTACTGGAAGTGCAGCTACTGGGAGAATATGAACGTGTTTCTTTCATGTTGTCAATCACTTTAAGGGGGTGCTCACATTAGCGTACAGCATCCAATGCAAGAGCTTAGGATGCAATATACTAATGACACTCGGCTCAGACTCTGCTGTGTCATTCACTGTGATCTGATTCTCTAGCATGTGAGAGTTGGATCACAGGTGTGGAGAAGAGGGATATATTTAATTCTCCATCTTCTCCATTGCCTGTCTCTGTTTATATTGGACTGCATTTGGATGACATCCGAGTCCAGTTCAAGGTTTCAAATGCACCCATTGACTATGGGTGTGCATGATCTGATATACACTGCTAAACACAAACTTCTGTAATTTTTTTTCTCATGCCGCATCGGCATGAATAAACAAATTACAGATCTGACCTTTATCATTGAGTAACAATGCGAGATTTTCTCCCATTATGCCGGTATGGTTGTACTATAAAGCACCACGCTAAAGCACCACCCTAGTGGGGGAGAGGAGATGGGGGGTTTCGGTGATGAAGTGGTGTTTTAACTCTAAAGGCCCTGTTACACGCTACGATTTATCTGACGATATGTCGTCAGGGTCACGGTTTTCGTGCCGCACTTCCATCGTCGTTAGCGACGTAGTTGCATGTGACACCTACGAGCGACTCCAAATGATCTTAAAAATAGCGAAAATCATTGATCGTTGATACGTCATTCAGTTTAAAAATATTGTTTGTCGTTTCGAACGCAGCAGTCATATTGCTACGTTTGACACCCTGCCAACGACGAACAGCATTGTTAGTGCGTCCATCATCAGCGACGCAGGCGTGTCGTTACGATCAATGCTCCATGCCTCCTCCGCTCTGATTGGTGGTACCAACTGCGTTCTGATTTGGCAGGCATAGTTGATAAGGCAGACACAAATCATAGGAGATTCTGACAGTATTGGAAGTTGAGGCGTGCAGAGGGCGAGGCAATCACATGCTAGGGTGTATCCTATGAACAATTATACGCCTCTGTCGTTGCCGTAATCGTTGGTAGGAATGCTGTGTGATGGTGTCCACACGACTGCCTTGGTCAAACAATATATCGCTGAACGATGTTGCGTCATTTGGGAGATGGGTACAAAACGACTTATGAGCGATCTCAGCAAATCATAGCAATGATCTGGGCATATCACATCGCTAACGAGATCGCTAGCAATGTTGTTGTGTGTAAAGCAGCCTTAAGTCTGCTGCGCCTACTCTTAGGCTGGGGCCACACGGGGCACTACGGCGATGCTCGCATGAGACTCGGCTCGCGCTGGCAGCACAGCAGGAGCCGAGTGTCATACGAGTCTGCCTGCATCTGAGGTCCGATCATGTGAGCAGACCTCAGCTGCGGGGGGAGGGCCGGCACTCAGGAGGGGAGGGAGGGATTTCTCTCCCTCTCTCCTCCGTAGTCGCCTATTGCCATTCTCGCACTGCACTGGCAGTACACCGGTGTACCGCGAGTGCAGTGCGATTTTTCTCTCGCCCCATTCACTGGAATGGGTGCGAGAGAAAGAGTCTCAGCTTACAATCGCAGCATGCTGCGATTGTTTTCTCAGTCCGATTAGGGCTGAGAAAATAATCGCTCATGTGTGCTGTCACACAGGCTAGAATTGGTCCGAGGGGAATGCGATGTTTTATTGCACTCCACTCGCACCGATTTTCTCGCCGTGTGGCTTAGGCCTTATACTTATCCTTTTTCAGCTCCGCTTCGGTTCTTGGTGTCACCTTGTGCTTGTACCTTTTGACAATCACATGTTATGCACAAGTGTTCAATGCAGATCGAGACTCTCATAGAGTTATGACATAGACTTATAGACTATCTGTCCGTATCTATCACTCACTAGATCATCATTAAATTTTCTAGGACACGTCTCTTACCCTGTCAGCTAAACCTTCCCATTTTGGGATAGTCCCAACATTTAACTATTTTTGACCCTACTCACAATCTGTTGCTAAGCAGAACTCAACCCCTTAACACAGTGGTCTCAAACTCATCTGGGTATATGGGCCACACATCATTTTGGCAAAGATCAGGTAGTAATGTGTCCCATCCTGGTCCCCATATTGTAGTAATCTCCCCCATCCTGATCCCTGTCTTGTAGTTATGTCCTCCATTTTGGCCCCCTTCTTGTAGTAATGTCCCCATCCAGATCACCTTATTGTAGTAATGTGCTCCATCCTGGTCCCCATGTTGTAGTAATGTCCCCATCCTGAATTAATGTGCTCCATCATGGTCCCCATCTTGTTATAATGTAATGTCCCCATCCTGTAGCAATGTGCCCATACTGGTCCTCATCCTGTAGTAATGCCCCGTCCTGGTCCTCTCATAGTAATGTTCTCATCATGGTCCACCTCTTGTAGTAATGTGCCTCATTTTGGTCCCTTTCTTGTGGTAATATACCCCATCGTGGTCCCCTTCTTGTAGTAATGTGTCCATCCAGTAGTAATGTGCTTCATACTGGTCCATCCTAGGTCCTTCATCTTCCTGGTCCCCATCTTGTTGTAATGTCCCCATCCTGGTCCCCATTTTGTTGCAATGACCTCATTCTGGTCCCCATCTTGTAGTAATGCCCCATGATGGTCCCCTTCACATCACTGGGGGGTATGTACATCAATGGGGTAGTTCTCTTGAAGAAATGTGACCACTTTGAATCGCGTTGAGAAATAAACCGCCCTTCACCTGGAGAAAATGCATTGGTCTCTGTCACTTCCACAGTCGCAACCACGCCATTTGTCTGCCAGTTTTTGCAATAAAAGTAGCATACATTACATAATAGCTCTATTAGACCTGGTCAGGCTGGTATACTTACCTTGTAATACCAATTCAAAATAAGAGTATAATTTTTTCTAAACGTTTGCCAGCCAAAAATTGGAATGAGCACTAGCTGGTCTCATTAAATTCTTAAATTAATCTAAGGATTTTGCAACCATTCTAAGATGAATTTGCAATGTAAATATATCACATGCATCAGGCATAAGAGATCTATTTAGTTATGTAGGGAGTTTGTATTATGAAGTCTGATGACAGATCTGCTTTACGAATGACATAGTACAAAATATAACCCAATTTATACCAAATTTATAAACAAAGAAGTCTTTGATTAGAATATAAAAAGTATCTGACCACATTGAGGGTAATGTCAATATGCAATAAACTTGCCAAAGCGTACAGAGTTTAAAAATAACAGGCAAAAGGTACTGTACACAGCAATGTGACATATATATTGTTTGTTGGTAGAGATAATTGAAATATTGGTAACACAGTGGTTTGCAATGAAGAGTTGTATACTAGTGTCCTGGGTAAAAAGGAATTCCACCAGGGCTACCCAAATGTTATTTCCTCTCTTTGTACAGTGTTAACATGCGTTAAACAGTTAGTGATAAATATCTGAAATATCATATATTTTATATTGATTATTGTATTGCCATGCTGTAATGTGCAAAGGTTTTAGGCAGGTATGAAAATGCTGCAAAGTAAGAATGCTTCAAAAGTAAAAATGTTAATAATTTAACAAAATGCACAGTGAATGAACAAAAGGTAAATCTATATCAAATCAATGCTTGTTGTTATCACTCTGTCTTCAAAACATCATCAGTTCATCCAGGTACACTTGAAGGAAGGTGTGGACGCCGGGCTGTGAGGGCTCTGCACTCCTTTGCCAGAGATAAACAGTGTTTGTAGAACACTTCGGGCGGGGTGTGCAACACTTAATGTTCTCTTTAGGGCAGCATCCATTACCCCGCAGGTGGTTATTGTTGTAGACGTAGCAGATAGACACACGACAATGAGATTCTCTTGCCAAATGATGTTTAACAATACACTTTGTTTTCCATCATCATGACAGATATGACTGCACTTTTACGGTTCTGCTGTGGTACTCCATCTGGCCTATCCCACTATCTGGGACCTCGTCCTACAGCTGCCATGCCTCCGATTCCCCCCTTCTGCTCTCTTTGACAACCCATGGTCCTCTCACTGCCCCTGATGGCTTCTAGTCCCTTGACGTCCTTTGCCAAGTATAAGGTTCTCTGCCCCAATGGCCATCTACTCCCTGGACTATTCTAAGTCTGTCCGGAGGTGAGCCGTAGACTCCGGACTCTTTGAGGATACCTCCGGGTTCCCCAACGGGCCCAAGTTACAAGGCCAGGTCTTCAGTCCAGGAATTCCACTGCAAAACTGATTCTCAGCTCTCATAAGAAGTGACTCTCAGCTCAACACTAGTTCCACCCCCCATTGAGCTGAATCTGGCATGACCTGTTTCTGTTACACATTACACTTTACATAACCATACTCTTTACATTGTAAGGTGTTTGACCCCCCAAACACAATTGTACACAATTTTTGAAGGAACTTAACAAGGAGGTTGTTCCAAACATTTGGTTGAAATAACCACAGATCCTCTGTAGATGTTGGCTTATGAAAATCCTTTTGTTTCTTCATGTAATCCCACACAGACTGGATGTTATGTAGAGCATGGCTTTTTCAATATAAAGTGACTGCTGACTTTTCTTCTGGGACCAGACAAACACTTCCATTTTCAGCATTCAGTGGAGTACAAAAAAAGGGCTTCAAGTGACCTCATGATGGCGAATTCTCCAGTCTACTCTTTGCCTAAGGCCTCTTTCACACGTATGTGCCTCCGGTATGTATTTAGCAGTTTTCTCACGTACTGGAGACACGTACACACGTAGACCTACGTATTCCTATGGTTTTGGACACACGTACGTTTTTTCGCACGGAACGTGTGTCCCTTCCGTACTTACGTGTGTCCGTGTGTTTCTCACGCTGACATGTCCGTTTTATCTCCGATATCACGGGTGTCACATGGAACGCACATGGACCACACAGATGTGTTCCGTGTGACACGCACCGGAGAAAAGACATGTGTCTGCGAGAAAAAAACCCCAAAACTTTACTCACCTTCTCCAGCCCTCCTGTCTCTGCCGCTGCTGTCACTTGCTTCCGACCGCCGCTCATTATGCTCATTGAATATTCACTTCACCGCGGCTGGAAGCTGCAGCAGCTGGGAGTCGGCAGGACCGGAGACCGAAGATCAGCACCACGGACAGCGACGCCAGGGACAGGTGAGTAGAAAGTTCCCGTTCTCTGTGTGTTATCACGAATAACACACGGAAAACACACGTAGGCAATAAACACGGGTCACGGAGGGCAAAATGCACCTCTGACACGTCCGTGAAAAACGTGCGTGGTTTTTCACGAACGTGTGAAAGAGGCCTAAACTAGATTAAAATACTAAATAATTACCATAATAAATATCTTGCACGAATACTCTACTGCAAAGCTAGTAAATTTTAGATTGAGTAATGCAGTTTGACGAACTATGCAGCATTAACTCCATCATGAAATATGAATACATCTAATGAACCTGAAAATAAAAAAAAAATTTAAAAAAAGCCACAACCCTTAATACTGTACTATCCTTCATGGTTGACGTACAGTACATGAGTATGTGTTCTTTTTAACCCCTGACATGTCATGAAGAGAAAATGTATCTTTGTTTAAAAAAAAAACCAGACATTGGAAATCATTGGCACTTCTGGTACAAGTCTCCTTAAATCCTCAATCTATTTATAATTCATATGCATCACATATACCATAATATGGACTTCAATGACTCGAAGACTGAATTATTTGCCTAAGCCCATAAGCTTTTCTCTGAACATAAAGTATGTTGTCACTTCTGCAATATGACATTTGATGCCACTAATTCTTGAGACAGCATAGTGCTATAAAAACATCATGAGGGTAAGGCTTTTGGATCTCTAATAAAGAAAATGGGGTTCTCAAATTCTCACTGAGTCCTCTGACATTTCTCATCACACGTCCAGAATGGCTGCATATTATAGGATTCATATAAGAATACTATCACGTCAGCGAGGAAGCTGCAAGAGTGTTGTATGAATTCAGGAGGAGTCATCTGATACCAAATCTACTGCATCTGTGTATTCCCAACCCAAAAAACTAAGATACATGGGATTTGAAGCATCTATTAAAGGGTATCTTTCAGTAGGATCAACCCACCCTAAAGGGGGCTTTACACGCTGCGATATTGTTAATGTTTTATTGTCGGGATCACGTTGCTAGTGACGCACATCCGGCGTCATTAACGATATCGCAGCGTGTGACACTTACCAGCGACCTTAAGTGACCTCAAAAATGGTGAAAATCGTTCACCATGGAGAGGTCGTCCCAAAACCAAAAATCGGTAATGGTTGATTATCAATGTGGTTCGTTGCTCCTGCAGCAGCACACATGGCTGTGTGTGACACCGCAGGAGCGAGGAACGTCTCCTTACCTGCGGGCGGCCGCAATGCGGAAGGAAGGAGGTGGGCGGGATGTTACGTCCCGCTCATCTCCGCCCCTCCGCTTTGATTGGCCGGTCGCTTAGTGACGTCGCGGTGACGTCGCTGTGATGCCGAATGTCCCTCCCCTTTGAGGGAGGGATTGTTCGGCAGTCACAGCGCCGACCCCGACCAGGTAAGTGCGTGTGACGCTGCCGTAGCGATAATGTTCGCTGCGGCAGCAATCACATGAAATCGCATGCACGACGGGGGCGGGTGCTTTTGCGTACAATATCGCTAGCAATTGCTAGCAATATCGTAGCATGTAAAGCCCGCTTAAGCCGTCGAAAAGGCATTTAGGTCATAGGAAGTTGAATAAAATGATACTTTGATATCTGAGATGCAATATCTTATTCCAAAGAAATGCACATTTTTCTTATATGTAAATGAGCTGTTCAGATGTTTTGGCTGGACACAGATCTCCCTGAGAATCTGCCTCCAACTTATTTTTTATGAAAGAGGAGTTATCCATGTGAGACATGTAAATTAGGAGAGCAGACTGTCAGTTATTATATGTCCCACACTGGCACTACTCTGCTACTGAATGCAGTCGCCTTACCACAGCACTACATCTACCCACAGCTGCTTTTTGCGGCAATATACATTATTCTGATAGAGGTCATGATTCTCGAACAAAACATTAATGTACCTTTTGTTTTTGGATTGCGTGAACAAATTTTCACCATTTCTACTGCATACCATTGCCTACC
Source organism: Anomaloglossus baeobatrachus (assembly GCF_048569485.1). NCBI lineage: Eukaryota > Metazoa > Chordata > Amphibia > Anura > Aromobatidae > Anomaloglossus > Anomaloglossus baeobatrachus. The sequence continues at coordinate 475,115,939 of NC_134358.1, read as the reverse complement.
GAGGTAGCATATACTTACACTATAAATTGGTTTCCTACTCAGGCACCACCTGTTACACGCACATAAGTGCACACGTGCTAAAAAATGTAGAATAAGGTCTTTTATTAAAACTACTCCACCTTAGGCCCGTTTCACACATCCGGCATTTTGCCAGATTGCCAGATCCGGCACACTCCAGTACAGCGTAGATACTGTACAATGGCATCGCGGCAAGCTCCGGTCACATGCTCCAGTCACATGACAGTATGTGACCGGAGGTTGCCACGAAACCATTGTACTGTATTACACTGTACTGGAGTGTGCCAGATCCGGCAACCTGGCAAAATGCTGGATGTGTGAAACGGGCCTTACCCGCCTGGTTCTCGTACAGACTTGAGGTCCCTGCTGTGCAAAATCTAAAGGTTACTGTGTAGACTGAAAAAACCCTAACTAATTGACTACTCAGACCTTTTGCTTCCTAAGCAGTCGTCGAGGCTTTCACGTACCTTCTTAGGAAACCGGGGGAAGGTGCAGAGTAAAATAAGGTAAACCAAAGTTATAACCTGCCAGGAGAAACAGAAAACAAACAGATTGTAGTTCCAAGCAGTTCAGAAATATTATTAGCAGGAAATGGAAGCTCGGGGAAGTTTTATGCAGTTACATCCACCAGACAATCGTGCATACTAAATTGTATAATAGGAAATACGTTTTGGCAGAATGGCAATGAACACACAAAGTATCCACACAGAGACACAGTGCTCAGAACCTGAACAGCAGCCAAACCTAACCGTGGCTCAGTGGAGAGGGAAACTGACCACAGCACAGGAGACTGCCAGATCACATCCAAAGCATGACACCACCTCTTTCATGGAGTTATGTAGATCATTATATACAATATGCCCATATAGACAGCTTAGCAGGGTTGATCCTTTTAAGTAGTATAATAAAATGGGTAGGTAGGATGGTTGTGAGGTTCCCCATTAATAAAACAATGACAGACCATTTAAGTAGAAAGAGTATACTTTCATTTCTTCATACAACAGTGACATAGCCAGCTTGATGGTTGAAAATCCCATATAGATTATAGAGACTTGGTGTTTGTGTGCCGCCCCCGTGTCAGCAGTAGAGATGAGCGAACCGGTCGCGGTTCAGCTCGAGGTCGGTTCGCCGAACGGAGCTCCCGTTCGAGTTCGGTTCGTGGAACGTTCGACGAACCGAACTCGAACTGCATAGGAAACAATGGCAGGCATTCACAAACACATAAAAACACCTAGAAAACACCCTCAAAGGTGTCCAAAAGGTGACAAACAACTCACAACACAACACAAACACATGGGAAAGTGACAAGGACATATACTCATGCGAAAACAAAAGAGCTGGACAAGGAAAAAGAGGAGGACACACAGATGAGTATATGCAAGGAAACATCGATGCCATTACTGTGCAACTTGAGTCCTGCTCATTTTAGGCTTCCAATCTGGATAAATTGCCTGAGATTGCAAAGTATGCCTTGGGGATCTTGTCGTGTCCTGCAGCCAGCGTTCTCTCGGAACCTGTCTTCAGTGCTGCTGGGGGTCTGCTGGCAGATAAGCACACGCGTCTGTCCACTGACAATGTGGACATGGCTCTCAGAGGACTTTTCTTCCCCTGGGTCAGCCAGGGGACGGGAAAGGCACGCGTATTTTTGAGAGTGCTTCATGCAAAGCATTTTTTTCATTTTGAAAAGGGGCATCAACTGATGTCAGTCAAGTGGGGTGTGTGTGGCCCAATTAGTGGCAACGAGGGAGACTGTGGTTGGAGTCCCCTCGCTGTGTTTCTAAAAGAACCAAGATGAACAAGTCATGGCTCTCAGAGGACTTTTCTTCCCCTGGGTCAGCCAGGGGACGGGAAAGGCACGCGTATTTTTGAGAGTGCTTCATGCAAAGCATCTTTTTCATTTTGAAAAGGGGCATCAACTGATGTCAGTCAAGTGGGGTGTGTGTGGCCCAATTAGTGGCAACGAGGGAGACTGTGGTTGGAGTCCCCTCGCTGTGTTTCTAAAAGAACCAAGATGAACAAGTCATGGCTCTCAGAGGACTTTTCTTCCCCTGAGTCAGCCAGGGGACGGGAAAGGCACGCGTATTTTTGAGAGTGCTTCATGCAAAGCAGCTTTTTCATTTTGAAAAGGGGCATCAACTGATGACAGTCAAGTGGGGTGTGTGTGGCCCAATTAGTGGCAACGAGGGAGACTGTGGTTGGAGTCCCCTCGCTGTGTTTTTAAAAGAACCAAGATGAACAAGTCATGGCTCTCAGAGGACTTTTCTTCCCCTGGGTCAGCCAGGGGACGGGAAAGGCACGCGTATTTTTGAGAGTGCTTCATGCAAAGCATCTTTTTTCATTTTGAAAAGGGGCATCAACTAATGTCAGTCAAGTGGGGTGTGTGTGGCCCAATTAGTGGCAACGAGGGAGACTGTGGTTGAAGTCCCCTCGCTGTGTTTCTAAAAGAACCAAGATGAACAAGTCATGGCTCTGAGAGGACTTGTCTTCCACGGGAAAGGCACGAGTATTTTTGAGAGTGCTTCATGCAAAGCATCTTTTTCTTTTTCAAAAGGGGGGTCAACTGATGCCAGTCAAGTGGGGTGTGTGTGGCCCAATTAGTGGCAACGATGGAGACTGTGTTTGGAGTCCCCTCGCTGTGTTTTACATGATTTTCGAAGGGCATGACATGCCTAAGAGGTTGAGTTTCACCATCTGCAACTTGTTGGCAACAGAAAGGCTGCCTTTACACCCTTTTGAGACCAAGGATTTTCGAGACCTTATGCCCATTGCAGTGCCCCAAGAGCCGATGGCCAGTCGTCACTCCTTCTCCAAGAAAGGCGTGCCCGCGCTACCACAGTAGGTCGCACACAACCTCACCGATTCCTTGAGAAACTCTGTGTGTGACAGGGTGCATTTCACCACAGATACTTGGACCAGTAAGCATGGACAGGGGAGTTACATGTTGCTGACTGGGCACTGGGTAACTATTGTGAGAGATGGAGAAGGGTTTGCTGTACAAGTCTTGCCGTCCCCATGACTTGTGTGTCAATCCTTCCTCTGTATGTACAAGTTCCTCCACTGCTTCTGCCTCCTCAACCTCGTGTGGGTCCTCCACCTCGGCCCAAACCCTGTGTGGTCAGTCCACCCTTCCTTGTAACTGCGCCCAAGGAATCCCACACACCTCCTTACTATGCTGGCAGCAGAGCTCAAGGCCATCAGGCGGTCAAATGTTTACTTTGAAATGTAGGGGAAATGTGAGACACCGCTGAGGAATTGTGGACGGTTAGCTCTGGAGAGTGAGACCGAGTTTCATCAATGGTTGTCTCCACTCAACCAGCAGCCAGGGAAGGTCGGGTGCGACAATGATGCAAACCAGTCTGCGACCCTTCTTCAGGGCAATGTGGCACACATGCCTTGTATGGCTCACGTGTTGAACCTGGTTGTCCAGCAATTTTTAAAACACTATCCCGGCCTACATGGCCTTCTGACCAGGGCACGGTGTAACGTCTGCCTGGATCGACACACTCAGATGGGCTGTAAAGGATAGGCTAGAGGCAAGCCACTCACCAAGCTGGCCACCCAGAACCCTGAAACCCTTTAACCCCTATACAGTGATTTGGAATTACACAGGGCCCAAGTTGATCAATACCTGTGGAAGGCTGCAGTTCCAGAGAATAGTAGTCATGCAGGGTCAAAAACATTAATTGAGGAAGAGGAACAGAATGGGATGGCCAGGACTTAATCAGAAAACAAGCAGAGGTGAAATGCGGATCAGCCAACGAGGTACATAAACAGCAAGCAGGAAAAGTAGTCAGGTAACAAGCACAGAAACTCATAAAACTGAACTGGGGGTAACAGTAACAAAAGGTTCATAGCTTTGTCTGGCAGTGGTCTGCAGACAGGAGGGGCCTAAAAAAGGGTGTGGTGTCTTCCCATTGGTTGTAGCTGAATGATGGTACTTCATCTGTGAGATACCCACCACCTACATTCAGCCTGTGGTTCTGTATCTGTCAAGGTAACGCAACCCAGTGGGTGACCATAACCTGCGTCCACCTGCACCGCTGGCATCGACTCCTTTCCCATCATCAGCACTATGCACGAAAGGAACACGTTGTCACCTGGCGACCGGAGTACAAATTGATTGAGTGGACTACGTTGGTGACTTAACAGCCGTGTGCGGCAATGATGCAAACCTGTCTGCGGCCCTTCGTCAGGGCAATGTGACACACGTGCCTTGTATGGCTCACGTGTTGAATCTGATTCTCCAGCAAATTTTAAAATACCATCCCGGCCTACATGGCCTTTTGCAGCGGGCACGCTGCTATGTGCTCACTTTCATCCTTCGCACCCAGCAGCTCAACAACTTTCATCGCTCCTGAAGTCTTAGGGTCTGGCGGTTAAACGCCAGAAATGCGATGTTCCGACACGCAGGAATTGGAATCTGCACATGTTGCAGCATCTGTGGCAGCACCGCAGAGCCCTGCTGAAATACGGTATGATGTATACCCTGGGCTAACTTGATCCAGAGGTGGTGCAGATCACGCTGCTGGAGTGGTGTCAGATCAAGGACCTATGCACCCTACTACACAGTTTACAAATGTCGACGAAGATGTTTAGCACTAGCGATGCCATTCTCAGCATGACAATTCTGGTCATCTACAAGATGGAGCACACTGTAAGCATTATTCGGAGTCAGGTGTTGGTCCAAGAGCAAGGGGAGGAAGTACAGGAGGAGTCATATGCAGAAGGGATAATAAGATGTAAAAGGTCCATACGTTGAGCGGCACCTATGCGGCAGTCATGGTGGGGGATAGGGATTAACAAGGGCGCATAGTATCAGCAAAAATTGTTGAGGAAGGTGCAGGAGCCCATGAAGAAATGGAGGACGAACTTGCGATGGGCATGGAAGACTCAGCAGATGAGTGAGAGCTTGCTCACATTTCGGTTGTGCAAGGTTGGAGGGAGAGGGCAGAGGAAGGAGGCACGATTCTCACCTCTCTGCCACCAACAAACCAAGGACTTGGTCCTCCTGGATGCACAAGACACATGAGCGCCTTCTTGCTGCACTACCTACAACATGACCCTCGGATTGTACGAATTCGAAGTAATGCTAACTACTGGGTTGCCACACTGTTAGATCCCCGGTACAAGACAAAATTTGGCGAAATAATTCCAGCCATAGAAAGGGACGCACGTATACAGGAGTATCTGCAGAAGGTGGTACGGATTCTTAGATCTGCTTTTCCAGTAAACACCAGTGCTGCACAGAGTGAATCTCAATGCTTTGTCATGGATAGGAGGAAATGGTCTTTTACTTGTCCACATCTGAGGGACCGAGGGCTGGCTGTTGTGCTGAGATGCCATTGAGTACGGTGTCCCTGCAGAGTTGCACTTTTGGTCGTATAACAAATGAGTTGAAAAAGGACAGATGCTGGTGGAAAGGGGAACAGGTGTGTTGGAAAGGGGAAAAAAGTTTTTGTCCGTGGGTTTGGTGGTTAAGCAAAAGTAACATTTGATGAAGAAACACCATCTGTTACGGTGGGACTAGCAGATTTGGATAAGGTGGTATATACTATGTTACCGGTATATAACGAAAATTAATAAGAAAAGAAAGAGAAAGGTATATATCCCCATCAGCAGTCAATGTCCACCGTGCTCCCAGATGGAAAAGGAGAGGTTGGCAACTGGAAGGTTTGGTGGAGGATACAGAGCTGTGTGGCTATGAAACTAATAGTTGCCTGAACCGAGTTAGACGCCACTCGGATCTTGAGACTGGGAGCCCTGTTAGCGTCACAGGGTCCACACGCCCACCCAGCCCAGGAACTCCCTGTTAACATCACAGGGGCCATTCAGTACGCTGACCGTGTGCGTAGGGGCACACCTGTGGACAGCAGGCGCATCAGCAGCAGCAGGCCTGTTAATGCCACTGGGCTGCACAAGCAGGACTGGTAGGACAGGAGCTGGTCTTAACCGTTCTGCGTTACCAACTGTGGTGGCGGCCTGCATCGACGCCCTATCCCTGTCTACCTCTGGCCTAAAGCCACAATGGGTTCAACACATGGAGGTGTGCTCTTTCGGAGCATAATAGAAGACTGCGCACCTCCTTGTTGGCTCCAGCCCGTTTTATAACCTAGGTCCGCCCCAAACCAGGGTGGACCACAATACACCTCCTGGAGACAAAAGCAGAGTGACACGTCATGAGTGGCATAACTAGCGTCCTATATGGAACCGCAACTTCAATAATGACCTCATGGCTGCCACGACACAAACACCTCACCAGTCATCGTCTGACCATCAATAATGAGGTGACAAGTCATAGTTGCGGGCCTCTGCAAGCCATTTGGGAGTGGCCTGGCCACATCGTCAGGACACCTGATGTCCTGTGGTCTATATGGGCCCCCCCACATCAGGGGCAGGGCCAAAGAGTTCATTACCGGACCTAGTCTCTGATGCAGTAAGTGCCTAAGCATGGTCAGTTGCATGAAATAGAGTCTCTGAAAAAAGACTATCAGCTTTAGCATGGTGTCTCGGCACAAAACAGGACTTAGACCCGGCACGGAATGCAAGTACCTGTGCAAAGAGGCTTTTCACACTAAGTGTGGGAGCATGCAAGGTATCCCGAAATGAAGACTTAGCCTCAGGAATGGCACAGTCAGGCTGAGCATACTCACTAGGCGAAACACTGTAGTTAGGCTGCAGCTGGGGTAAATCGGCACACGCATGCGCAATAGCTGCCTCTCCACACTTAGACGTGGAGGAGAAATTGCTCTTCGGGTGTGGACTTGGAGATGCTGTCTATGAACAGAAGGAAAAGCTAAAGAAAGCCTCACTTTCTATCCCTCCGAATTATCAAATGCAGCAATGAATTCCCTGAGTTTGCTATAACATTAGCGTAGCAAAATATGCATGAAGGTGTCCTGCACAGGTGCTAGAAATAGCTTGGCACCAGTGGGACAATAATGAAATACAACATCCAGTTCTATGATGCCACTAAATGGCAGTATTTTTTGCTATCATTATAGCTTATTAAAAACAGAGCAGGAGGGTGTCATGCAGAGGTGCTGCACATAGATTTGCACCAGTGGGGCACTAATGGAGTACAACAGCCACTTCTTGTATGCCACTACGTTTACTCAATTTTTGGTATTATAATGTCTTAGTAAGTAACAATGAGTTTGAGTGTGCAATGCAGGCAGAGGTGCTGCAAATATCTTTGCACTACTGGGACTATACAGAAGTCCAATAGCCATGTTTAGGATGCCACTAAGTTCACTCAGTGTTTGCTAGTATAATGGCTTATTAACAATGAGTTTGAGTGTGCAATGCAGGCAGACGGGCTGCAAATATCTTTGCACTAGTGGGACTATACAGAAGTCCAATAGCCACGTTTAGGATGCCACTAAGTTCACTCAGTGTTTGCTAGTATAATGGCTTAGTAACAATGAGTTTGAGTGTGCAATGCAGGCAGAGGTGCTGCAAATATCTGTGCACTACTGGGACTATACAGAAGTCCAATAGCCACGTTTAGGATGCCACTAAGTTCACTCAGTGTTTGCTAGTATAATGGCTTAGTAACAATGAGTTTGAGTGTGCAATGTAGGCAGACGTGCTGCAAATATCTGTGCACTACTGGGACTATACAGAAGTCCAATAGCCACGTTTAGGATGCCACTAAGTTCACTCAGTGTTTGCTAGTATAATGGCTTAGTAACAATGAGTTTGAGTGTGCAATGCAGGCAGACGTGCTGAAAATATCTGTGCACTACTGGGACTATACAGAAGTCCAATAGCCACGTTTAGGATGCTACTAAGTTCACTCAGTGTTTGCTAGTATAATGGCTTAGTAACAATGAGTTTGAGTGTGCAATGCAGGCAGACGTGCTGCAAATATCTGTGCACTACTGGGACTATACAGAAGTCCAATAGCCACGTTTAGGATGCCACTAAGTTCACTCAGTGTTTGCTAGTATAATGGCTTAGTAACAATGAGTTTGAGTGTGCAATGCAGGCAGACGTGCTGCAAATATCTGTGCACTACTGGGACTATACAGAAGTCCAATAGCCACGTTTAGGATGCCACTAAGTTCACTCAGTGTTTGCTAGTATAATGGCTTAGTAACAATGAGTTTGAGTGTGCAATGCAGGCAGACGTGCTGCAAATATCTGTGCACTACTGGGACTATACAGAAGTCCAATAGCCATGTTTAGGATGCCACTAAGTTCACTCAGTGTTTGCTAGTATAATGGCTTAGTAACAATGAGTTTGAGTGTGCAATGCAGGCAGACGTCCTGCAAATATCTTTGCACTACTGGGACTATACAGAAGTCCAATAGCCACGTTTAGGATGCCACTAAGTTCACTGAGTGTTTGCTAGTATAATGGCTTAGTAACAATGAGTTTGAGTGTGCAATGCAGGCAGAGGTGCTGCAAATATCTGTGCACTACTGGGACTATACAGAAGTCCAATAGCCACGTTTTGGATGCCACTAAGTTCACTCAGTGTTTGCTAGTATAATGGCTTAGTAACAATGAGTTTGAGTGTGCAATGCTGGCAGACGTGCTGCAAATATCTGTGCACTACTGGGACTATTCAGAAGTCCAATAGCCACGTTTAGGATGCCACTAAGTTCACTCAGTGTTTGCTAGTATAATGGCTTAGTAACAATGAGTTTGAGTGTGCAATGCAGGCAGACGTGCTGCAAATATCTGTGCACTACTGGGACTATACAGAAGTCCAATAGCCATGTTTAGGATGCCACTAAGTTCACTCAGTGTTTGCTAGTATAATGGCTTAGTAACAATGAGTTTGAGTGTGCAATGCAGGCAGACGTCCTGCAAATATCTTTGCACTACTGGGACTATACAGAAGTCCAATAGCCACGTTTAGGATGCCACTAAGTTCACTGAGTGTTTGCTAGTATAATGGCTTAGTAACAATGAGTTTGAGTGTGTAATGCAGGCAGAGGTGCTGCAAATATCTGTGCACTACTGGGACTATACAGAAGTCCAATAGCCACGTTTTGGATGCCACTAAGTTCACTCAGTGTTTGCTAGTATAATGGCTTAGTAACAATGAGTTTGAGTGTGCAATGCAGGCAGACGTGCTGCAAATATCTGTGCACTACTGGGACTATTCAGAAGTCCAATAGCCACGTTTAGGATGCCACTAAGTTCACTCAGTGTTTGCTAGTATAATGGCTTAGTAACAATGAGTTTGAGTGTGCAATGCAGGCAGACGTGCTGCAAATATCTGTGCACTACTGGGACTATACAGAAGTCCAATAGCCACGTTTAGGATGCCACTAAGTTCACTCAGTGTTTGCTAGTATAATGGCTTAGTAATAATGAGTTGGAGTGTGCAAAGGGCAGGAGGGTACAGTGGCAGGGTTGTGGGTCTCTGGGTAGGGGAAAGGAAGCCTGCCTTTCTATCCCTCCTAATGGGGAAATGCAGCGAAGAAATCCCTGACCTTAGCTACACAGACGCTGTCATCTTGTGTAGCTGTTAAACTCTGTTTTAAACTCTGTCACCTATGGCTCTGACCCTGCCGGTATGAGCCCTTAAAAGGACTGATAGAAAGTGCTATCCCTAAGCTGTCCAGAGCTGTGTATGGAGCGTATACAGCAATATCGACGATAGGAGCTGCGCCAGTGATGTCTGACACCAAGGACGCAGAAGGCAGATAATGGCGTGCTGGAGGAAAATGTCCGGTTTTATAATGCAGGGACATGTGACATGGACATCCTATCACACATGCCGTTGCTTCTCTGGCTAAAAGTCCACTTAGCTGTGTGTGTGTCTGGGATTGGCTGACATGCTGGCCCTCCCCACTACACGCGCGCGCTTAGGGAAGGAAGACAAGGAAAAAAAAAAATGGCGATCGCCATTATCCATACAGCAGTGATCTGAACGCGCTGTTCCCGCACACTATACACTGAAATGTCATAATAGTGTGAGTCACAGAGTGACTTACACTATTACAGCGGAAAGCCAGCTAGGAATTAGCTGGTCTTTTTGCTGCTAGAACCGTTCTCGAACGTATCTAGAACTATCGAGCTTTTATCAAAAAGCTCGAGTTCTAATTCGATCTAGAACAGCCCCCAAAATCACTCGAGCCGCGAACTGGAGAACCACGAACCGCGCTCAACTCTAGTCAGCAGCCGGGCTGCTCGGATCTGGATCTGCGGTGGCTCAAGGGGTCTCCGGACACGGGGGTCGGGATCTTGTGGCCACTCAAATAAAAGGGGGAGTATTTACATGGGGCTGTTTGGTTAAAGTTCGTGACACCACCCGTAGTGTGTGGTAAGGTTGAAGTATCACCGCTGCAGCTGGGAGTACCAAGTTTGGATGGAGTGGGCAGCTAGGTGTTTAACCCTTCCACGGGTAGGGGGAATGCCCCGGGACTCGGTGATGGTAGGGAAAGCCGTGGAATGTAGGTTTGGGAGGCAGGGAGCAGGGAACTCACAGTTGATAGTCGTGGTGCTGGATGAGGCTGTGATGCTTTGGAAGGTCAGTAAACACAGAGACTGTAATTAAACCAAACGTCCTGGAGTACCGCTGCCGCTGAGGGAAGCCCGTCCAGGTGACCGTTCCCAAAGATGTTGCTTGGTGTGTTCCAGTCTAGTTCGGCCCTCCGGGAGCTTCTACTCCTCAGCCCCTCACACTCTGAGGGCTGCTGCCTCGCTGTCCTGGGAGCTCCAAGTCCCCCAACCTGCTCTCCCCCTGAGAACTACATAAGAGCTACTACTCTCCTTGCTCCACTGCCAACGACTGCCTAGTCACCTCCCCCCAGTCTGCTTAACCCTTCGGTGGGCGTCCCTTTCCTCACTGGACCTACCCACTAGTGTGTGTGTGTGTGGGATTTGCATGCTGGTCTTAGCAACATCATTGGGTGGCACCTGGAACCAAGGAAGAGATGGATACTGCATTGCCTAGTAAAAGACTATGTGAGCAAGGATGGTTGACCTTAGGCATCCTTGCTCACATAGTCTTTTACTAGGCAATGAGACTGCCCTTCCCGTGGTTGTTCCTTCCCGCTTTGAATATTTCCCAGGGGGCATTGCTCTAGAATCACTGCGTTGAGAAACACGTGATGGTGTCTCCGCAGTGGTGGATGTTGATCTCCCTAAGGTCAACCATCCTTGCTCACATAGTCTTTTACTAGGCAATGCTCCCACTAGCCAGATTCCTACTCCACACTGATGAGGGGCAAATACCCCGAAACGGCTGTCTGTGGATGGATACCATGTTTGGCATAGGTGGTCTCCTTGACTGGAGACTGTCCTTCCCGTGGTTGTTCCTTCCCGGTGAAAGACCTGGCTAGTTTCCTGCCAGCATTGAGAAACATGTGATGGTGTCTCCGCAGGCCTTCTTGCTTTGAATATTTCCCAGGGGGCATTGCTCTAGAATTACTGTGTTGAGAAACACGTGATGGTGTCTCCGCAGTGGTGGATGTTGATCTCCCTAAGGTCAACCATCCTTGCTCACATAGTCTTTTACTAGGCAATGCTCCCACTAGCCAGATTCCTACTCCACACTGATGAGAGGCAAATACCCCGAAACGGCTGTCTGTGGATGGATACCATGTTTGGCAGAGGTGGTCTCCTTGACTGGAGACTGCCCTTCCCGTGGTTGTTCCTTCCCGGTGAAAGACCTGGCTAGTTTTCTGCCAGCGTTGAGAAACATGTGATGGTGTCTCCGCAGGCCTTCTTGCTTTGAATATTTCCCAGGGGGCATTGCTCTAGAATCACTGCATTGAGAAACACGTGATGGTGTCTCCGCAGTGGTGGATGTTGATCTCCCTAAGGTCAACTATCCTTGCTCACATAGTCTTTTACTAGGCAATGCTCCCACTAGCCAGATTCCTACTCCACACTGATGAGGGGCAAATACCCTGAAACGGCTGTCTGTGGATGGATACCATGTTTGGCATAGGTGGTCTCCTTGACTGGAGACTGTCCTTCCCGTGGTTGTTCCTTCCCGGTAAAAGACCTGGCTAGCTTCCTGCCAGCGTTGAGAAACATGTGATGGTGTCTCCGCAGGCCTTCTTGCTTTGAATATTTCCCAGGGGGCATTGCTCTAGAATCACTGCGTTGAGAAACACGTGATGGTGTCTCCGCAGTGGTGGATGTTGATCTCCCTAAGGTCAACCATCCTTGCTCACATAGTCTTTTACTAGGCAATGCTCCCACTAGCCAGATTCCTACTCCACACTGATGAGGGGCAAATACCCCGAAACGGCTGTCTGTGGATGGATACCATGTTTGGCATAGGTGGTCTCCTTGACTGGAGACTGCCCTTCCCGTGGTTGTTCCTTCCCGGTGAAAGACCTGGCTAGTTTCCTGCCAGCGTTGAGAAACATGTGATGGTGTCTCCGCAGGCCTTCTTGCTTTGAATATTTCCCAGGGGGCATTGCTCTAGAATCACTGCATTGAGAAACACGTGATGGTGTCTCCGCAGTGGTGGATGTTGATCTCCCTAAGGTCAACCATCCTTGCTCACATAGTCTTTTACTAGGCAATGCTCCCACTAGCCAGATTCCTACTCCACACTGATGAGGGGCAAATACCCCGAAACGGCTGTCTGTGGATGGATACCATGTTTGGCATAGGTGGTCTCCTTGACTGGAGACTGCCCTTCCCGTGGTTGTTCCTTCCCGGTGAAAGACCTGGCTAGTTTCCTGCCAGCGTTGAGAAATATGTGATGGTGTCTCTGCAGGCCTTCTTGCTTTGAATATTTCCCAGGGGGCATTGCTCTAGAATCACTGCGTTGAGAAACACGTGATGGTGTCTCCGCAGTGGTGGATGTTGATCTCCCTAAGGTCAACCATCCTTGCTCACATAGTCTTTTACTAGGCAATGCTCCCACTAGCCAGATTCCTACTCCACACTGATGAGGGGCAAATACCCCGAAACGGCTGTCTGTGGATGGATACCATGTTTGGCATAGGTGGTCTCCTTGACTGGAGACTGCCCTTCCCGTGGTTGTTCCTTCCCGGTGAAAGACCTGGCTAGTTTCCTGCCAGCATTGAGAAACATGTGATGGTGTCTCCGCAGGCCTTCTTGCTTTGAATATTTCCCAGGGGGCATTGCTCTAGAATTACTGCGTTGAGAAACACGTGATGGTGTCTCCGCAGTGGTGGATGTTGATCTCCCTAAGGTCAACCATCCTTGCTCACATAGTCTTTTACTAGGCAATGCTCCCACTAGCCAGATTCCTACTCCACACTGATGAGGGGCAAATACCCCGAAACGGCTGTCTGTGGATGGATACCATGTTTGGCATAGGTGGTCTCCTTGACTGGAGACTGCCCTTCCCGTGGTTGTTCCTTCCTGGTGAAAGACCTGGCTAGTTTCCTGTCAGCGTTGAGAAACATGTGATGGTGTCTCCGCAGGCCTTCTTGCTTTGAATATTTCCCAGGGGGCATTGCTCTAGAATTACTGCGTTGAGAAACACGTGATGGTGTCTCCGCAGTGGTGGATGTTGATCTCCCTAAGGTCAACCATCCTTGCTCACATAGTCTTTTACTAGGCAATGCTCCCACTAGCCAGATTCCTACTCCACACTGATGAGGGGCAAATACCCCGAAACGGCTGTCTGTGGATGAATACCATGTTTGGCATAGGTGGTCTCCTTGACTGGAGACTGCCCTTCCCGTGGTTGTTCCTTCCCGGTGAAAGACCTGGCTAGTTTCCTGCCAGCGTTGAGAAACATGTGATGGTGTCTCCGCAGGCCTTCTTGCTTTGAATATTTCCCAGGGGGCATTGCTCTAGAATCACTGCATTGAGAAACACGTGATGGTGTCTCCGCAGTGGTGGATGTTGATCTCCCTAAGGTCAACCATCCTTGCTCACATAGTCTTTTACTAGGCAATGCTCCCACTAGCCAGATTCCTACTCCACACTGATGAGGGGCAAATACCCCGAAACGGCTGTCTGTGGATGGATACCATGTTTGGCATAGGTGGTCTCCTTGACTGGAGACTGCCCTTCCTGTGGTTGTTCCTTCCCGGTGAAAGACCTGGCTAGTTTCCTGCCAGCGTTGAGAAATATGTGATGGTGTCTCTGCAGGCCTTCTTGCTTTGAATATTTCCCAGGGGGCATTGCTCTAGAATCACTGCGTTGAGAAACACGTGATGGTGTCTCCGCAGTGGTGGATGTTGATCTCCCTAAGGTCAACCATCCTTGCTCACATAGTCTTTTACTAGGCAATGCTCCCACTAGCCAGATTCCTACTCCACACTGATGAGGGGCAAATACCCCGAAACGGCTGTCTGTGGATGGATACCATGTTTGGCATAGGTGGTCTCCTTGACTGGAGACTGCCCTTCCCGTGGTTGTTCCTTCCCGGTGAAAGACCTGGCTAGTTTCCTGCCAGCATTGAGAAACATGTGATGGTGTCTCCGCAGGCCTTCTTGCTTTGAATATTTCCCAGGGGGCATTGCTCTAGAATTACTGCGTTGCGAAACACGTGATGGTGTCTCCGCAGTGGTGGATGTTGATCTCCCTAAGGTCAACCATCCTTGCTCACATAGTCTTTTACTAGGCAATGCTCCCACTAGCCAGAGTCCTACTCCACACTGATGAGAGGCAAATACCCCGAAACGGCTGTCTGTGGATGGATACCATGTTTGGCATAGGTGGTCTCCTTGACTGGAGACTGCCCTTCCCGTGGTTGTTCCTTCCCGGTGAAAGACCTGGCTAGTTTCCTGTCAGCGTTGAGAAACATGTGATGGTGTCTCCGCAGGCCTTCTTGCTTTGAACATTTCCCAGGGGGCATTGCTCTAGAATTACTGCGTTGAGAAACACGTGATGGTGTCTCCGCAGTGGTGGATGTTGATCTCCCTAAGGTCAACCATCCTTGCTCACATAGTCTTTTACTAGGCAATGCTCCCACTAGCCAGATTCCTACTCCACACTGATGAGGGGCAAATACCCCGAAACGGCTGTCTGTGGATGGATACCATGTTTGGCATAGGTGGTCTTCTTGACTGGAGACTGCCCTTCCCGTGGTTGTTCCTTCCCGGTGAAAGACCTGGCTAGTTTCCTGCCAGCGTTGAAAAACATGTGATGGTGTCTCCGCAGGCCTTCTTGCTTTGAATATTTCCCAGGGGGCATTGCTCTAGAATCACTGCATTGAGAAACACGTGATGGTGTCTCCGCAGTGGTGGATGTTGATCTCCCTAAGGTCAACCATCCTTGCTCACATAGTCTTTTACTAGGCAATACTCCCACTAGCCAGATTCCTACTCCACACTGATGAGGGGCAAATACCCCGAAACGGCTGTCTGTGGATGGATATCATGTTTGGCATAGGTGGTCTCCTTGACTGGAGACTGCCCTTCCCGTGGTTGTTCCTTCCCGGTGAAAGACCTGGCTAGTTTTCTGCCAGCGTTGAGAAACATGTGATGGTGTCTCCGCAGGCCTTCTTGCTTTGAATATTTCCCAGGGGGCATTGCTCTAGAATCACTGCATTGAGAAACACGTGATGGTGTCTCCGCAGTGGTGGATGTTGATCTCCCTAAGGTCAACCATCCTTGCTCACATAGTCTTTTACTAGGCAATGCTCCCACTAGCCAGATTCCTACTCCACACTGATGAGGGGCAAATACCCCGAAACGGCTGTCTGTGGATGGATACCATGTTTGGCATAGGTGGTCTCCTTGACTGGAGACTGCCCTTCCCGTGGTTGTTCCTTCCCGGTAAAAGACCTGGCTGGTTTCCTGCCAGCGTTGAGAAACATGTGATGGTGTCTCCGCAGGCCTTATTGCTTTGAATATTTCACAGGGGGCATTGCTCTAGAATCACTGCATTGAGAAACACGTGATGGTGTCTCCGCAGTGGTGGATGTTGATCTCCCTAAGGTCAACCATCCTTGCTCACATAGTCTTTTACTAGGCAATGCTCCCACTAGCCAGATTCCTACTCCACACTGATGAGGGGCAAATACCCCGAAACGGCTGTCTGTGGATGGATACCATGTTTGGCATAGGTGGTCTCCTTGACTGGAGACTGCCCTTCCCGTGGTTGTTCCTTCCCGGTGAAAGACCTGGCTAGTTTCCTGCCAGCGTTGAGAAACGTGATGGTGTCTCCGCAGGCCTTCTTGCTTTGAATATTTCCCAGGGGGCATTGCTCTAGAATCACTGCATTGAGAAACACGTGATGGTGTCTCCGCAGTGGTGGATGTTGATCTCCCTAAGGTCAACCATCCTTGCTCACATAGTCTTTTACTAGGCAATGCTCCCACTAGCCAGATTCCTACTCCACACTGATGAGGGGCAAATACCCCGAAACGGCTGTCTGTGGATGGATACCATGTTTGGCATAGGTGGTCTCCTTGACTGGAGACTGCCCTTCCCGTGGTTGTTCCTTCCCGGTAAAAGACCTGACTAGTTTCCTGCCAGCGTTGAGAAACATGTGATGGTGTCTCCGCAGGCCTTCTTGCTTTGAATATTTCCCAGGGGGCATTGCTCTAGAATCACTGCATTGAGAAACACGTGATGGTGTCTCCGCAGTGGTGGATGTTGATCTCCCTAAGGTCAACCATCCTTGCTCACATAGTCTTTTACTAGGCAATGCTCCCACTAGCCAGATTCCTACTCCACACTGATGAGGGGCAAATACCCCGAAACGGCTGTCTGTGGATGGATACCATGTTTGGCATAGGTGGTCTCCTTGACTGGAGACTGCCCTTCCCGTGGTTGTTCCTTCCCGGTGAAAGACCTGGCTAGTTTCCTGTCAGCGTTGAGAAACATGTGATGGTGTCTCTGCAGGCCTTCTTGCTTTGAATATTTCCCAGGGGGCATTGCTTTAGAATTACTGCGTTGAGAAACACGTGATGGTGTCTCCGCAGTGGTGGATGTTGATCTCCCTAAGGTCAACCATCCTTGCTCACATAGTCTTTTACTAGGCAATGCTCCCACTAGCCAGATTCCTACTCCACACTGATGAGGGGCAAATACCCCAAAACCGCTGTCTGTGGATGGATACCATGTTTGGCATATGTGGTCTCCTTGACTGGAGACTGCCCTTCCCGTGGTTGTTCCTTCCCAGTGAAAGACCTGGCTAGTTTCCTGCCAGCGTTGAGAAACATGTGATGGTGTCTCCGCAGGCCTTCTTGCTTTGAATATTTCCCAGGGGGCATTGCTCTAGAATTACTGCGATGAGAAACACGTGATGGTGTCTCCGCAGTGGTGGATGTTGATCTCCCTAAGGTCAACCATCCTTGCTCACATAGTCTTTTACTAGGCAATGCTCCCACTAGCCAGATTCCTACTCCACACTGATGAGGGGCAAATACCCCGAAACGGCTGTCTGTGGATGGATACCATGTTTGGCATAGGTGGTCTCCTTGACTGGAGACTGCCCTTCCCGTGGTTGTTCCTTCCCGGTGAAAGACCTGGCTAGTTTTCTGCCAGCGTTGAGAAACATGTGATGGTGTCTCCGCAGGCCTTCTTGCTTTGAATATTTCCCAGGGGGCATTGCTCTAGAATCACTGCATTGAGAAACACGTGATGGTGTCTCCGCAGTGGTGGATGTTGATCTCCCTAAGGTCAACCATCCTTGCTCACATAGTCTTTTACTAGGCAATGCTCCCACTAGCCAGATTCCTACTCCACACTGATGAGGGGCAAATACCCCGAAACGGCTGTCTGTGGATGGATACCATGTTTGGCATAGGTGGTCTCCTTGACTGGAGACTGCCCTTCCCGTGGTTGTTCCTTCCCGGTAAAAGACCTGGCTAGTTTCCTGCCAGCGTTGAGAAACATGTGATGGTGTCTCCGCAGGCCTTCTTGCTTTGAATATTTCCCAGGGGGCATTGCTCTAGAATCACTGCATTGAGAAACATGTGATGGTGTCTCCGCAGTGGTGGATGTTGATCTCCCTAAGGTCAACCATCCTTGCTCACATAGTCTTTTACTAGGCAATGCTCCCACTAGCCAGATTCCTACTCCACACTGATGAGGGGCAAATACCCCGAAACGGCTGTCTGTGGATGGATACCATGTTTGGCATAGGTGGTCTCCTTGACTGGAGACTGCCCTTCCCGTGGTTGTTCCTTCCCGGTGAAAGACCTGGCTAGTTTCCTGCCAGCGTTGAGAAACATGTGATGGTGTCTCCGCAGGCCTTCTTGCTTTGAATATTTCCCAGGGGGCATTGCTCTAGAATCACTGCATTGAGAAACACGTGATGGTGTCTCCGCAGTGGTGGATGTTGATCTCCCTAAGGTCAACCATCCTTGCTCACATAGTCTTTTACTAGGCAATGCTCCCACTAGCCAGATTCCTACTCCACACTGATGAGGGGCAAATACCCCGAAATGGCTGTCTGTGGATGGATACCATGTTTGGCATAGGTGGTCTCCTTGACTGGAGACTGCCCTTCCCGTGGTTGTTCCTTCCCAGTAAAAGACTTGGCTAGTTTCCTGCCAGCGTTGAGAAACATGTGATGGTGTCTCCGCAGGCCTTCTTGCTTTGAATATTTCCCAGGGGGCATTGCTCTAGAATCACTGCATTGAGAAACACGTGATGGTGTCTCCGCAGTGGTGGATGTTGATCTCCCTAAGGTCAACCATCCTTGCTCACATAGTCTTTTACTAGGCAATGCTCCCACTAGCCAGATTCCTACTCCACACTGATGAGGGGCAAATACCCCGAAACGGCTGTCTGTGGATGGATACCATGTTTGGCATAGGTGGTCTCCTTGACTGGAGACTGCCCTTCCCGTGGTTGTTCCTTCCCGGTGAAAGACCTGGCTAGTTTCCTGCCAGCGTTGAGAAACATGTGATGGTGTCTCCGCAGGCCTTCTTGCTTTGAATATTTCCCAGGGGGCATTGCTCTAGAATCACTGCATTGAGAAACACGTGATGGTGTCTCCGCAGTGGTGGATGTTGATCTCCCTAAGGTCAACCATCCTTGCTCACATAGTCTTTTACTAGGCAATGCTCCCACTAGCCAGATTCCTACTCCACACTGATGAGGGGCAAATACCCCGAAACGGCTGTCTGTGGATGGATACCATGTTTGGCATAGGTGGTCTCCTTGACTGGAGACTGCCCTTCCCGTGGTTGTTCCTTCCCGGTGAAAGACCTGGCTAGTTTCCTGCCAGCGTTGAGAAATATGTGATGGTGTCTCTGCAGGCCTTCTTGCTTTGAATATTTCCCAGGGGGCATTGCTCTAGAATCACTGCATTGAGAAACACGTGATGGTGTCTCCGCAGTGGTGGATGTTGATCTCCCTAAGGTCAACCATCCTTGCTCACATAGTCTTTTACTAGGCAATGCTCCCACTAGCCAGATTCCTACTCCACACTGATGAGGGGCAAATACCCCGAAACGGCTGTCTGTGGATGGATACCATGTTTGGCATAGGTGGTCTCCTTGACTGGAGACTGCCCTTCCCGTGGTTGTTCCTTCCCGGTGAAAGACCTGGCTAGTTTCCTGCCAGCGTTGAGAAATATGTGATGGTGTCTCTGCAGGCCTTCTTGCTTTGAATATTTCCCAGGGGGCATTGCTCTAGAATCACTGCATTGAGAAACACGTGATGGTGTCTCCGCAGTGGTGGATGTTGATCTCCCTAAGGTCAACCATCCTTGCTCACATAGTCTTTTACTAGGCAATGCTCCCACTAGCCAGATTCCTACTCCACACTGATGAGGGGCAAATACCCCGAAACGGCTGTCTGTGGATGGATACCATGTTTGGCATAGGTGGTCTCCTTGACTGGAGACTGCCCTTCCCGTGGTTGTTCCTTCCCGGTGAAAGACCTGGCTAGTTTCCTGCCAGCGTTGAGAAACATGTGATGGTGTCTCCGCAGGCCTTCTTGCTTTGAATATTTCCCAGGGGGCATTGCTCTAGAATCACTGCATTGAGAAACACGTGATGGTGTCTCCGCAGTGGTGGATGTTGATCTCCCTAAGGTCAACCATCCTTGCTCACATAGTCTTTTACTAGTCAATGCTCCCACTAGCCAGATTCCTACTCCACACTGATGAGGGGCAAATACCCCGAAACGGCTGTCTGTGGATGGATACCATGTTTGGCATAGGTGGTCTCCTTGACTGGAGACTGCCCTTCCTGTGGTTGTTCCTTCCTGGTGAAAGACCTGGCTAGTTTCCTGCCAGCGTTGAGAAACATGTGATGGTGTCTCCGCAGGCCTTCTTGCTTTGAATATTTCCCAGGGGGCATTGCTCTAGAATCACTGCATTGAGAAACACGTGATGGTGTCTCCGCAGTGGTGGATGTTGATCTCCCTAAGGTCAACCATCCTTGCTCACATAGTCTTTTACTAGGCAATGCTCCCACTAGCCAGATTCCTACTCCACACTGATGAGGGGCAAATACCCCGAAACGGCTGTCTGTGGATGGATACCATGTTTGGCATAGGTGGTCTCCTTGACTGGAGACTGCCCTTCCCGTGGTTGTTCCTTCCCAGTGAAAGACCTGGCTAGTTTCCTGCCAGCGTTGAGAAACATGTGATGGTGTCTCCGCAGGCCTTCTTGCTTTGAATATTTCCCAGGGGGCATTGCTCTAGAATCACTGCGTTGAGAAACACGTGATGGTGTCTCCGCAGTGGTGGATGTTGATCTCCCTAAGGTCAACCATCCTTGCTCACATAGTCTTTTACTAGGCAATGCTCCCACTAGCCAGATTCCTACTCCACACTGATGAGGGGCAAATACCCCGAAACGGCTGTCTGTGGATGGATACCATGTTTGGCATAGGTGGTCTCCTTGATTGGAGACTGCCCTTCCCGTGGTTGTTCCTTCCCGGTGAAAGACCTGGCTAGTTTCCTGCCAGCGTTGAGAAACATGTGATGGTGTCTCCGCAGGCCTTCTTGCTTTGAATATTTCCCAGGGGGCATTGCTCTAGAATCACTGCATTGAGAAACACGTGATGGTGTCTCCGCAGTGGTGGATGTTGATCTCCCTAAGGTCAACCATCCTTGCTCACATAGTCTTTTACTAGGCAATGCTCCCACTAGCCAGATTCCTACTCCACACTGATGAGGGGCAAATACCCAGAAACGGCTGTCTGTGGATGGATACCATGTTTGGCATAGGTGGTCTCCTTGACTGGAGACTGCCCTTCCCGTGGTTGTTCCTTCCCGGTGAAAGACCTGGCTAGTTTCCTGCCAGCGTTGAGAAACATGTGATGGTGTCTCCGCAGGCCTTCTTGCTTTGAATATTTCCCAGGGGGCATTGCTCTAGAATTACTGCGTTGAGAAACACGTGATGGTGTCTCCGCAGTGGTGGATGTTGATCTCCCTAAGGTCAACCAGCCTTGCTCACATAGTCTTTTACTAGGCAATGCTCCCACTAGCCAGATTCCTACTCCACACTGATGAGGGGCAAATACCCCGAAATGGCTGTCTGTGGATGGATACCATGTTTGGCATAGGTGGTCTCCTTGACTGGAGACTGCCCTTCCCGTGGTTGTTCCTTCCCGGTGAAAGACCTGGCTAGTTTCCTGCCAGCGTTGAGAAACATGTGATGGTGTCTCCGCAGGCCTTCTTGCTTTGAATATTTCCCAGGGGGCATTGCTCTAGAATCACTGCGTTGAGAAACACGTGATGGTGTCTCCGCAGTGGTGGATGTTGATCTCCCTAAGGTCATCCTTGCTCATATAGGGAATTACAGAAAGGGAGGAGATGACCAAGTGTATAGTCATGCTCTTGTGCACCAAAATCTAATTAGCAGAGTACTTCAAATGCTGTTTAAAGAACAACAAAGCAGATTTCTTCACCAAAAGGTATCAATTTATTCCATATTTTAGCGCTATTACAGACATGCCTTTACATTACATTACAAAATCAAGCTGACAGGTTCTCTTTAAAGAGGACCTTTCACCGTATTCTTTATGTTGAGCTCGAATCACAATGATTGCAAAGGAGAAAAAAATGAATTAAGATGTCCTGCGCCTGATGTCCTTTGCTTGGTGACCGGAGGGTGATGACCTATGCTGGAAGTTCTGCACCTGCTTGTACCTCTTCTGCCTGTTCCCTTCCAGACTGTATTCCTGTTCTACCCTGTTGTCCTGCTAGCCCCATTTGTTCTGCCTGTGTACGTCCTGCCTATCCTGTTTGTTACCTGATCTATGTCCTGCTGTCTCCTTGCTCTGCTCAGTTGCCACAGTCCCGCTTGTGGCATCTGTTGTTCCGCCTGGAGGTGAGTGCTTAGTCAAGCCCTGCCCATTAAAGGGTAAGCCTGAGTTCCTCCTGTGGTCCAGTGGGTCCACTCCTCACTAGCGGTGAGCATTACAATATCATATTCTATATTATATCTTGTATTTTTTTTTTGTTTTTTTCCATGCACTTTTAATTGATTTTATAACTGTTTGTTATTTTTTAAGCCTGCACCAAAGACACATAGATTTACAAATATTTTTGGGGAATGTCCAAACTTAAAAAAATCGTAAATATCTTCTTGTATAAAATAAATAAATAAAAAGACACTTGCGTTGTCACACCAACTTGCAATCCTTGTCATAGGATTAGAATAATTACCACATTAGATTTCTTGCATTTCATAGTCTTTTAGTAATTAAACATCTAATTGTTACCAAATAGAAAAATATAGCCTTAGATAGAACAGTGTTTTTTTCTTTTTGTAAATTAAAAGTTGCAAATTTGAGATAAGTGGATTGATCTGTGGATAATCGAGTTACTAACAAATTTCCAGAAATTTTGAGGTTTCATGCAAATTCAAAGATTCTGAGATTCAGTTTGCAAAAAAAAGAGAAAAACTTGCTAGCATATTTTCCCACACTGCTGAAGCTTCAGAAAGTGGCTAATGTCTTTATATGGCTGAATCATTTTTGATTCTCAAAGTAACTGGATAAATCACTTTCTCCTATAGAGTGCAATCTCATGGCAGATCTGAGCAAAAAGTGGCTCACAGGCCACATAATCAAGCCACTTGGCTCTTGCTGCCCAACCAGAGACAGCCAAAGGGCTGAAAACAATGGCTCTTGGGTGGTGCCATATGGCTGTTCTTCCAATGGCTGGTGTCTCTATTTCACTGCTATCTGCATCCTCAGTATGCAGATCACAGTGAGTACAATAGTAAAGGATGGAGCTGTTGACTCCTCCTTCCACTATTCGGTGTGTGTAAAGCTGGTGTCACACATAACGACGACGACAACGACGTCGCTGCTACGTCACCATTTTCTGTGACGTTGCAGCGACGTCCCGTCGCTGTCGCTTTGTGTGACATCCAGCAACGACCTGGCCCCTGCTGTGAGGTCGCCGGTCGTTGCTGAATGTCCAGCTTCATTTTTTGGTCGTCACTCTCCCGCTGTGACACACACATCGCTGTGTGTGACAGCGAGAGAGCGACGAAATGAAGCGATCAGGAGCCGGCACTGGCAGCTGCGGTAAGCTGTAAACATCGGGTAACCAAGGGAAGACCTTTCCCTGGTTACCCGATGTTTACGCTGGTTACCAGCCTCCGCTCTTGCTGCCAGCGCCGGCTCCTGCACTGTGACATGTGGCTGCAGTATGCATCGGGTAATTAACCCGATGCATACTGTAGCAAGGAGAGCAAGGAGCCAGCGCTAAGCAGTGCGCGCGGCTCCCTGCTCTCTGCACTGTGACATGTAGCTGCAGCACACATCGGGTTAATTAACCCGATGTGTGCTGCAGGAGAGCAAGGAGCCAGCGCTAAGCGCGGCTCCCTGCTCTCTGAACTGTGACATGTAGCTGCAGCACACATCGGGTTAATTAACCCGATGTGTGCTGCAGGAGAGCAAGGAGCCAGCGCTAAGCGCGGCTCCCTGCTCTCTGAACATGTAGCACAGCGACCTTATGATCGCTGCTTCTGCTGTGTTTGACAGCTAAGCAGCGATCATAACAGCGACTTACAAGGTCGCTGTTACGTCACCGAAAATGGTGACGTAACAGCGACGTCGTTGTCGCTGTCGTTTAGTGTGACACCAGCTTAACTGAGACAGCAGAATAAATGAAGTCCCTACATTCTGTCTCCTGTGCAGAGCCTCGCGGAAGCAAAGCAAGTATTATATATATATATTATATATATATATATATATATATATATATATATAGAGAGAGAGAGAGAGAGAGAGAGAGAGAGAGAAGTTGTGTAAGGGATTATACTGTTTATAGGGGGCTATGTAGAAGATCAAACTGTTTATAGGGGGCTGTGTGAGGACTCATAATGTATATAGGGTTAGTTGGATTATTATACCGTATATAGAGGGGATGTGGTGGTCATCATACTGTGTGCGGGGGTTGTTGGAGATCCTAGTGTGTATAGGGGGCCTGTAAAAACCATAATACCATATGTGAAGTTTTGTGAGGACCATCCTGCCATGTAATTTCAGTCTATTAGTTTAGCCTTCCATAATAGACACAGTCTTTCATGTGGCCCCTTAGGAAAATAAATTGCCCTACCCTGTCTTACGGTCATCAGGGTCCATGCTCTTTCCTGCCTGTAGAGTTTAAGCTCTCATTATCTCATTTGTCTCTCTTGGGTTTTAAAGTGTAAGTGTGCTGCCCCGGTGACGACCGTGGTGCTTGGATCCGCGGTGGTCGTGGCTCGAGGGGTCCAGACCCGGTCTTGGCGAGCACTCAAAACTTGAGAAGGGGTTATTTACAGGGGAAGAGTTTGTGATGCCACCTGTGGGTTGCGGTAATGGGAGTACCGCCGCTGCTGGAGGGAGTACCGGGGCAGATGGTGTGGAGCAGCAAGTGTCAGATAGGGAAGGCCCTGGACTCTGGGATTTTGGTAGATTTGGGAAGACAGGCTGCAGGGATCAGGGTACCCACTGCGGTTAGTCGTGGCGTTGGATGAGGTTTATAAGGTAGACACACACACTGTAGGTAAACCAAAGTCTCTGAGTGCTGCTGCCGCTGCGGGGAGCCCGTCCAGGTACCCGGTCCCACCGGTGTAACTTAGTGATTCAGAACCTGCCTCCGTGCACTGTTTTGTTTCTGTGTGGGTCCCTATAGCTTAAAGCTGTAAGGTCCAGTTCCTTAGTTATAGGTGACGTCTTGCTCCTAAGGCTGGCACTTGGGACTTCAGTGGGTTGCTTTGTTTGGAAAACCCGTTCCCCCGCGTTGTGCTGAAGCCCTCAGTCTCTGAGCTCTGGGAAGGTCCCTGAAGGCCCCCTTTGTCTGCAGGTTAATTGGCAGGACGTTGAATTGGCTCCTGACCTAGGGTCCTGTACCCCGTCGTGCTCAGTACCGGTCATCTCTGTGTGTCCCTCTCTGGTGCCTGCAGTCCCTCCTAGACCGCGTCTTTCGCACCCCAGAACGATGTCCCTGAACCCGGTCACCGACTCCTCTGGTCCCGGACCACTGTCTGCGACCCAACTTCGGTCCTTCTAGCTCCCCGGGAGCTAACACTCCAGCTCCTATCACTTTGGGAGCTCTCACTAGCCTGACTTTGTCCCTCCTATCAGTCTGCCTGTCCCCTAGGTGGGTGCCCCTGTTCCAGCTAGACCAACCCACTAGTGTGTCTGACAGGTCATGATGTGAGGTGTTGATTGGGGTTTGTGGTGCTGATGGAGGTGACACCAGTTTCTGGGAACTTGGAACCATGGGGGGGTATGCCCTGCAGCCTGAAAAGGATGCAGTTCCCTGTAGCACCCTGATGTATTCAGGGGCGCTACATAAGCTCTTATGATCAGTGGAGTCATATATTTCCCTCTCTCTTCTACAGTGTAAGCTCTTATCAGTAGTGGGGTCCTCTCTCGCCTCTAAAGTGTAAGCTCTTATGAGCAGCAGGCTTTCTCTCTATTGTTTCTCTCATTTCTGAACAATTACACGCTTTTTAGTATTGAGATTCGCTCAAATTTATTTGACAAAATAGCAAATCAATTTTGGGGGGAAAATTTGGCAAAATCGACAAATTTGAGTTTCAAAAGATTCCCTCATCTTTATTGCAAATGTATTACTATAAGTCAAGCCATAATTATGACAAATTTGCTTTCCATTGCTAGCAATAATTTACAAGGCGTGCGTATACATTAATATATTATTCTATTACACCAGAATTATATTTTTTGTCATGGCAAATACAAAATATTGCCAATAGTTTATAAATCTGTGAAGCAGTGAGGTGGACGAGTGTTGATATTTTACCGAGAACCTAAAAACCACAATGGCATCCATGTGGGATATTTTTGCCATGGATCAAGGGAACGTTTCTTGAGATTTATAAATTGACCATCTAAAGCTGACGTTTATAATAGAGTGAGGCAAGAATTTACTGCCTTTCATTTCAGTTACCTCTTGGCAGAATTAAAACAGCCATGAATAAAAAGAATTAAGATCCATCATCACCCAATAAAAGAAATCATACAGGTTTGACGATAGTCTTATTACACATTCATAAACTACATTCCCATTTTCATATTTTTCGTGGAACAGCTTTGCCATTTAACAGCCCAGTGTAATCACTTCATATAATTTTATTCATCCTTGGCCAAACAGCGAACTGAAAAGTTGAATCACAGAAATTCTACAGTATTGTTAGAAATACAAACAGTATTACACACTTTAATAGTATATACAATTTCACGATTTTCACCCCTTCAGCTACTCTCTCCTGGTCTTGCAAAAGTCAAATATTGTTTCCTTATATTTTCAAATTTCTTCATGCAGTGAAATTGTAGTAGTAGTCACATGGCACGAGGTGGGGTATCAAAGTCCAGCTGAGCAGTTTTATTGCCAACCACTCGTGATTCCATACACACATTTGTTGACCTTATGTTTTGAAATTTTTAAAACATCTGAAAACCCTAAAAAAGCACTTTTGACCTTTTACAATTTCAGATTTATCGTAATATTAATTACACATTGAGCCACTTTAAGGTTAAGAGCATACTTGGACAAGAGACTAAAAGGGCTATACCATGCTAGTACATAATGAGTAAAGAAAACACTGTTTCAAAAAAGTATATAAATTTTTATTGTACAAAAATGCACACTAACATTACAAAACAGTGAGAGTATAATAGTAGATAATTTTTATCAATGTTATAAATGTAAAACCCAGAAAAAGAGGCAATGGAGAAGGAAAATCTCACAAGAAGGAAGGGAGACTGACCTCTACCATAGCCAAAAGTCAGACAGGAGGCCAAGTGTTAAAAGTAGCTACCAATGTAGAAATGAGTACATAGAAAAATATCAACCCTTAATACATTGGTGGTAATTGGCATCAACAAAGCCTACCTGTATCTAAGTAAAAAAAGGTTGAAACACTGCCGTCAAAGGTGTGGGATCGGTCCCAACATGTGTTTCAGTAACTGCTTCAGGAGACCTGCTTCATGGTACTGATTTCCCCACCCATTGGCATCTGTGATTGGGGTCTATATCGTGGTGTAAAATTAAATAAATAAAATAAGAAAATTGGTGTAGGGCCCCCCATATTATGATACCCAGCACAGATAAAGCCCATGGCTACAAGCTGCAGCCCACAGCCATGCGCTTATCTTAGCTGTGTATCAAAATAAGAGGAACTGCATGCGGCTTTTTTTTTTTTTTAAAAATTAAATAAATTTAAAAAATGCCACGCAGTTCCCCTCAATTTTGATAGCCAGCTAAGATAAAGCCCAACAGCTGGGGACTAGTATTCTCAGGCTATGGGGACCTGTGCTTATTAAGCCCCGCCAGCCTAAAAATAGCAGCCTGCAGCCACCCAAAATTGTCCATTAGATGCGACAATCCCAGCACTTCAGCTGGCTCTTCCCGATTGCCTTGGTGCAGTGGCAAAATCAGGATAATAAGGGGTTAATTGCAGCTCACAGCTGCCACTAAGCCTTAGATTCGTAATGGGATGTGTCTATGAGACCCCCCATTACTAATTTGTAAGAAAAAGTAAATAAACACAAACAGCGAAAAAATCATTTATTTGGAATAAAAGGCAAAAAAACACCCCTTTTCACCACTTTATTAACCCCCAAAACACCCCTAAGGTTTAAATCTTTAACCAAAAGTTAAATCTTGTTTTTTCTTCATTAAATTGGTCGGTGGCTGACCCCCACCTTGCCGTGCACCCCAATTTAGGTTGTATTCCACGTGTCTTGATTTTTGCAATTGGTGGCTGTTCACATTCAGCCATCAAGCCCTGTCCATAGGCTATTTACTTCAAGCAGCATTTGCTTGGGCCTGTCCCGTCCACAGACATGTTTCAGTCATGGGTACGGGATTAAAAAGCACCAGGTAAGTGCTGCTAAGAGCAGTTTTTCATATGTGAGGCCGTATGGCACATTTTAAATAAAAATAATTTAGAGTAGGACTGCCCCAAAGAGATTTGCCGTGACGTGGCTCAAGAAATTTTTACCAAAAATCTTAAAATTTTAATAATGAGTGCAGTTTGGAATTTTTAGTGCAGTAGTGCACATTTAGTGATGGCTATCTTGTTTTTCTTCATTGAATTGGTCGGTGGCTGACCCCCACCTTGCCGTGCACCCCAATTTGGGTTGTATTCCACGTGTCTTGATTTTTGAAATTGGTGGCTGTTCACATTCAGCCATCAAGCCCTCTCAACAAGCTATTTACGTCAAGCAGCATTTGCTTGGGCCTGTCCTGCCCACAGCCATGATTCAGTCATGGGTACGGGATTGAAAAGCACCAGGTAAGTGTTGCTAAGAACAGTTGTACTTTTTCATATGTGAGGCCGTATGGCAAATTTTAAATAAAAATAGTTTAGAGTAGGACTGCCCCAAAGAGATTTGCCGTGACATGGCGGGATAGCTCAAGAAATTGCAATTTATTGCCAAAAT
Source organism: Anomaloglossus baeobatrachus (assembly GCF_048569485.1). Classification (NCBI taxonomy): domain Eukaryota; kingdom Metazoa; phylum Chordata; class Amphibia; order Anura; family Aromobatidae; genus Anomaloglossus; species Anomaloglossus baeobatrachus. The sequence goes on along the minus strand of NC_134358.1, from coordinate 475,087,200 downwards.
TCTTAAATTTTAATGACGGCAGTTTGGAATTTTTAGTGCTGTAGTGCACATTAAGTGCTGGCTATCTTGTTTTATCTTGGCTGTGCATCAAAATAAGAGGAACCACATGCGGCTTTTTTTTTAAAAAAAAAAATAATAAATAAATAAATAAATAAATTAAATAAATTTAAAAAATGCCATGCAGTCCCCCTCAATTTTGATAGCCAGCCAAGATAAAGCCCAACAGCTGGGGACTGGTGTTCTCAGGCTAGGGAGATCTGTGCTTATTGAGCCCGGCCAGTCTAAAAATAGCAGCTTGCAGCCACCCAGAATTGTCGCATCATTAGATGCAACAATCCCAGCACTGTACCTGGCTCTTCCCAAATGCCTTGGTGCAGTGGCAAAATCAGGGTAATAAGGGGTTAATTGCAGCTCACAGCTGCCACTAAGACTTAGATTAGAAATGGTAGGTGTCTATGAGACCCCCCATTACTAATTTGTAAGAAAAAGTAAACACAAACAGCGAAAAAAACCCATATATTTGGAATAAAAGGCAAACAACACCCTTTTTCACCACTTTATTAACCCCAAAACACCCCTAAAGGTCTGACGTAATCCACACAAGGTCCCATGACTATTCAGCTCTGCTACAGGGTACTTCATTAAACACTGAATCTCTCCCTAATTACCTCCCACACTACATTTCTCCATAATGTCTCCCCAGCAATGCCTCTCTCTGTAATGTCCCCCACACAATATGCCCCTCTCCATGTCCCCACAAACTGCTGCTCTTCAAAATATTCCCCCCACACTGCCCCTTTCCATATTATTATCTGTGCAATGCACCTCTCCATATTATTCCACCACTCTACCCTTCTCCTTAATAACCTGCCACACTTCCCCTCTTTGTAATGTCCCCACACTTTCCCTCACTGTAATATTGCCCACCCAACTCCTGTTGGTAATGTGCCCCACACACTGTCCCTCTCTGTAATGTCCCTAGACAACCGACCCCTCTCCATAATGTTTCCAACACACCCTGCCTCTCTCCCTCATAACAACACCAACTTCCTCCTTCTACAATAGGATATTTAATCTTCGGCTCTTCCATGGGGCGCTTACAGTTTACAGCTGCATCCTTGCCTCTTCTGCACTGCGGTGCTGGAGAGAGCAGAAGTGTGATGAGGTTACTGCATGATGGCCTCATCATGCCGCAGGATGACAAGGTGGGGGTTGACAAATTCTTCTCTGCTTTTCCCCAGTCCTAACACCATAGTGTTCACCTATATTCAAGTCTGAAGGATGTGAATACATTTGAATAAAACAGGATGAGAAGTGGAGTCTCCTGGGTTTTCCTAGGGACACATAACAACCTTCAGTGGGCTGCATGCTTCTCTCAAGCTGTATGTTGTGGAGTCCTTCTCTATATGTTAAAATAATGGCCGGATTTTATGCATTGCAATGATATATCTACATAAACATTTGGCATGTGGTAGACAGACCCAAATTATTATTTTGAACCAGCTGGGAACTGTTATTTTTAGTGGATTATCTACTGTATAAGGCTTTCAGTAACTGGAATTGGATGCTGGTTTTTGTTTCAGCCTCTAGGCATTCGTCCATGGTTCAGCAATTGGAATAGAGATGCAATTGTGTCATGTGCCCTCTGTATGTATTATTTGTATTTTGGGTTAGTGATGTATCCATGCCATGTGTATGTCATCTGTGCTGTCTATGAGAGGTTTATGTTCAATAAGAGTGATGCGCAAATGACTAGTATGTCATGTGTCCTGTCTTTAATGTTGCTATTCATGGTTGCCTCAATGAACTATAGCACCCCACATCAAGTAGCACTCATGGAGCTCCAAACCATGTCACTTCCACCACCATTTTTGACTGTAGGTAATACACACCTGCCTTTGTACTCCTTAACTGCTTGCTGCCACACACACTTGACACTATCTGATCCAAACAGGTTTATCTTGGTCTCATCAGCACCATAGACATGGTTTCAGTAATCAATGTGTATAGTCTGCTTGTCTTCAGTAACCTATTTGTGGGCTTTCTTGTGCGTCATCTTTTAAAAGATGCTTTGTCGGGATGACAGCCATGCAGACCAATTTGATGCAGTGTGTGGTGTATGATCTAAGCACTGACAGGCACACACACTCCTTTAACTCTTGCAACAGTGCTAGCAGCGCTTATAAGTCTATTTTGAAAACACAACTTCTGGATAGAACGCTGAACACATGCATTCAGCTTCTGTCATTCTCCATGGTGGGGCCTGTTCTGAGTAGAACATGTCTTGTTAAACCACTGTATGGTCTTGGCCATTGAGCTGCAGCTCAGTGTCATCATGTTGGCGCCTAGGCATCTTTATGTAGAGCAACAATTCTTTTTACAGATCCTCAGCAGAGAATTCTTTGCCATGAGGTGCCATGTTGAACTTCTAGTGACCAGTATGAATGATAACACCAAATGTAACACACCTGCTCCCCATTTTTCACCTGAGACCTTGCAACACTAATGAGTCACATGACCTCATGGAGGGAAGATGGTCAATTGGGCACAATTTGACCATTTTGACTTAGAGGTGTACTCACTTTTGTTGCCAGTGGTTTTAACATTAGTCATTGTGCGTTATGCAAGCTAACTGTTACGGGAGGACCGACGGATTAGGACCAGGGGGTATATAACCCAATCGCCAGTCGGGGCCCACCGTGCTCCAGATGGCAATGGAGCTGCTGGCACCCTGTGGGTTAGGCGGAGACTGTAGAACTGATGACTCAGAGATAACCCAGGAGACCTGGGATCCAGTCACGTGTGTAGAGACACATCAGACCGGACGACAACCCAGTTAGCGTTTCGGTGGAATTGGCGCAACCCCGACCACGTGTGCAGGGAACACGTCAGGACGGATAGTGACCAGGTAGCGTTGACCGAGAAGACCATTGCGACAGCGCCCTGTCAGCCACGTGTGTCAGACACGACAGGCCGAGCGGTCCTTCAATTAGCGTTTCTGGTCACTACGCAAATGGCCACATGTGTAGAGGACACGTCAGGCCAAGGAATCACACCAGTAGCATTGACTGGGAAGCCAAGGAGGATAATAGGTTCACACACCCAATCCTGGAACACCCTGTTAAATCTACAGGGGTCCTGGGCTATGCTGTCCGTGTGCGTAGGAGGCACAACTGTACAGGAGATGCAGCAGCCGCAGCCCAGTTAATGCCACTGGACTGCTATAGCACAACAGGACCGGTAGCAAGGAAGCACGGCGTCTGACCCTCATGTGCTGAGCCACGAATCTTGGCGTGACAGGCACCGTTCGCCTAGCCCTACCTACCGCTTCCAACAAGGCTTAAGCCACCATGAATTCTAAGTGAATATGAGTGAAGACTGCGCACCTACATGTTGGTTTCCAGCACCTTTTATAACCTAGATCCGCTCCAAACCCAGGGTGGAACCACCAAGGTCCAATAGCAGAGTGCCATATCATCAGCGATGTCACCAGCGGCCTATCCGGAACTGCCACGTCATTGATGACCTCATGGCTGCCATGCCCCAAACACTTCACCAGTCATCGTCTGACGACCAATGGTGAGGTGCCAGATCATAGGGGCGGGCCTCTGCGAGCCAGTCCGGAGTGGCCACGTCATCAGGACACCTGACACCCTCTGCCCTATTAGGGCCTGCCACCTCACGGACATGCTCAGTGGGGTCCTTACCGGACCTAGCCTCTAATGCACTAAGTGCCTGAGCATGCTCAGTAGCCTGAACAACAGACTCAGACTATCTGCCTGAGCATGCTCAGTAGGCACATTCCAGAACTTAGACACAGCACAAAGTTCAAGTACCTGTGCAAAGAGGCTGTTAGGATTAATTGTGGGAGCATGCTGAACTGAGGACTTAGGGGCACTTTGCACACTACGACATCGCAAGCCGATGCTCCGATGCCGAGCGCGATAGTGCCCGCCCCTGTCGCAACTGCGATATCCTTGTGATAGCTGCCATAGCGAACATTATCGCTACGGCAGCTTCACATGGACTCACCTGTCCTGCGACCGTCGCTCTGGCCGGCGACCCGCCTCCTTATTAAGGGGGCGGGTCGTGCGGCGTCACTGCGACGTCACACGGCAGGCGGCCAATAGGAGCGGAGGGGCGGAGATGAGCGGATGTAAACATCCTGCCCACCTCCTTCCTTCCACATATCCTACGGAAGCCGCAGTGACGCCGGTAGGAGATGTTCCTCGCTCCTGCGGCTTCACACACAGCGATGTGTGCTGCCGCAGGAACAAGGAACAACATCGGACCGTGGTGGAAGGAGCAGCCAACTGGACGACCCGAGACACGGCCAAGAACGGCAGCCGGTGCCTGGGCGCAACAGGAACCGCAGCAGGCTGCTTGCGGCTATGGCGGCGCCGGTTCGTAACACTAACTTCTTTATATTGTATCAAAGTGTCATATCGTCAGTGTTATCTCATAAAAAGATGTAATAACATATTTATAAATATATATATATATATATATATATATATATATAGGGTGTGTGCTTGTGTTAGCAGTACTATAATTACAATTACATCCGACTTTAAGATTTCAATTTCATTTACTCTCTTTTCCTATTACATTTTACAGTTTCTAAAACCAAACATTGTAATACAGCATGGCATATTTAAAACGGAGCATATTATCTCAAATCCAAAAATCCCCTGTCATTTTTGGAAAGTTTTGAGAATACTATCTATTGCAAATGATTGTATTATAATGTTTTATACACAGAGCATGCTCATATTACAAGGAAAATAAAATGTGTGATGAATTAGTTATTTCACACTCAAGGAAAATCAGTAAATTGAGCCAAAAATGCACTTAAAAAGTGTTTTCAGTAACAGTTCCTTCTCGCTTGAGTGATCTCTTCTGTAATATTTAGTTAAAAGAGATTGTTAACTAATATTTGACCGCTTACATTTGCTGGGAATACTAGTTCATTATAGAAAGTAACATGAGATATTTCCTGTCTTAATCTCTTTTAATCAGGTTTATTTGTGCAGAAAATGTCTTTTCTTTCACAAAGATGTCAGATGAATCCTAATGTCGGCTAATTCAGTAATATGACACATTCTTCTCAGGAAAACATGTTCCAATGAAAACGACAAACTGCTTTGATAATATTGCCACTGAAATATGAAGTTCTTCCAATTAGGCTGTCATTCTAAATTATTTTGTCAAGCATCCAATTAATCTGAAAACTTTATAAAATAATATTCCAGACCCCAAAATATCCTGACAGATTGCAGAATTTGCACGGGGTATGTTAATGTGAATAACGTGTGTATGCCTTTGTTAGGAAGCTAGGCAACACATATGGAGATGGTTAATATTTCATCTTCAGATGACATACTTAATACAATATTTTCTCAGCATTTTCAAGCGTCTTTAATTTCATAATTTCTGTTTTGTTAATGTCAACATTCAGTACATGTTACAATTTCAGACTGGATCCAGCTTTTCTTGAGACTAAGCTAATAGATTTCAACCTTATGAACCTCTAGACATACTGTTCACTTCTATTTGTTTTCACTGATACATAACTGAGAAACTAAAGGTTGGGCTTCAGCTAGTAACTTCAAAGCCCAGGGTGAGTGGATATGGGTTACAGTTATCCAACCGCAGCTGCAATTTGAGGAGACTCCACATTTAGTTTAAGAAATTTTAAGAACCTAGTGTCAACAGCTAATATGTGACTTTAATTTGTCAGTCCTATCATCTTACATTGGTCCAGATAGAAAGATTTCTACTACAACTGTATAGAACAATGGATCATGTACTTTACTATGATATAGATTAAATATGTTTTCCTTATGTAAGTATTTAGAACACTACTTTTTGGTTAAGGATGCTTAACGTCTAATAGTTACAAGTGCATCTCAATAAATTAGAATATCCTCAAAAAGTTAATTTATTTCAGTAATTCAATACAAAAAGGGAAACATATATACTGGATTATAGAGTCATTACACACAGGGTGATCTATTTCAAGTGTTTATTTCTGTTAATGTTGATGACTATGGCTTACAGCCAATGAAAACCTAAAAGTCATTATCTCAGAAAATTAAAATAATTAGCACAAAATACCTGCAAAGGCTTCCTAAATGTTTTAAATGGTTCCTTAGTCTGGTTCAGTAGGCTACACAATCATGGCGAAGACTGCTGACTTGACAGATGTCCAGAAGACAGTCATTGACACACTCCAGAAGAAGGATAAGTCACAAAAGGTCATTGTTAAAGAAGCTGGCTGTTCACAGAGTGCTGTATCCAAGCATATTAATGGAAGGTTGAGTGGAAGGAAAAATTGTTGTAGAAAAAGGTGTACAAGCAAAAGGGATAACCGCAAACTTGATAGGATTGTTAAGAAAAGGACATTCAAAATTTGGGGAAGATTCACAAGGAGTGGACTACTACTGGAGTGAGTGCTTCAAGAGCCACCATACAAACATATCCAGGACATGAGCTACAACTGTCGAATTCCTTGTGTCAAGCCACTCATGACCAATAGACAACGCCAGAAGTGTCTTACCTGGACCAAGGAGAAAAAGAACTGGACTGTTGCTCAGTGGTCCAAGGTGTTGTTTTCAAATGAAAGCAAATTTTGCATTTCATTTGGAAATTAAGGTCCCAGAATCTAGAGGAAGAGTGGAGAGGCCACAATTCAAGCTGCTTGAGGTCTAGTGTGAAGTTTCCACTATTAGTGATGGTTTGGGAAGCCATGTCATCTGCTGGTGTAGGTCCACTGTGTTTTATCAAGACCAAAGTCAACACAGCTGTCTACCAGGAAATTTTAGAGCACTTCATGCTTCCCTCTGCCGACAAGCTTTTCAGAGATGAAAATTTCATTTTCCAGCAAAACTTGGCACCTGTCCACACTGCTAAAAGTATCAATACCTGGTTTACTAACCACAGTATCACTGTGCTTGATTGGCCAGCAAATTCACCTGACCCAAACCTCATAGAGAATCTATTGGGTATTGTCAAGAGGAAGATGAGAGACACAAGACACAACAATGCATATGACCTGAAGGCTGCTATCAAAGCCACCAGGGGCTTCCATAACACCTCAGCAGTGCCACAGGCTGATTGCCTCCATGCCTCACCGCATTGATGTAGTAATTCATGCAAAATGAGCCCCGACCAAGTATTGAGGCATTTACTGTACAGACTTTTCAGTAGGCGCCAACATTTCTGCGTTTAAAATCATCTTTTCAGTTGGATAGAATATTACCAGATATGGAACGGTATGCATTTACGGGTGAATAATTAGACCTTGAGACATTTTAATATATTTAATTAAAAGTTAATTTTTATTACCAATTGCTGCATACCATCTTTTCAGTTGGTCTTATATAATATTCTAATTTTCTGAGATAATGGCTTTTGGGTTTTCATTGGCTGTAAGCCATAATCATCAACATTGACAGAAATAAAACACTTGAAATGGATCACTGCTTGTAATGACTCTACATAATATATGCATTTCCCTTTTTGTATTCAATTACTGAAATAAATTAACTTTTTGATATTCTAACTTATTGAGATGCACTTGTAAATTGTTTACTGCTAGTGATGGGCGAATAATAACTATTCGTGTTCGTAATATTAGTAACAAATTCTAAAGTACTACTCCGATAGTTGTCATGAATAACAAACCTAATGCAAGTCAAAGGAGAACCTGAGCATTTTCTTGCTGTGACAAATATTGGAATGGTACTCGGTATTCGGTAAGCATTATCTGAACACAAATAGTTACTCTTCTCCCATCTCTATTTACTAACCATGATTAGGTGTAAATTTACGAAGAAGCTATTTATTTGGGTAATACAACACTTAACTTAATTGAAGTCAGATTACAATAGTTGGAATAGTTCAGTTTGTACCAATCTGCTCCAAAGTGCTGAAGATAATGATACATTGTGTAGGTCAATGGACTCACACAATTGACAACAGAGAAACTCTAGTTCCCAATAAGCCACCCATTCAAGATAAGGTGTTGATATTCTATTTCCCCTCCAACCTCCAATTGTCTGTCATTTACCATCCCCAGGGCCAGCCACCACCTTTTTTGATGGCTTGACCACCTAGCTACTTTATTTCCTTTTCGCTGACATCCCCACTATCATCATGGGGGACTTCAACATGCCCATTGATACTTCCCACTCAGCTGACTGTAAGCTTCTAACACTCTTCCTCCTTTGGCCTCATTCAATGATCCTCTGCAGCCACCCACAAAGATGGCCATACAATGGACCTCATCTTCACCTACCTCTGTTCCCTAACTTCTCTAACTCACCTCTTCCCCTGTCTGACCACAACCTACTTAAATTCTCTTTTCTATCCTTTCCAAGGGTACAATCCCCAACCCACAAACTTACATACCCTCGTAGAAGTCTCAAACACCTTTATTTACACTCACTCTCTGACCCTCTCCCCTCATGCAGTCATAGGTTCCTTTCACAATTCAGATGCTGCTGCAGCTTTATATAATACCACAGTCACTTCAGCTCTCAAATTGGCCACCCCTCTCATGCATGCCAATACTCACAGAGTAGATGTTGGCTGCCATCTTGCAGGCTTCAGTGAGAGCACATACCTCTGCTTCTTTTGCAGACAGGCATGCGGGTAGCGACTGCTCTATCAGCACAGTGTCTTTTGTTACCACCACCATACCCGTGTGGGACCGTCTTCTTGATGCACATCTTGATCCATCTGCAAAGGGGTTAAGTCAGGGTCCAAAGGTGTAACTGTCACTGTATCGAATCCAGAGGTTTCCTGCCTCAGCTAGAGTTACCAGCTGTAGTTCTTTGCATATGGGCTCTCGGAGACCTGATACAAAGGACTATACCCAGATTTGTAAGAGAGCAATGGGTGTAAATTGGGGTCAGGAGAACACTTAAATTCTAAAAACTAAGGGATACTTTGCACGCTGCGACATCGCAAGCCAATGCTGCGATGTCGAGCGCGATAGTCCCCGCCCTTGTCGCAGCAGCGATATCTTGTGATTGCTGGCGTAGCGAACATTATCGCTATGCCAGCTTCACATGCACTCACCTGTCCTGCGACGTCCCTCTGGCCGGTGACCCGCCTCCTTCCTAAGGGGGCGGGTTGTGCGGTGTCCCAGCAACGTCACACGGCAGCCGTCCAATAGAAGCGGAGGGGCGGAGATGAGCGGGACGTAAACATCCCGCCCACCTCCTTCCTTCCTCATTGCACCCGGGATGCAGGTAAGGAGATATTCCTCGCTCCTGCGGCATCATACACAGCGAAGTGTGCTGCCGCAGGAACGAGGAACAACATCATACCTGTCGCTGCAGCGAAATGATGGAAATGTCGGACCCTACACCGATGATACGATAACGACGCTTTTGCGCTCGTTAATCTCGTATCAAAAAGGATTTGCACACTACGATATCGACTGCGACGCCGGATGTGCGTCACTTTCGATTTGACCCCACCGACATCGCACCTGCGATGTCGTAGTGTGCAAAGCCCGCCTAAGATCCCCTAAAACCCCGGTGAAAAAATAAGAACACAAGAGTGTTTGGTAACTAGTAATCAGCACCCCCCCTGACTACATTTACACAACTAGAAATAGCAGTGGAGCGTGCCTACTCTACCTCTCCTGTGCTGACCCTGTGACTGGGGATCCTGCACTCTCCCTCATCCCAACGGTAGACCTAATGGTGGTCAGGGCTGAGCCTCCAGCGTATCCCTATCTCCTGACAGACCCTGACATAATATCCCCATACCATACCCCACCCCACGGCTGGGAAAAACACAGAGTGACAGAACGAAATCTACATTCAGGACAGGAAATAATGGGGTGGGCTTATGTGGACGTGGACATAGTGCTCCACAGACAGTACACAAGTCCAACCTATGGAATAGCTTATAGGGTGGAGGGCGTTGCTTCTAATAATGGACCTGGAGAAGCCATTTTCACAGACAGGTAAAATACACATAGTATAGTTACTAGATTCAGAATTACATTATTTCAAACCATCTCAATATTTTCACTTTCGTTGACGTTCAAAATCACATACTGTGCCTTCAATCTCAATCTCTCTTCATCTAATCTCCCCCCTTGCCGAGAATTCTCCATTTTCTTTAACAAAATGCGTCTCACCTTCTGTCACTTACAGATTCCTACATCTTAAACTTGCTGGTCTAAATTGACCTCATTCACAGATTTTCAAATAGAAAACTAACACTTCTCTTCTTTAAATTTCAACATTTCTACGGTGTTCTGCACCAAAAACTGCGTACATTATATATACAAACGTCTAGATTCTATCTCAGTGCACAATAATAACACAACAGGTTCATCTACCGCTTCCAGGAAGAACTAGAGCACATGCCAAACCAATGTCACGTGGGGGGTAATCCACAGGCAACCCTGGCACACTAGCTTGACTAAAGAGCGAAGACGGGCTTCTAGGGATGCTGAGCGGAGATTGAAGAGATCCCATTCCAAAGTTCACGTCATCACATACAAACATTCCCAAACCCTTTTCAAGTCCACAATTACTACTGCAAAATAAACTTCATATCTTTCATATGCTCCCCGTCTCACAACCCTAAACAGCTATTAAACACTTTTAATTATCTCCTCTGACCCCAGCACCTCTTCCCTCTCATCTTATCTCAGTTGAAGACTTTGCCTCATTCTTCAAACAGAAGATTGACAACATCAGAGAAAGCTTTGGCCTACAGTCCCCACAGCCTCTCTTCATTACCACTCAGCCCTGTTCCTCCAAAACTAGCTTCTCCACCATGACAGAAAATAAGCTTCCCTCTCTACTCTCCAGATCACATCTCTCCACCTGTACACTTGACCCGCCACCGTCCTATCCTCATCTGCAAACAACTGGTGTCTTCCTCCTCATGCTTTAAACATGCCTCTACTGCACCCATCCTCAAAAGGTCATCCCTTGGCCCTTCCTCTGGGTCTAGCTATCACCCCATATCACTTCTCCCCTATGCCTCAAAACTACTGGAATGGCATGTCCATCTTGAACTGAACTCCCACCTCTCCTCCTACTCCCTCTTTGAGCAGTTACAATCTGGCTTCTGACTGTATCATTCAACAGAAACTGCCCTAACTAAAGTCACAATGACCTACTAACCGCCAAAGACAAGCAACAGTACTTTGTCTTTTTCCTCCTGGACCTGTACTCTGACTTCGACACAGTGAACCATTCCCTCCCATTACAGATTCTCTCATCTCTTAGTATAACAAACTTGGCTCTATCTTTGATCTCTTCATACCTAACAGACTGGACATTCAGTATCTCCCACTCACACACCACCTCCTCCCTATATGTCATTGTCCTATAATCATTGCTGGATCCCTATATGGAGGATCATTATACAATGTACCCATGGATGTCAACATCTTGATAGCCTCCTGATGAACCTCAATTATCATTAAGAAAGGGGAGAAACACGTCAATACAAAGACGGAAGAAATATTTACACACTGGATGATCTCATAGTGGGGTGCTCTGAATATGTTGGAGGATCTATACCTCATATAAGCTGTATGTGCACCAGAAACCTCTTCAGGTTAAATATTGATGAATGTGAATCTATGTGAATTGGACTATGGAGTCTCGTTAAACTGTGTGATTTCAAGATATGGAGACACAGTTTGTGAAATATTTAAAATCAAGAAATTACTAATAGACTATATGACCACACATTGGATCATGTCTGTTTTGTCTTTGTAGAACTGGAGCTATAAAATTGCTGGCTCCCTGCTATGCGCCTAATATCCACTTTTTTTTTCCTCTATTCTCCTCACCGGGGAGGGGGGATTCCTCTACTCCTCTATCCTTGTAAGTTATCGGCCTATTGGCCAAAACATAGGGGCAGTTAGTATATTAATAGGGGCAGCCTCCGGTGAGCGGGGGCACAGGAAAAAACCTAGGGTATTCTTCCGTGGGTAGGTAGGAGATTGTATTTAGGGCATATTATATACAGTACAGACCAAAAGTTTTGACACACCTTCTCATCTCCAGAACAACTGTTAAGAGGAGACTTCGTGCAGCAGGCCTTCATGGTAAAATAGCTGCTAGGAAACCACTGCTAAGGACAGGCAACAAGCAGAAGAGACTGGTTTGGGCTAAAGAACACAAGGAATGGACATTAGACCAGTGGAAATCTGTGCTTTGGTCTGATGAGTCCAAATTTGAGATCTTTGGATCCAACCACCATCTCTTTGTACAAAAGGTGAACGGATGGACTCTACATGGCTGGTTCCCACCGTGAAGCATGGAGGAGGAGGTGTGATGGTGTGGGGGTGCTTTGCTGCTGACACTGTTGGGGATTTATTAAAAATTGAAGGCATACAGAACCAGCATGCCTACCACAGCATCTTGCATCGGCGTACTATTCCATTTGGTTTGCGTTTAGTTGGACCATCATTTATTTTTCAACAGGACAATGACCCAGGCTGTGTAAGGGCTATTTGACTAAGAAGGAGAGCGATGGGATGCTACGCCAGATGACCTGGTCTCCACAGTCACCAGACCTGAACCCAATCGAGATGGTTTGGGGTGAGCTGGACCGCAGAATGAAGGCAAAAGGGCCAACAAGTGTTAAGCATCTCTTGGAACTCCATCAAGACTGTTGGAAAACCATTTCCGGTGACTACCTCTTGAAGCTCATCAAGAGAATGCCAAGAGCGTGCAAAGTAGTAATGAAAGCAAAAGGTGGCTACTTTGAAGAACCTAGAATATAAGACATATTTTCAGTTGTTTCACACTTTTTTAAGTATTTCATTCCACATGTTTTAATTCATAGTTTTGATGCCTTCAATGTGAATCTACAATTTTCAGAGTCCTGAAAATAAAGAAAACACTTTGAATGAGGTGTGTCCAAACCTTTGGTCTGTACTGTATATATATATATATATATATATATATATATATATATATTATATATATATACATATATATATATATACACATATATATATATATATACATATATATATATACATATATATATATACATATACACTCACATATATATATATATATATATATATATATATATATATATATATATATATATATATATATATATATATATCATATTGTAATATTTGGTATTGTCTTTTTGGGTGTAATGATTTTAAATGTATTAGAATAAAGTTTATAATTTTTTAAAAAATTAGGGTATGAATTATATTCCTACAATCTATCCTAACCTCTGCTGCCTGACTAATCCACCTGTGCCCCTGCTGTTCCTCAGCCTCTCCTCTCTGTGTATCCCTTCATTGGCTTCATATTGCCCAAAGACTCCAATTCAAAATTCTAACCATGACATACAAAACCACCCACAACTTGTCTTCTCCAAACATCTGTGACCTAGTCTCCCGGTAACTACCTGCACGCAACCCTCGGATCCTCACAAGATCTCATTCTCTCCTCCCCTGTTATCTCCTCTTCCCACAACCACATGCAAGATTTTTCCAGTGCATTCCCCATACTCTGGAACTCTCTACCTCACATATCAGACTCTTGCGTATCTTGGAAACCTTCAAAAGGAACCTGAACACCTACCTCCCTGACAAACCTACAATGTGCAGTAACCCTCATACCACTTTACTGCGGCATGCCCAGCTCTACTCTCCACAAACAAAACCCAAGAGAAAATACACAAAATGAGCATATACCCCAGTGGCGTAGCAACTGCTTTGGCCGCTCGGGGCGGTCGTCAAATTTTCTGCCCCCCTCCGTTGGCAAGAGGTGAGGGGGGGGAGGGAGGGTAGAAGGTGAGATTGGGGATAGCTACCTTACAGGATGGATCTAGACAGCAGGTTCACAGCAGATAGAGGAGGCAGCAGATGGAGGAGGGTGGGGGGTGGGGGAGGGGGCAGCAGATGCAGGAGAGTGAGAGGTGGGATAGAGTGGGCTGCAGATTGGGGAGGGGTCAGCAGCTGATGGTGAGAGCGGTGGCAGATGGAGGGGGGCAGTGGCTGATGGGGAGAGCGGTGGCGGATGAAAGGGGGCAGCGGCTGATGGTGAGAGCGGTGGCAGACAGAGGGGGGCAGTGGCTGATGGGGAGAGTGGTGGTGGATGAAAGGGGGCAGCGGCTGATGGGGAGAGTGGTGGCGGATGAAGGCGGGCAGCGGCTGATGGGGAGAGCGGTGGCGGATGAAGGCGGGCAGCGGTTGATGGGGAGAGCGGTGGCAGATGGAGGGGGCAGCGGCTGATGGGGAGAGCGGTGGCGGATGGAGGGGGGCAGCGGCTGATGGGGAGAGCGGTGGCGGATGGAGGGGGACAGCAGATGAGGAGGGCAGTGGCAGACCAGAGGCAGTAGCGGCGGTGGATCAGGGTGGTGACTACTGCTGCTGCCGCTGCTGCTGCTGATCGGGCACAGTGGTGAATCACTTACAAAATGGCATTTGCAGGGATCACTCTCCTCAGCTTTCACGGATGGAGTGAAGCTGAGGGGAGTGGTCACCTACAGGTCACCGGCCCCAGATCCAAGGTGATTGGAGAGATCGGTCACAAGGCCGATTTCTCCAATCAGAGCTGGGGGCAGGTGAAACAAAGTTCACTCAGCTCAAGCCAATGATCAGTGCTATAGCTGCACTGATCATGGCTGGAATTCAATGTTTCAGCCATTTTCAACGGCTGAAACATCACAGTAGCTGTGATTGGCTTAGCGGCGTTTGTCAGCCAATCACAGCCTCCGTAGGTCTGGGGGAGACACCACCCCACCTGAGGTTAGGCAGAGGTCCCCTCCTCCCCGAATCTAAGGGTTTTGCACACTGATGGCAGCCACCGGGGCTCCAGGGCCGCAATTTCACCATGACGTACTGGGCACGTCATGGGTCGTTAAGTACCATGTCACCATGACGTACCCAGTACGTCATGAGTCAGTAAGGGGTTAAAGATGTTCAGGAATGCAGCTGCGGATGGCCCTTTTTTATAAGCTTTCTATTTTTTACCCCCAAAATGCATCCCCCCTGACACGTGCCGCTCGTGGCGGACCGCCCCCTCCGCCCCCCCTTTGCTACGCCACTAATATACCCCATAATAAGTAAATAAGTAAATAGCAGTACTAAATATAAATACTGTAAAGATGGGGAGCATGGATCACATCTCTACTGAGTCCCAGCAACTCAGTTGAATGGCGCACTTGAACTCCGGACCGGAAGGGACGCTGACAACACAGGACAGAAATGACATGACACCTATTAAGAGCCCATACATTCTAGAATCTAATTTTTGTACAGTGCATGGCAGCCTTTTTAACGCAAGCAGAGTTCAAACTGATGGAAAATTTAAAAAGAATCATGAACATTGCAGTTTCTGCTGGATGCTAAGGATGGCAGAGAAGAGCATCCAGGTTACAACCAACTCAGCTCACATAAAATGATGTTGCGGGCTGGATTTCGCCCGTAGGCCTTCAGTATGACATCACTGATTTACGCTGAGTAAAAAAGAAGCACAGTGGGCATAAGATTTTTATAAATCCCTTCCACTTTGCTGTAAGATGCTGCATTTTAGAGGCAGCGGAAAATATGCAGCATCAAAAACTCACTTAAAACTCATAGTGGAAGCATAGCCTAAGGCAAACTTATGAAAATAATATTAGGATATGTTCCCACAGTGAACTTTTGGTGATTTTTTGATGTTGCTGAATTTTTGCACCATTTCTGCACCTAATATGTACTGTATTTTTTGGACTATAAAACGCACCGGACCATAAGACGCACCCTGGTTTTAGAGGAGGAAAATAGGAAAATAAAATTTTAAGCAAAAAATGCGGTCATGACACACTGTTATGGGGCGAGGATCTGCTGCTGACACTGTTATGGGGGTAATGTCCCCAAATTTTCTACTAAGGTATCCCATCCTGGTAATGATTCTCCTGCCTTGTATATGATCCTCATCCTTGTATATATGTCCCTCATCCTGATAAATACCCCCATCCTGGTATAGCCCCCATCCTGTTATATACCCCCATCCTGATAAATACCCCTATCCTGCTATATACCCCCATCCTGCTAAATACCTCTATCCTGCTATATAGCCCCATCCTGCTATATACCCCCATCCTGCTCATAATATACTCCCATCCTGGTATATGCCCTCATCCTGCTATATACCCCATCCTTCTATATGGCCTGTATCCTATGGCACAGAAAAAAAATAAACGTTTATACTCACCTTTCCTCATTCCCTGCAGCATCGCTTGTTTTCCTCTCTGTGTCAGCAGCAGCGCTGCTGACCTGTGTGGAGCCGTTCCCCTGCAGCATCGCGATGTCCTCCTGTCTGCCAGCTCGCTGATGTGTGTGAGGACTAGCGGTGTGCACAGGGATGACGTCATTGCTGTGCGCGCTCTCTACACAGTTCAGCTGGTCGGCAGACAGGAGGACGTGATGCTGCAGGGGAACAGTAACGGGTGAGTATACCGTACTTATTCACTGCCCCCCTGCGCAGATGATGCGCGGGGGGCAGTGAATACAGCCGCACATGATCACTCCAGGCTGTAGTTGCCAGGGGTAATCACGCAGGCCGGCTCTTTACTATGGGCCTATCATCCCGCCCACCTGTCAGTGCTGGCTTCAGTGCTGAGAGATGATGGGCGGGAGGATGCATGCATATGAAATAAGCGGGTCCACGTGGTCACGGCAGGCGCTGCTACAGCCTGCTCGTGGCGCCAATGACCCGCTCCACCGCAGCACCCTCATTCCCCGCAGCCCTACATTCAGACTATAAGACGCACCCCCCACTTTCCCCCAACATATAGTCCGAAAAATATGGTAATTTATGTTACTTGTAATTTTTCATTGCATTTTTTAACTTCTGTTTTTGACTGTACCGCTTTGTCTCTGTTTTGTATGTCATGCTTTAAATAATCCTGCTTTGTTTTTTGAACTTCTCTGTATTTGGAATTGACAAAACTTTATTGCCTTCTTAGGTGCGAATTACACCAAATATATAGTCACACACACATATAGTCACACCAAGCAAGGGCTGCTGAGAGGGTGAAGCTGCAATTTAAATGCTGGCTGCAAAGTAAATATATAGCATAGTTGAACACAATATCATTGTTCTAGACAAGAGCATAGTTTGGTGTTCCCTTTGTAGTTTTCTATTGTTTTTATCTGTACTGTTTATCCATGGACAATGCTACTAAGTGTGCATTTTATGAGATGTATGCATGCCTTAAACAGCCGTTCAAGGGTGAATATGTCTGTGCTCTATGTGTTACATATTTGGAAACCCAGGTAATGAATCTAAATATGCGCTTGCAATACTAAGGAGCTTTGTAAACCCTGGAGAGTAGTTTACAGCTCACTGAGCGTGCTCTAGCTGTCTGGCTGGGGCCAGTTATATGGAAGAGGGTGGAGTTGGGGAAGTTCAAGACTCAGAAGTAGGTAGCTGGGTAACAGTTAGAAGAAGGGGTTAAGTATGCCTGTTTGCCTGATAGTGGGGATCCAGGACTAGGATCCCTACAGCAGAATGTTGTGCCTAGCAACCAGAAAAAATAACTGCTGTAGGAAGGAGGGAAATAGGAAAGGCCACACAGATGTTTGTGGTAGGGGACTCTATAATTAGGCAGACAGACATAGTCATATGCCATCAAGACCGTAAGTGCCAAACAGTGTCTTGTGTGCCGGATGCTTGGGTTCGGCAAATTGTGGATCAGATAGACAGATTGCTGGGTAGAGCTGGGGAAAACCCAGCGGTCATGGTGCACATTGGTACTAGTGACAAAGTTAGAGGGAGGTGGAAGGTCCTTAAAAATGATTGCAGGGAACTAGGAGAGAAGCTGAAGTCCAGGACCTCCAAGTGGGTATTTTCCGAAATAGTATAGGTGCCATGAGCGTTACTAGAAAGAGAGCAGGAGCTTAGGGAGATAAACATTCGCTTAGAAATTGGTGTAGGAAGGATGGTTAGGGTTCATGGAAATCTAGGCTGACTTCTCTGTTAGCTACAGGCTCTACAGAAGGGATGGGCTCCACCTCAATGGGAACGGGCAGCTGTGCTGGGGGAAAAATGGTTAGACAGATGGAGAAGCTTTTAAATTAGGATCTGAGGGGAGGGAGGGTAATTGTGCAAAAAAAGGGAATAGATAGAGTAGACAGAGAGAGTGAGACAGTAGGGGTCAAGGCAAGGCAGGGACATGCAAAGAAAGTAAATGAGAGAATGGGGAGTAAGAAATGTGTTAATAGTATTAAATGTTGGCTGGCAAATGCCAGAAATATTGTAAACAAAATTAATGAGTTGGAGATTCTTTTGTGAACCACGGATTACGATGTGGCAGGTATTATGGAAACCTGGCTGGATGAGAGACATGACTGGATGACAAACGTAGAGGGTTACACCAAATTCAGAAAGTACAAGAAAGACAAAAAAGGAGGAGGGTGTGTATATATATATATATATATATATATATTTATATATATCTCAAATCTAAATTACGACCTGTGCTCAATGACAACATTGGGGGGAGCTACAATAATGTAAAGTCAGTATGGGTAGATGTACACTGGGAGGGCAATAATGGAAAGCTGCTAATTAGAGTTTGATATAAACCTCCTAACATAAGCTGAACAGGGAGAGGGTGAAATGCTGCAACAAATTGAAAAGGATGCAAATAATTATAGTAATCGGGTCCTTATTATGGTGGATTTCAACTATCCAGACATTTAGTGGGACATAGACTCTTCTAGTTGTGCTAAAAGCTGCAAGTCCTTATCTACAATTCAAGACAATTAAAGGGTAAATGAACCGACCAAAGGAGAGAATTTTGTGGATTTGGTCCTGTCAAATAGACCAGATATAATTTCAAATATACAGGTTTGGGAGCATTTTGGCAGTAGTGGCCATACTATGGTAAGTTTCAATGTAATATTCAATAGAAAATTTGAAAGGGAAAATGCTAAAACCTGTAATTTTAGGAAAGCTGATTTCAACAAATTAAGGGAAGAGCTTAATCATGTAGATTGAGACAATATCATGGTAACTGGGGATACTGAACATAAATGAAGTTTAAAGATAAACTACTAAAGTCCTGTAAAAAAAAAACTTATAACCTCTGGTAACAAAATGTCCAGAAATAAAAGGAAACCACTGTGGATAAATAAGACATTACAAAATATAATAACGCAAAAACAAAGGGCATTTAAAATCTTGAAGGCTGAGAATACAGAAATAGCATTTCAGGAGTATAACATTCTCAATAGGAAATGTGAAAAGAAATCAAGAAAGCAAAATTAGCTACTGAAACAAAAATTAACAAAGATATTAAAATAAACCACAAAGAAAAGGCTGAGATATTAAACAGGCACTTTTCTTTGGTGTTCATCAAGGAACTGACTGTTCCAGGAATTATTCAACAAGGCAAGAATCAAAGTCACCTTACCTGATATATCTAAGTTAACACAAAAAGAAGTACGCCTGCAACTCAGTAAATTAAACATTGACAAATCCCCTAGGCCAGATGACATTCATCAACAGATATTGAAGCAATTGAGCACAGTAATTGACAGACCACTGTATCTTATCTTTTTAGACTCTCTTGTAATAGGGTTGGTACCTCAACATTGGAGAATGGCTGACGTGGTACTGATATTTAAGAAAGGTAAGAGGGGGGATCCAGGCAACTACTGTCCAGTAAGTCCGGCATCAGTGGTGTGCAAGCAGTGCTACATTAGAGAGAATATTATAATAACTGATAACTAGCATGGATTCATGAAAAGAAAGTAGTGTTTAACCAACATGTTGGGTTTCTATGAAAAGGTAAGTGCAAATCTGTATATTGATAATGCAGCTCCAGCAGCAAGGACTAGGGTAAACTATAAGCAGATGGGTAAGGAATTGGTTAAAAGATAGGAAACAAAGAGCAAAGAGTTGTCATAAATGGTACATTCTCTATTTGGGTTATAGTCAGCAGTGGGGTACCGCAGGGATCTGTGCTTGGACTGATTCTTTTTATTCTCTTTATTAAGACCTTGTGGATGGGATTAATAGTAAAGTGTCAGTCTTTGCTGACAACACCAGACTATGTAGGATATTTAAAAAGGACCTTCATAGTACAATATTACAAAATATTCTGTGGAAGATGTTGTAATGGGTAGACTTGGCAAATGAGATTTAATGTTGATAAATGTAAAGTAATGCACCTAGATCGGAGTAATCCTATAGCTGCATATACATTAAATGGAAGTAAACTTGGGACTACAGAACAGGAGAAAGACGGGTATTCTGGTTACAAGTAAGTTGAGCAGCAGCGCTCAATTAGCATATTCACATAAAGCCCTAACAATAGCTTATTGTATAGACTGCACTCCAAAAATGAATTATATTAACCATTATCAGCCATATATCACTGGCCGTAAAAAAGAGTGACAACGTCAATAAATGTTAAAAGAAAAAAGTTACATATATATATATATATATATATATATATATATATATATATGTAACTTTTTTCTTTTAACATTTATTGACGTTGTCACTCTTTTTTACGGCCAGTGATATATATATATATACACAGTGCCTACAAGTAGTATTCAACCCCCTGCAGATTTAGCAGGTTTACACATTCGGAATTAACTTGGCATTGTGACATTTGGACTGTAGATCAGCCTGGAAGTGTGAAATGCACTGCAGCAAAAAAGAATGTTATTTTTTTTTTTTTTTTTTTAAATTGTGATAAGTTTATTCAGAGGGTCATTTATTATTCAACCCCTCAAACCACAA
Source organism: Anomaloglossus baeobatrachus (assembly GCF_048569485.1). NCBI lineage: Eukaryota > Metazoa > Chordata > Amphibia > Anura > Aromobatidae > Anomaloglossus > Anomaloglossus baeobatrachus. Next base: position 475,066,435 of record NC_134358.1, on the reverse strand, counting down.
GAATTCTGTTTGGTTCCCCTAAAGTATTAAGAAGTATTTCAGGCACAAAGAACAATGAGCTTCACATGTTTGGATTAATTATCTCTTTTTCCAGCTTTTTCTGACTAAAGGTCCAGTCACACTAAGCAACTTACCAGCGATCCCAACAACGATAGGGATCGCTGGTAAGTTGCTAGGAGGTTGCTGGTGAGATGTCACACTGCGACGCTCCAGCGATCCCACCAGCAACCTGCCTTGGCAGGGATCGCTGGAGCGTGGCTACACGAGTTGCTGGTGAGCTCACCAGCAACCAGTGACCAGCCACACGTGCAGAGAGCAGGGAGCAGCGCACACTGAGCGCTGGCTCCTTGCTCTCCTAGTTACAGCACACATCGGGTTAATTACCCGATGTGTGCTGCAGCTACATGTGCACAGAGCAGGGAGCAGCGCACAATGCTTAGCGCTGGCTCCCTGCTCTCCTAGCTACATCACACATCGGGTTAATTAACCCGATGTGTCCTGCAGCTACATGTGCACAGAGCAGGAGCCGACACTGACAGTGAGAGCGGCTGAGGCTGGTAACAAAGGTAAATATCGGGTAACCAAGGACAGGGCTTCTTGGTTACCCGATGTTTACTGTGGTTACCAGCCTCCGCAGAAGCCGGCTCCTGCTGCCTGCACATTTAGTTGTTGCTGTCTCACTGTCACACACAGCGATCTGCGCTTCACAGCGGGACAGCAACAACTAAAAAATGGCCCAGGACATTCAGCAACAACCAACGACCTCAAAGCAGGGGCCAGGTTGTTGCTGGATGTCACAAACAGCAACATCGCTAGCAACGTCACAAAAGTTGTTCGTTAGCAGCGATGTTGCTAGCAATGTTGCTTAGTGTGACGGGGCCTTAATTAAGACCCTCCCAAAACTTGTGAACAGCACTCATACTTGATCAACATGGGAAAGACAAAGGAGCATTCCAAGGCCATCAGAGACAAGATTGTGGAGGGTCACAAGGCTGGCAAGGGGTACAAAACCCTTTCCAAGGAGTTGGGCCTACCTATCTTCACTGTTGGTAGCATCATCCGGAAGTGGAAGGCTTATGGAACTACTGTTAGCCTTCCACGGCCTGGACAGCCTTTGAAAGTTTCCACCCGTGCCGAGGCCAGGCTTGTCCGAAGAGTCAAGGCTAACCCAAGGACAACAAGGAAGGAGCTCCGGGAAGATCTCATGGCAGTGGGGACATTGGTTTCAGTCAATACCATAAGTGACGTACTCCACCGCAATGGTCTCCGTTCCAGACGAGCCCGTAAGGTACCTTTACTTTCAAAGCGTCATGTCAAGGCTCGTCTACAGTTTGCTCATGATCACTTGGAGGACTCTGAGACAGACTGGTTCAAGGTTCTCTGGTCTGATGAGACCAAGTTCGAGATCTTTGGTGCCAACCACACACGTGACGTTTGGAGACTGGATGGCACTGCATACGACCCCAAGAATACCATCCCTACAGTCAAGCATGGTGGTGGCAGCATCATGCTGTGGGGCTGTTTCTCAGCCAAGGGGCCTGGCTATCTGGTCCGCATCCATGGGAAGATGGATAGCACGGCCTACCTGGAGATTTTGGCCAAGAACCTCCGCTGCTCCATCAAGGATCTTAAGATGGGTCGTCATTTCATCTTCCAACAAGACAACTACCCAAAGCACACAGCCAAGAAAACCAAGGCCTGGTTCAAGAGGGAAAAAATCAAGGTGTTGCAGTGGCCTAGTCAGTCTCCTGACCTTAACCCAATTGAAAACTTGTGGAAGGAGCTCAAGATTAAAGTCCACATGAGACACCCAAAGAACCTAGATAACTTGGAGAAGATCTGCATGGAGGAGTGGGCCAAGATTACTCCAGAGACCTGTGCCGGCCTGATCAGGTCTTATAAAAGACGATTATTAGCTGTAATTGCAAACAAGGGTTATTCCACAAAATATTAAACCTAGGGGTTGAATAATAATTGACCCACACTTTTATGTTGAAAATTTATTAAAATTTAACTGAGCAACATAACTTGTTGGTTTGTAAGATTTATGCATCTGTTAATAAATCCTGCTCTTGTTTTAAGTTTGCAGGCTCTAACTTATTTGCATCTTATCAAACCTGCTAAATCTGCAGGGGGTTGAAGACTACTTGTAGGCACTGTATATATATATATATATATATATATATATATATATATAAATCACCTGTGGGATAAGTAAAAGAAAATATATTTGCAGAAATGAACTAAAAAATTAATAAATAATAAAAAAGTAATAAATAATATATTATGCCAGTAGCTAGCAGTAATATAACACAATAGTAATTGTAAAAAATGGAAAACAAAACCAGAATGGCATAACAGGAAGATGGTGGATATCAGTAGTCACAATCAAAAGCACAGTGGCAGTAACATCAAGCTACAATCCAGATAGCAAACCACCAGCTCCCCCTACTGGTACGATAATGTAAAATATAACAGGCATTAATCAGCAAAAAAGGTGAAATTTTCTTTACCTTATAACAACAGCAGTGTGGAAAAGTCCGCGTCCACTCTCCCTGATACGTGTTTCGCCCAAGCTTTCTCAAGGAGCGCCTAACTGATAATAGTTTCTGTTAATTCTGGTCTTAGAAGGACTGATAACATTACTAGATGAAATACACCAACACTGGATGTGTGACGGAGATGAGGGATTCTGGATGATGTGGATTCTGCTCTAAAGATGGTAGATGCAGTAAAGTTGTAGCTTATCTAATTTCTAAAGATGCGATGCCTGACAACTTATTTGTTAAGACTGATTGTTAGGCAGTGTATTCCTACAAATAAAACTGTCAGACAAAGTTGTCTCATTGCTGTCGCGGAGATCTTTTGAAATTGGCATTCCTACAAAGTTAATTATAACGATTTTTTAAATTCTATCGTATGTAGAGGATCTCACATAGTAAAGTGCAAAGAATGCACAAATCCAATGTTTTTTTTCGTTTTTTTTTTCATTTTTGAAACCAAGAATTTGATCCAAGCTTTTGAGTTGAAAAGTTCCATTTTGTGTAATCAAGGTTTCGCTTTAACATGATTGCTGAATTGCTTCTAAATTGAAGACATGTGTCTAAACACTGGAGGGCTTTCTATTCCAAGATGGTGTCTGTTAGGTTTTGATTCACTTGGGCTACATTTAGCTCTTGCTGTGTTCGATGCACTTCGTAAACCCTTATATATTCTGGAAAACGTGTAAATATGTTCAGTATGTAGAAAAAGCTCTGAAGACTATAGCATAAGCACCTAAGTCATTTTAGAGTGATTTGTATGTATTATTCAAACTCTCGGTCCCTTAGGCCGGATGGAAGTGTTACCTTAAAGTCAATGATATGCAGCTTTACAATTCAACAGCATATGCTTTCATTTTTGCACCTAAGATTTAGCATTAAGAAAACCATAACCTCTCCTTGTTTGTCCTGAAAGCATTCCAGGATTGTTAATTATACATTGGATGATTACCATACCATATGCCGTTCACTTTTAATTTGTTTGACCTCAGCGTTTTGTGAGTAATGTCACTGCAGTCTTTACCCGAGCCGCAAAAAAATGCTTCAAACTGAGACATTATTTTAGTAAGTATGACTTGTAAATGTGATCCCTTGTATAGCAATTAGCTTTAAAAACACTTACTACAGGTTTCATATGTTCCTTTTCTTGCTAAGTGAACAGTACTTGCTTTTTCTTGTTTTCATGACTCTGTTCCTTCTTCTCTTGTATCAGAATTGTCCAGATAAAGAATTATGCAATTATAAGATATTACACAATAAAAAAAATATTGCAAGATCTTCCGTTTTGATATTCTTTTTTAATGAAAGCAAAATAGGAGCTGATTCCAAATTTTGTATTTAATTTTCAAACAGTTTTTAATCAATTGTTTACTTTTTTGTAGTTTTTCCTATGGAATTTGAATGTGATTAATTGATCCTAGTACAACACACTACTATACTTCTCCATTATAGATTTCTATAAGATTTCCTATTAAGCCTTTGCAGTAGGTGCACAACTGCATAACAGTTTATCTGCACACTGTTATTGGCAGCTAATTGGGTTTGCCGCTTTCTAACCACTAAGATGCTGTGCTTGTTAGTTACTGCCATGGGGTTTTAGTGGTTAAGATTGCACGAACTATCAGCTGGAGCTGCGCCATACACCCACACAAGAGATATGACTGGTGTTGAGCGAGTAGCTGACTATTCGTACTCGCTATGCTGTTACAGAGTACTGTCCGCTACTCGTAGTAGCGGGCACAATGTAAGTCAATGGGAAATACTCGCTAAGTAGCGGGTAACCCGAAAGCCGTACTTTTCGTGCGAGTAGCGAATAATACGGCTTTCAGGTTACTTGCTGCTTAGCGAGTATTTCCCATTGACTTATATTGTGCCCGCTACTCGTAGCAAAATGCGAGTAGCGGACAGCACTCGCTAACAGCATAGCGAGTACGAATAGTTTCCTACTCGCTCAACACTAGATATGACATATAGGAACATTACGTATCCAGAAAGGAAGCGAATACAGTGTAATCTTGGATTACGAGCAAAATTGGTTCCGGGAGTGTGCTCTTAAACCAAGTTACTCATATCAAAGCGAATTTTCCCATAGGAAACAACTGAAAGTCAGACAATTTGTTCCACAACCCAAAAATATTTACTGTATTTAAACAAACTTATTACAGTAATACAAAATAATGTCCTGTATTCACATAAAATTATTACAGTACACTAATACTAAATACTGTACAGTAAAAAACATGTAAAACAAATTAAACTGCACATTAGCTTACAATAGAATTGTTGGTGTGCGGGATGTACATTATAAGCAATGTGCTATACTGGCTAGTGAAAAGAGAGTACAATACTGCATCCACAAATGAAACTTGATAGAAATGCTATATAGTATATACTGTACTGTATAATGGTATACTTTATAGAGATGAGCAAACCTCTAGAAGCTCGAGTTCGGTTCGTCGAACAGAGGCCGCGTTCGAGTTTGGTTCGGCGAACAGTTCGACGAACCTCTCGAACCCCATTGAAAACAATGGGAGGCAATCACAAACACATAAAAACACATAGAAAACACCTTCAAAAGGTGTCCAAAAGGTGACAAACAACTCACAAGACAACACAAACACATGGGAAAGTGACAAGGACAAATACTCAAGCGAAAACAAAACAGCTGGACGAGGAAAAAGAGAAGGAGACACAGATATAGGCATGTCATGCCCTTCTAAAATCATGCAAAACACAGCAAGGTGACTCCAAGCAGAGTCTCCCTTTTTTCCAAAAATTGGGCCCCACAGACACCACTTCAATGGCATCACTTGTGCCCTAGTTGCAAACTGGACAGGTTGATTTGCGTCAAGCACATTCAAAAATACGCCAGCCTTAACTGTCCCCAGGATGACACCGGAATAGGTAGCAAAGTCCTTGCTGAACCAAGACTTGTTCACCTTGGCTCATTTTTAAAAACACTGCACGTGGACTCCAAGCAGGGTGTCCCTTTTTTCCAAAAATTAGGCCACACAGACATGACTTCAGTGGCATCACTTGTGCCCTAGTTGCAAACTTGACAGGTACATTTGCATCAAGCACATTCCAAATCCACAAGCCTTTACTCTCCCCAGGATGACACAGGGGTAGTAAAGTCCTTGCAGATCCATGGCTTGTTCATCTTGATGAACGTTAGTCTGTCCACATTGTCACTGGACAGATGCGTGCGCTTATCTGTCAGCACACAACCAGCAGCACTGAAGACACGTTCAGAGACAGCGCTGGCAGCTGGACACGACAAGATCGCCAAGGCGTAAGTGGCGAGCTCAGGCCACTTTTCAAGATTTGAAGCCCAAAATGAGCAATGCTCCAGTTGCAAAGTCATGGCATCGATGTTCATTTGGAGATACTCCTGTATCATCCTCTCCAGCAGACTATGTGTCAGACTTCTTGTCTCTGGTAGCCTTGCAAAGGATGGTCTAAAACAAATTCACGATTCAATAAAATTGCTGTTACCAGCACCAGATACGGTGCTGCTGTTACGGTTAGACTGTTGATGACGAGACCGTCCCATGTTTGTCAAGTTACAACTGGGAGATTCACTGTCTGCACCACTGTTTGGTGGAAAAGCCGAGCTAAGATTGAGTAACAGCTTCTGCTGATACTCCTGCATACGTGCGTTCCTTTCTATGGCAGGAATTATGTCACAAAATTTGGACTTGTACCAGGGATCTAATAGTGTGGCAACCCAGTAGTCATCATCACTTCTAATTTTGACAATCCGTGGGTCATGTTGTAGGTAGTGCAGCAAGAAGGCGCTCATGTGTCTTGCGTATCCAGGAGGACCAAGTCCGTATTTGTGACGGAGAGGTGCTAACCATTTCTTCTTCCTCTGACATGTCCACCCAACCTCGTTCAATGGAAATTTGACCAAGGTCTCCCTCATCTGCTGAGTCTTCCATGTCCATCGAGAGTTCGTCCTCCATTTCTTCATGGTCTCCTGCACCTTCCTCAACATTTTAGCTGTTAACATGCGCCCTTGTTAATCCCTCTCCCCCACCGTCCCATGCCTGCCGCCTTGGTGATGATGAACGTCTGGACCTTGTAGATGTTGGTATCCCTTGCGCATATGAATCCTCCTGTACTTCCTCCCCTTCCTCTTGTCCAACCCCCTGACTCCAAATAGTGATTAGCGTGTGCTCCAGCATGTAAATGACTGGAATTGTCATGCTGATAATAGCATTGTCAGCGCTAAACATATTCGTCGCCATGTCGAAACTGTGCAGAAGGATGCAAAGGTCCTTGATCTGAGACCACTCCATCAGCGTGATCTGCCCCACCTCTGTATCTCGTTGGCCCAGGCCATACGTCATAACGTATTGCACCAGGGCTCGGCGGTGCTGCCACAGTCGCTGTAACATATGGAGAGTCGAATTCCAGTGTGTCGCCACATCGCATTTCAGGCGATGAACCAGCAGGCCGAATGACTTCTGGAGCAATGCAAGTCGGTCAGCTGCGGTGGTTGAACGGCGGAAGTGAGCAGAGAGTGACCGTGCCCTGTGCAGAAGCCCATCTAGGCCAGGATAGTGGGTTAAAAATTGCTGGACAACAAGGTTCAACACGTGAGCCATACAAGGCACGTGTGTCACCTTGCCCCGGTGAAGGGCCGCACCCAGGTTTGCAGCATTGTCGCACACGGCCTTCCCTGGCTGCAAGTTGAGTGGAGACAACCAATTACGAAACTCGGACTGCAGAGCTGCCCACTCCTCCGCTGTGTGACTCTTATTTCCAAGACATTTCAAGCTAAAGACCGCCTGATGCAGTTGAGCTCTGCTGCCAGCATAGTAAGGAAGTGTGCAGGATTCCTTGTGCGTAGCTGCAACGCGGGTGGCCTGACCAGGCATGCTTGGGTTGGAGGTGGAGGACCCAGACGAGGTTGAGGAGGCAGAAGCATTGGAGGAACTTCGACATACAGAGGAATGACGCACAAGTCGTGGGGACGGCAAGACTTGTTGAGCAGACGCTTCTCCATCTATCACCAAAGTTACCCAGTGCCCAGTCAGCGACATGTAATGCCCCTGTCCATGCTTACTGGTCCAAGTATCGGTGGTGAAATGCACCCGGTCACACACAGAGTTTCTCAAGGAAGCGGTGATGTTGTGTGCGACATGCTGGTGTAGCGCGGGCACACCTTTCTTGGAGAAGTAGTGGCGACTGGGCATGTGGTACTGGGGCACTGCGACGGACATAAGGTCTCAAAAATCTGCTGTGTCCACTAGGCGGAAAGGCAGCATTTCGGTACCCAAGAGCTTACAGAGGTATAAAGTCAACCTCTTAGCTTTGTCATGGCTCGGAGGAAATGGCCTTTTATTTGTCCACATCTGAGGGACAGAGATCTGGCTGCTGTGTGGAGACGGTGGTGAGTAGGGTGTCCCTGAAAAACTGCAGGTCTGTGAGGAAAGTGCAGGCGGAGACATGATGTTGCCTTCATCCAAAGTTGGTGCTCTCGATGTCTGAGAGAGCTGTACACATGCCCTTGTTTCCGCTTCCAAACCAACTGACGACCTACCAAGCAAACTGCCTGTTGACTGTTGAGGTTAAAGTGGTGGAAGATCTGCATGGAAGAACAGGTCTGACAGCTGTCCCCACAGTCATAGAAGATGAAGAGGGCATGGATGCACTAGAAGGGGCAGGCGGTGGAAGGCCCGCTCCGCTAGGACGCATTGCAGCACGGTGAGCTTCCCACTGGGACTTATGCTTGTTATTCATGTGACGATTCATGGAAGAAGTTGTCAAACTTTTGAGGTTTTGGCCTCTACTTATAGATTGCCGACAAATTTTACAGATCACATGATTTGGGAGATCCTTTGCAAGGTCAAAAAAGGACCAGGCTAGGCAAGGCTTAAAGGACATGCAACCTGCAGAGCCACCCCGACTTGTGCTCAGAGGCAGAGTGGTGGCCGAGGATGCACTTGTTGACTTGCTTCCAGTACTCCGACTCTGTCCAGGAAGGCGCACGGTAACTTCGTCGTCAGTTGCATCCTCCTCCACCGCCTCTGGTGACCTCCTCGAGTGCCCGACTAAGGGTTGACATTATGTGGGATCTAGAACTTCATCATCAAGCATTGTGTTTGCACTCCCCTCGCCCTCAGACCTAACCTCTTCCTGCCCTGACTGAATATTTAAGTTGTCATCCCAATCTGGTATCTGCGTCTTATCGTCATCAGTATGTTCCTCATTGTCTCCACCAACAGGTGTTACAGTTTGGGAATAAGGGTCAACATTATGCTCAGAAACTTGGTCCTCATGGCCTGAATCAGAGTCACAAAGGTTCTGGGCATCACTGCAGACCATTTCCTGGTCTGTACTCACTGTAGCTTTGGAGCAGACCTCTAATTCCCAGCCTATAGTGTGACTGAACAGCTCTGCAGACTCAGCCATCTCTGTTACACCATACTGTGCAGGGCGGGTGGAGACTTGAGAGCTGGGAGAAAGCAAGTGCGATTGGGATGACAACTCAGAGGACTGTTGTTTTTTGGATTTTGAAGTTGAGCTGGAGGAGAGGCCACTCGTTGGAGCACTTGAGATCCATTCAAGCATGTGTTTTTTTTGTGCATCGTCTACCTTTGTTCCAGTTGTTTTGTTCCGTATAAAAGGGACCACATCGGATTGTCCACGGAAAGTAGTAGACATCTTACTTTTGCTGGAAGATGGCCTATCTTCAGCAGATGTTAATGTACCTTTCCCACATTCCCCACGGACACGGACATTTTTTTCCTTTTCCAACACGCCTGTTCCCCTTTCCACCAGCATCTGTCCTTTTGCCACTCATTTTGTTAGCGACAAGATTGGCCACTTAAAATGTGGTAGCAAAAATTGAGAGGTGGTGTAGATTGCAGAGGTGGTCTAGCTTTATTGTCAGCTGAAGAACCAACACTTACTATCCCTGACAATGCAACTATGGCCCTAAAACTGGCAGCACTGTTTGCTATAAAAAATAGCGTAGCAAAATGTGCTGGAGGGTAGACTGCAGAGGTGGTGGAACTTGCTTGCCACTAGTGGGACACAAAATTAGTATACCAGACACTTTTTGGATGCCACTTAGTGTCAGCACTGTTTGCTATAAAAATAGCTTGTCAAAAAAGGCCCTGGTGGATAGAATGCAGAGGTGGTGGAACTTGCTTGCCACTAGTGGGACACAAAATTAGTATAGCAGACACTTTGTGGATGGCACTTATGTTCAGCACTGTTTGCTATAAAAATAGTGTAGCAAAATGTGCAGGAGGGTAGAATACAGAGGTGGTGGAACTTGATTGGCACTAGTGGGACACAAAATTTGTATAGCAGAGACTTTGTGGATGCCACTTATGTACAGCCCTGTTTTCTATAAAAACAATGTAGCAAAATGTGCTGGAGGGTAGAATGTAGAGGTGGTGGAACTTGCTTGCCACTAGTGGGACACAAAATTAGTATAGCAGACACTGTTTGGATGCCACTAAGTGTCAGCACTGTTTGCTATAAAAATAGCTTGGCAAAAATGGGCAGGTGGGTACAGGGCCCGGCTTCTGTGGGTACCAGGACAGGAAAGGGAGCCTCACTGGAAGCCTCCTTTCTATCCCTCCTAATGATGAAATGCAGCAAGGAATTCCCTGAGCTGAGGTACACAGATGCTGTTATCTGAAGCTGCATACAGCGTTTGCACGGACCAGCCTGTCAGCTATGGCTCTGAGCGCCTGCAAATAAGCCCTGGAAAGGGCTGAAGAAAACTGTAGTCCCTAATCTGTACAACGCTGTGTGTATAGCATACACAGCAGGAGCGGCGGCAGGAGCAGCGTGAGCAGTGACTGTCACCCACACGCAGAAAGCAGATAATGGCAGCGTGAGGGAAAATGGCCGTATTTATAAGGCAAGGACATGTGACATTCACAGCCTTTGACACATGCCCTTGCTTGTCTGGCAAAAAGTACACTTAGCTGTCTGTGTGTCTGTGATTGGCTGACATCCTGGCCCACCCCACTGCACGCGCGCTTAGGAAAAAAAAAAAATGGCGATTGGCATTCTATCAGCATCACAGATCTAAACAGCCTCCGCCCCGCACACTATACGCTGAAATTTGATTATAGTGTGAATCACAGTGACTCACACTATTACAGTGAAAAGCCAGCTAGTAAATAGCTAAGCTTTTTGCTGATCGAACCGTTCTCGAACGTAACTCGAGTTATCGAGCTTTTAGCAAAAAGCTCGAGTTCGATCTCGAGCACCCTCCAAAATCAATCGAACATGAAATTGGCGAACCTCGAACATTGCTCATCTCTAATACTGTATACAGTACATATGTACAGAAAGTTACCTCCAGAGCGGGTCAGAGCGCGGTGAAAGGACAGAACCGGAAGTGTGCACAGTGGGAAATTGCTCTTATTGCAAAGCATTGCTCTTAAACCAAGTTACAAAATTTTAAAAAGTTTTGCTTGTCTTGCAAAACGCTCTGAAACCAAGTTACTCTTAATCCAAGGTTCCACTGTATATACTATGTTCACGCATCATAGCTTCTTTAGCAGCTATGTTGAATGCATTTAAAAATGGACATTGATGAATCTATCTCTGTTGTACTAATTTTTTGTGCCAATAATATTGCTGCAGATGGCACTGCATTGTTATTAACAAAAGCAGAAAACCAGATGGAATGAACAGATCTGTAGAGATAGCCATGATTAAAAACATGTTCTATGTTTGAAAAGTGTAAATGGATTACAAAAAGGGATGAGCGGACCCATGGATGTTCGAATTCGCCGGGTTGGACCGGACTTTAGTTAAAAGTTTGGTCAGACTTTGGTACCCGGACTTGGCTCTCCCAGACCCCAAACCCCATATAAATCAATGGGGACTAAACCTTTGGTGCTGTGAAATGGTCATAATAAGCAGGACAATAACCCTGCAAACTAATTTGGATAGAGAATAAATAAATAAAAATAATGTGGGTTCCCCCTATTTTCCATAACCAGTACAAGTAAAGGAGAGGAGACAGCTGTGGGCTGCAGCCCCAGCCCTCAGCTTTCTGCTTTACCTTGGCTGTTTATCAGAAATAGAAAAGATTCCATGCCATTTTTTTAATTATTTATTTAAAAAAAAAAAAAAAGCGTAGGGTCCTATTTATTTTTGATAACCAGCCAAAGCAAAGCAAACAGCCGGAAGGTAGTATTATGCTTCTAAGGCCCATGGTTATTTGGCCCTGGAGCTTTGTTCTGAAAATGAGGTGTCCGGTACGAACCCCGAAATCTAAAGTTTGGTCATCCCTAGCTATGACTGTTATGACCTTTAGGCGGTGTGCGCATGATACATTTTAGTGATTTTTTGACACTGCTTACTTTCGCTGTGGAAAAAGTTCAACATCTTACATTTCCAGCAAAGTGTGGGATGGGAATGTAAAATTCTCTTGCCCACTGTGCTGTTTTTCAACTTAGCGTGAACTGGCCTGTGGTGCATGTTTCAAATCTGCAACATGATGATTTGTCTTGTGGATACACAGTTTTATGTGCAGATTTTTCCCACAGGTGCAGAAAAAAACTGCAGGTAAAAAATGCACATGCTTTTTTAGTGCATTTCTGCTGAGGAAACGCATCAAGAATGCATGTAATCCACAATGGGTATACCAATAAAGTGTTGTCAAATCCGAATATCAGAAAGTATATATAAAAAAAAAGCAGTTTTATTTAACACTCCAAATGGAGACAAAAAAGAACGAATAAAAAAAGCAATAAAAATGCATTTTAAAAAATGTACACAAAAATGCAATGAAAAAACACAAGTAACCTAATTTACATAATAGGTGCAGAAATGGTGCCAAAATTCCTATATAGCCAGGTCCCTTGCTTCCCATACACAGCAGGTTTCAGCCGCACATAGAGGTAACATCTGGTTAGGTACCCATGCACACAAGCAGGTTTTAACCGCATATAGAGGTAACATTTGGTTAGGTACCCATGCACACAAGCAGGTTTTAACCGCATATAGAGGTAACATTTGGTTAGGGACCCCATAAATAAGAGATTACTGTGAAGTTGGTTTATGGGGCAGTAATGAATTGATCAATACAGCAGTTATGCAATATCAAACATTTTTTTTTGCATTTTTCATATGGCTAGTTGTATTTTTCATTCCTTATGTATCATAAAGCAGGTATGCTTGTTCATATTTCTCTGAATTTGGTGTGCAGCTTTCACTTTATATATATTGCTAATCCCTGCCTAACCGTCCCTGTATACACTAGCATAGATAAAGAGATCTTTAGAAAAAAGTATTTCTAAAGATTTTTTATCTTATGCTAATGAGCACGGGGACTAGTCACAAAGATGTTATATCCCCCGACTAGTCCGCCCTCTTAGCATGTTAGCACACCCACAGGGGCATACAAACATGCTATTTAATGCAGCATCACCAGCGGTGCAGCGCGTACCTGTGTTCGCTGTGACCGCGCTTCTGAATGACTGGACACTTCCAATCATGCGCACTAGACCTCTCTGAAGCTGGGACATGTACACCCAACTTCATACCGCGCATGACCAGAAGTGCCCGGCATTCATAAGCACCGTCACAGCGAACACAGGTACGCGCGTCACTGCTGGTGATACTGCATTGAATAGCATGTTAGTACACCCCTGGGGGCATACTAACATGCTAAGAGGGTGGTTAGTCAGGCCAACTGGTTCCCTTTAAAAGTTCATCATGGTAATATAGGCTTAGGCATCGGTTCCACTTGTGTTTTGTATGGATGAGTGAAATCTGATAAAACATCGGATTGCACTCGCACCAGTGCAAAACTATGGGGCAGTGTCCATCGGCGTTTGATTTCTCGTACCATGTCAGCATGAGAAATTGCAGCATGCTGCATTTGGCAGCGAGTCTTGGATCACATGCACCTATAGAAGTCTATGGATGCATGTGAAACATTGCACTGCACTTGCATGTCAGCCGACCGCAGTGCGATGTACGCAGAGACAGACAGCAAAGGAGATGGGGAGAAAGTGTTCCCTCCCCTTCTCCGCAGCTGTGATCCGATTGTAAGATCGCATCATAGTCGCATGACCCTCGGCTGACGCTCACAGAAGAGGGTAATAAGCATATCGCTTCCGATGCTCTTGCATCAGAAGCTATACGCAAGTGGAACTGAGGCCTTACTCTTAATTCAGTTTCCCTAAGGCTAAGAATGCACTTTGCATTTCCACCTGCGTTTTAGGTGCTTTTTAGGTCCATTTTGAGAAGCACCTTTTTCATGCCAAAAGGCATGCGTTTTGATTTTCCAGCAAAGTCAATGGAAAATGGTGATTTTCAGACCGCACTTTGCATTTCTAAATGCTGCGTTTAATTTGCATATTTTGTGGCAAAAACCATGCGTTCAAAGAAGCAGCATGTCAATTGTTTTTGCCATTTTGGTTGCGTTTTGCTAACATTGAAGTCAATGAGAAATGGCAAAAACCAAGATTCCTTTAAATTTCTGCGTTTTACCTGCTTTTTATGTGCAGAAAACATGCGTTTTGGACATCAAAATAATGATTTGATATGTCCCTTTACACACACACATAATCCGACAATTAAAAGAAAAATGTGTATTTATTGCTATTTTAGTGATAAAATGTATATTACCGCTATAATTTTATTAAATATATATATTTTCATTATTTTTCTCATTAATATAGATTTGATCCTTTTTTTTTCTCTTTTTTTCATTGTGTTTGACATATTAAACTTTATTTAGCAGTGTCTTGATGTTCAAAACGCAACTGTCAAAACGCAGGTGGAAAAGCAGGTAAAAAGCGCTGAAAACGCATCTAAAAAGCGGTAAATACGCATGCGTTTTCAGCGCTAAAGTTATGAAAAAGGCAACTTTGGTCAAATCAATTAAGCCCAAAATGTGCGTTTAGAACTGCAAGTAGGTGAACGCAAAGTGCGTTCTTAGCCTAAAAAGTCAGGAGAACCACTGGTTCAGGCATGAACATGTAATCAGGCTCAGACTGCATGTAGAACCCATGGATCTCCCAATGGGCGGATGACAAGCACCTTTGAAAAGCTAAGGAGAAGGGGCCATTTTTTATTGCACCTTCTATATCTGTCGCTGCTCACAGAAACCTTTTTAAATGAAGGAATTATTGGAATTATTAATTTTAGTACTTTGTTACCCCAAATGACTGGATTTTTATCCTAGAGTGCTTGTAAAACATTTTTTTGATAAGTAGTTCCCATGTTTTGCCTTGTTTATGTAACAGATATGAATTTCCACATTGTTTCGTATAGCATAGTACTAATATACAACTTATGTCAATCTGTTGAGTACTTCATAGCATTTACCATGAGAATGCTATAGAAAGCAGTGGAGTTTGACAGTAGTGTTGAAAGGTATTGGTAATTTCCTATCCCTGAATATTCTTCTATAAACATTTGCAGCAGTTGTGAATGATGAGACTTCACAGCCAAAAAGTCAAGTTGTGATCCCCAAAGTACAATGCTTCATATTTAACCTATCCCTCCACCAGGTGTGCCGGAGAACATATACAACATTCTCGAATGATCACACATGCTGCTTTGGTCAAGGGAGGTAGAATTGGTTTTATATTGCTTTTTTTAACTTTTTTTTCCCTTTCATGCTCCACACTCAACTTTTATGACCTCTTTTTCTCTCCTGAGCATACTATTTATTTCTCTGTTTGTGTACGTGGGGGAGTACAATCCATATGTAGCTCAGGTAATTACCATATACCTCATCTGTGAGTCTTCTGTGCCTGGTTTTGATGTCAAACATGATCCATATGTAGTGATTTATTACTAAGCTACCGTTGTGGCACATATATTATTGTACTCCTTGCATGTCTTGTATGGAGTTTTAGAAATGTAAGCACTTAGCACCTATAGACTATATTATTATTAATAATTTTCATGTTTGCATTTATACTTTATTTAAATAAGTTATGTACTATTGAGGATGATCTTAACTATATTAATATCCTCAGCATCACCAATGAAGCCCTTGATATGAGCTTTATTACCGTGAATGAATAAATAATTCTATGTGTTTTGTTTTTGTTCACATAGTGAATTAATAGTAAATTAATAGTGAATAGTGAATTAATAGTAAAATTCCATAATTTTAATTGTTTTTATTGATGCAACTAATACTACAATAAAGATTGATTATTTGTATTACATTTTGTTTGTAGTGGTCATTTTTGTAGGTTTATATTATTTCTCAGTTTTTGTAGGTTTATATTATTTTTCAGTTTATTCATTTATTTTTTACTGTAATTTTTAACCTTAATTTTCTCTTTAAAATATTTAGTATATGCAACAGAAGAAACTGCCAAATATGTTAAGACTGGGTTCCTTGTTCAGAAATCCCAGGAAATGATGAGTTTATGGACAAGAAGGGAGTCCCATATTTATAATCCTCATTTATTAGTCACAGTGATAAGCTCAGCTTTGGAGTACTGAGCACATCCATTCATTAAACAAGCAGTCCTTTGATATAATGGGTTTAAAGAGGGATGAGCAAATTCATTTAATAGAAATTCGAGTTAAATTTTAAAAAACATTTGCAGCACCCGGCATATTTCACATTTCAATTTGAGATTAAAAGCTCCAAATAAATGTCTGCCTACTGTACTTTTTACACATTGCAGACGATTGCATCATGAAGGCTGACATGATCTCAGGAATGATCAAACGGGCTCCCCATAATGCCTTGCAGCTGTAGCATTATGTGATAGAACGGCTAATCAGGAAGGACTTAAATATCCAGTTTAAAAGGCAAGGCAGGGAATGCAGCAGCAATTTTAGATTAATTTAGAAAACTGAGTATGTCACGGCTTACAACTCTGTAATAAAGCTAAGAAGAGGGTAATACTTATGTAGATACTCTGGAATATAATAGCACTGCATATAAGGAAACGTAGACAAGGGTAAGGTAAATACTTTGTATTGACAAATAATAAACACACAGAGAAAAAAAACAGAGAATAACAGTGTCAACTGCAATTAAATGCAAGTGTAACCAGCACAAATGAAATGAATGTCCAGAAATACTGAATGATCCGGACAAAGGCGTAAAAGTCCGGAAATAATATGCAGTGGTGTGACTGGCACTAAACGTTAATGTCCACAAGTAATATGCAGTAGTGCTCACCGCACTATACGTGTAAAGGCCCAGTCACACTAAACAACTTACCAGCGATCCCAACAACGATAGGGATCGCTGGTAAGTTGCTAGGAGGTTGCTGGTGAGATGTCACACTGCGACGCTCCAGCGATCCCACCAGCAACCTGACCTGGCCGGGATCGCTGGAGCGTCGCTACACGAGTTGCTGGTGAGCTCACCAGTGACCAGCCCCCAGCGCCGCGTGGAAGATGCTGCGCTTGGTAACTAAGGTAAATATCGGGTAACCAACCCGATATTTACCTTGGTTACCAGTGCACGCAGCTACACGTGCAGAGAGCAGGGAGCAGCGCACACTGAGCGCTGGCTCCCTGCTCTCCTAGTTACAGCACACATCGGGTTAATTACCCGATGTGTGCTGCAGCTACATGTGCACAGAGCAGGGAGCAGCGCACAATGCTTAGCGCTGGCTCCCTGCTCTCCTAACTACAGCACACATCGGGTTAATTAACCCGATGTGTCCTGCAGCTACATGTGCACAGAGCAGGAGCCGGCACTGACAGTGAGAGCGGCGGAGGCTGGTAACAAAGGTAAATATCGGGTAACCAAGGACAGGGCTTCTTGGTTACCCGATGTTTACTGTGGTTACCAGCCTCCGCAGAAGCCGGCTCCTGCTGCCTGCACATTTAGTTGTTGCTGTCTCGCTGTCACACACAGCGATCTGTGCTTCACAGCGGGACAGCAACAACTAAAAAATGGCCCAGGACATTCAGCAACAACCAACGACCTCACAGCAGGGGCCAGGTTGTTGCTGGATGTCACACACAGCGACATCACTAGCAACATCGCTGCTACGTCACAAAAGTTGTTTGTTAGCAGCGATGTTGCTTAGTGTGACGGGGCCTTTAGTCAAGAATAATGTGTATGCACAGCAGAAAATACCTGAATGTCCAGAATACCAAGTAGGAATGTGCACATCAAACAAATGGATATCAGTGTACCCCCCAGGGCTGACAAAGTCCCACTGAAGTCCAGCACACAGCCCATACAGATTGAGTCCAGGATAAGGTACACTGATTACAAACAGAGGACCAAAGTCCTTACAGAGCAAGGAAGTCCAGCAGTCTGAAGCTCTTCTCCTAGAAGCCTTGAAGGGATGGACCCACAGCCAGGAACAGGATTATGCACCAAGGACTGCAGGCAGCTGAGCAGTAATGTGGCAGATAACAAAACAAGCAGCAGCAGAAAGTCCAGTAGCAAGTCAGGAGCAACTCAGGAGCTAGCAGCAACAAAATATTTAGGCAAGGGATAAGTCCTGGACCGAGACTTATAAGTAGGGCAGACAGGAAGTTCAAGGGCAAGACAAGACCCCAGACTCCATCTTGGATAAGGACAAGAAGACACAACAAGTTCCATGGAAAACCCGAACTTTACAAAGAGAAAGCCCCTAAAGTGTTGTAAAAACACTGCAGACAGTATTATGTTGTACAATTGCAGCATTGAAGATGATGATGAATGGACATATCTGAGAATAATGTATAGATTCACTTAACTCGGGGGAGAGGGGGAGAGAAGGACAGGAGAGCTGATAGCTGTGACAGTAATGCTGGGTTCATACATAGCGACGCAGCAGCGATCACGACGGGCGACCTGACCTTATCAGGATCGCTGCTGCGTCGTTACATGGTCGCTGGTGAGCTGTCAAACAGGCAAATCTCACCAGTGACCAGTGACCAGCCCCAAGACAGCAGCGACGGGTGGAAGCGGTGCTGCGCTTGGTAACTAAGGTAAATATCGGGTAACTAAGGGCTTGGTTACCCGATATTTACATTGCTTACCAGCGCAAACCGCTTAGCGCTGGCTCCCTGCACGCCAGAGTACACATCGGGTTAATAAGCACGCCCCCACGCTGAGTGACAGCTGTCTCATTGCAACCAATCACAGCCGCCAGTGGGCGTGTCAATATCGAGCAGTAAAATAAATAAATAATTAATTTAAAAAAAACGACGTGCGGTCTCCCTCATTTTGATATCAGCGAGGGTAAAGTCAAACGGCTGAAGGATGGGGAGCCCCACATTATAGGGAGCCCCCAGCCTAACAATAACAGCCAGCAGCCACCCAGAATAGCCGCATCCATTAGATGCGACAGTTCTGGGATTGTACCCGGCTCTTCCCGATTTGCCCTGGGGCGTTGGCAATCGGGGTAATAAGGAGTTAATGGCAGCCCATAGCTGCCACTAAGTCCAAGATTAATCATGTCAGGCGTCTCCCAGAGATACCTTCCATGATTAATCTGTAAGTTACAGTAAATAAACACATACACCCGAAGAAATCCTTTATTTGGAATAATAAACACTAACAAATACCCTCGTTCACCTCCTTATTAAGCCCGAAAAAGCCATCCATGTCTGGCGTAATCCACGGAGGTCCCGCGTCACTTCCAGCTCTGCAACATGAAGGTGACAAGAGCAGCAGAAGTACACCGCCGCTCCTTCCAGCTCCACACAGCAACTGAGGGGAGAAGCGCGATCAGCGATGATGTCATTCAGGTCACTCGCGGCCACCGCTGGATCCTCCAACTGGGGCAGCAAGTCGCCCAAGTGACAGCGATGAAGTCACTGGTGAGTTGGGTCACGGGTGGAGGATCCAGCTAGCCGCGGGTAACCTGAGTGACAGCAGCGCTAATCGCGCTGATCACTTCAGTGACTCAGGGGATTAGCAGTCACCGGTGAGTCCTTCACGGGTGACTGACCGCTAATCAGTACGCGACACAGACAGAGCCGCGGTATGACAATGAAGTCGGGTGAAGTTCACCCGAGTTCATTCTCATCGCGGGACTCTGTCTGCTGTCAGCGGGTATGTATCAATGATATTTTGCATTACACACGAGACATTTCACACAGGCAACACACGGACATGTCACTTACGTATCTCACGCACACACGGACATTCAACACGCACACACGGCTAGCATTCGCAATTCACATGGATGCCACACGTACCATAAAAAACGGACTTAAAAACGGAAACGGACCCGAAAAACGTAACATAACACACATGCGTGTTTTTCACGGATATGTGTCAGAGGCCTAAGGCTGGTTTCAGACATCCGTGTTTTAGGTACGTGTGACATCCGTTTTCAACATGGATGTCACATGTACCCATGTTACCCTATTGTGCACTCTCACACGGCTGTGTTTTCACATGGACCGAGTGGCCCCGCTATTTCACACGGAGACGTGCCCGTTTTTTCTCCAGCAGCATGGGTGTCACACGGACCGCACACTGATGTGATCCGTGTGACATCAGTGTGACACGTACCGGAGAAAACACGGGTTTTTTTATATAAGAAGATTTTCTATAGTTACCTGTATCCAGCGATTTTGTCTCCAGCTCTGCTGCCTCCCGCTCCTGACCCCCGCTCATTTTTTTTCATTGATTACACAGCACAACAATGATTTTGCTACTGAGGGTAAAACATGTGTTCTTTACTAATTTGAACATGCTGATTCCAAATATGAACTCAGAATTTGCACAGCACGTCCAGATTTTGAGTTATACTTAGAAAAGGCCATACGCCTATTCAGGCATTGTTGAAGGCATTGCACATGCGGTTGGAATGAAAGAGACCTATGCTTCTATGCAGATCATTCTGAAATTGATTAAATATTCAGAACATCAATGGAACATTTGTGCTGACCTCAAAGTTGTTGCACTAGTCCTTGATTTGCAGTTAGGTTACACTAAGCATATGTGCTTTCTGTGCCTATGGAACAGTCGAGATGACAACAACCATTATAAAATTAAACGGTGGCCCAATAGAGATGAACATAAGATTGGTAAGCACAATGTTCAACACGAATCACTTGTCGATCCACTTAAAGTTTATCTTCCACCTCTTCACATTAAACTAGGACTAATGAAAAATTTTGTAGTAGCAATGGATCGTCAAGGGAATGGATTTAAGTATCTGAAGGAAAAGTTTAGTGCATTGAAAACTGAGGCCAAACTGAAAGCAGGAATCTTTATTGGTCCTGAAATCCACCAACTAATCCATGATGAAATCTTCAAGAAAGAACTCACCCCACTAACTGCATGGGATGCATTTATAGTAGTAGTTCAAAACTTCCTTGGAAACGGAAGAGCAGAAAACTATGCTGAACTAATAGACAATATGCTTCAAGCATACGAAATGCATGGTGCCCGAATGTCATTGAAAATGCATTTCCTACATTCACATCTTGACTTCTTTCCTCCAAATATGGGTAATGTCAGTGACGAACATGGTGAGAGATTCCACCAGGACATTTCTACTATGGAAAAAAAGATACCCAGGTCGCTTTAACCCCAACATGATGGGCGATTACTGCTGGTTTTTGCAACGGGCCACTAGGACCACTCACAAGCGCAAAAGCAAGTGCCTGAAGCACTTTTAAAAGTACTCTGCTGAGTTCAAGGCGATTTCTTAAGCTACTATAAGTGATTTTTAAGTTTTTTGGTTTATTTACCTATACTTCTTTTTCAATAAAAATGATAATACATGTTGTGAAACTGTGGGACATAACGATTCTGTATCTTTATTAATTGCTTATTTTAATTTTCACAAAAATTGGAATAACTTAATATCCTGACGTGCTACAAAAAAACTAACTTCAGATTTGGATTCAGCGCATTCGATTTAGTATAGCGCACATGGTTTTTGCCAAGTAGCAGACAAAAAGTGTTTATTTGTTGTTCTGTGTTATTCACCGCAGTGAGCAGCTGGGAGCAGGGGCATCGTGGTGACAGCATGGGAGACAGCACCGCCGAGGACAGAACCGCCGAGGACAGCATCGCTGGGGACATCGCTAGTGACAGGTGAGTATCCTGTCAGCAGTGTGTGTGCAGGGACGTCCAAGAGGTCATCAGATTTCCCAATGAACTCTGGTGACCTCCTGATGACACCCCTGCGACAACTGCGCTACAGCGAGTGTCACGATGGTGACTTCCAGTGGTTCATGAGAGTTCATTGGGAACCCTGATGAGTCCCTGGATGTCACTGCACAAACTGCTGTATACTCACCTGTCACCGGCGATGTCCCCGGTGATGTCCCCAGCGATACTGTCCTCGGTTGTGCTGTACCCAGCCTGTCCCCGCGATGTTCCGGCTTCCAGATCCTCAGGCAGTGAATAATCAATGAAAATAATGAGCGGGGATCAGGAGCGGGACGCAGCAGAGCAGAAGACAGCATCGCTGGATACAGGTAAATATAGAACATCTTTTCATTACAGAGACACGTGTTTTACCCGGTACGTGTCACACGTATGCAAACACGGATGTAACACGTGTGACACATGCGTGACACACGTGTAACACACGTATGACACACGTATGATCATAACCATGCGTGTGACTGGTACCTGATTAAACTAGGATGTCTGAAACCAGCCTAAGTGTGATTGATCAGTGTTATAGTGTAACTGACAGCATCTGTCCTGCCTCATTTGAATTATAATTGCATTGTTTTCATTTATAATGCAATAGAAAGCAGAAGCAAGATAGCACAATATTTTTTACAGGAAAAAAATAAAATCAGTGTCAGTGCTAGCCACTAGTGATGAGCGAGTATGCTTGTTACTACTCGGTACTCGCACGAGTATCACTGTACTCGGGCTACTCGGCGGGGACCGAGTAATCTCGCGATACTCGTTCTGTACTCGTGGTCTTCATCCCTGCATGTTGGCACTCTTTTGAGAGCCAGCCCTCATGCAGGGATTGGCTGGCAGACCACTGCAATGCCACAGCCCTGTTAGTTGTGGAATTGCAGTGATTGGCCGGCCCGCACAGCGTGACCGAGCCTTTATACCGGCGGGTGCGCTGTGCTCTGCACACAGCCATCCAGACAGTCAGTGCAGGGAGAGTGTTGCTGCTTCAGGGAAAGGTTTGCGGCCCTTTATAGTTATTTCCGTAGCAGGGCTGCAAACAGTGTGACCAGAAGTCCTTCTCAGGACTATTATAGTTGTATACAGGCAGGCAGGGTATAGCCAGGTCGGAGTACAGAAGCAGAGTCCTTCTCAGGACTATTGTTGCTGTATACAGGCAGGGTATAGCCAGGTCAGAATACAGGCTAGTGACCAGAAGAGTCCTTGTCAGGACTATTGTAGCAGTATACAGGCAGGCAGGCAGGCAGGCAGGGTATATAGCCATTCCTAGTGGTGACCGTATACCAGCCTTCATCATATCTGGGGCTGGTGTACACAGTCTAAAACAGTCCTGATAGTGTCAGACTTCTCAGCAATTGTCGCTCCTAAAAACCTGTTAGGTTCTTAGTGTGTCCGTGCTTGCATTTAAAAACCGCACGTGTGTGCCTGTCGGTGGCAGCGTACAGGTGCACGTTTTGCACAAACTATTATATAACACACAAGTCTAGTGAATAATACACGTCAGTCAGCAGTGTCTGATAGTGTCAGACTTCTCAGTAATTGTCACTCCTAAAAACCTGTTAGGTTCTTAGTGCGTCCGTGCTTGCATTTAAAAACCGCACGTGTGTGCCTGTCGGTGGCAGCGTACAGGTGCACATGTGTGCGTTTTGCACAAACTTGGATATAACGCACAAGTCTAGTGAATACACGTCAGCACAGCATTGCAAAATGCGCAAGGGCGTTGGCAACGAACAAGGAAGTGGACGTGATGGTGGTGCAGGTAGAGGCCGAGGTCGAGGGCTAGCTCTAATTTCGCCACAACAAAGGGCCACATCTAGTCGCTCGCACGTCCTGTCCCAAATTCTTGGGGACCGCAGCAGTACACCGCTCTTGAACCAAGACCAGTGTCAACAGGTTGTTAGTTGGATAGCGGATAATGCTTCCAGTCAGATTGGCACCACCACAAACACTCTGTCTTCCACACGGTCAAGTGTCAGTAGCCGTGATACTGCACCGCACATTTCAGAACCTGATCCTCCTTCCTACCACAAGGCTGAGTACACGTCCTCGGACATTACTGATCCCACACTTGGACACTCGGAAGAGCTGTTCACGTTTCCATTCGCACATTCTGGCCTCTCGCCACCTCATGTTGAAGTGGGTCATGAGGAGATCGTATGTACAGATGCCCAAATATTTGAGCAGCCACGTTCTCACGAAGTTGGCAACGTGTCTCAACAAGGGGAGACGATGATGAGACACAATTGTCAGGAAGTCAGGAGGAGGAGCAGGATGCGGAAGAGGAAGACGACGTGGTGAATGATCCAGTAACTGACCCAACCTGGCAGGAGGATATGCAGAGCGAGGACAGCAGTGCACAGGGGGAGAGAGGCGTAGCATCCCAACAGGCAGTAAGAATCAGGGTGGTGGCTCCAGGCAGAAGTCAGGCAACCGTTCCCCGGAACAGCAACACGACACAAGGTGCCTGTACAAATGTTAGGTCTTCCCGAGTCTGGCAGTTTTTTAAGTTGGCTCCAGATGATTCTAAAAAGGCCATTTGCAACACCTGCCGTGCCAGCATCAGCAGGGGTACCAAAACTAGCAGCCTGACCACCACCAGCATGATCAGGCACATGTCAGCCAAGCACCCGACTTTGTGGGAAGTACAACAGAGTCGAGGAGCAGTGCTTGCTGATGTCACTGCTACGTCTTCGCTTGTTGTGCATGCGAGCCAATCCCCTGTCCATGCTGCCTGCGAACAAGCCTCCTCCGGTCCTGCACCTGCAGTTGCCTACGCAGAATTAACACCATCATCAAGCACGTCCTTGTCCCAGCGCAGCGTTCAGTTATCCATTCAGCAAACCTTTGAACGCAGGCGCAAATACACTGCCAACGCCCTACATGCCACAGTTCTAAATGCTAACATTTCGCGACTGCTTGCGCTGGAAATGTTGCCTTTTAGGCTGGTGGAGACAGAAGCATTCCGCGACCTGATGGCGGCAGCTGTCCCACGTTACTCGGTCCCCAGCCGCCACTATTTCTCCCGGTGTGCCGTCCCCGCATTGCATAACCACGTGTCACAAAACATCACACGTGCCCTGAACAACGCTGTTTCACCCAAAGTCCACCTAACCACAGACACGTTGACAAGTGCTTGTGGGCAAGGCCGCTACATCTCGTTGACGGCACACTGGGTTAATATTGTGGAAGCTGGGACCCAGTCTGAGCGAGGGACGGAACATGTCCTTCCCACACCAAGGTTTGCAGGCCCTACCTCAGTCAGGGTTTCACCCACACTCTACAGCTCCGGAATGTCATGCTCTTCAGCCTCCTCCTCCTCCTGCGCATCCTCATCCACTTTACCCTCCACACCAGTCACAAGCTGGAAGCACTGCAGCACTGCCTCGGCGAAGCGGCAACAGGCTGTGCTGAAGCTAATCTGCATAGGTGACAAACCCCACAATGCAGAAGAGGTGTGGACAGCTCTGAAACAGCAGGCAGATCACTGGCTCACACCTCTGAACCTAAAGCCAGGAAAGGTCGTGTGTGACAATGGCCGGAACCTGGTGGCGGCTTTGAGGCGAGGCCAGCTGACACATGTTCCATGCGTGGCCCATGTGCTCAACCTCGTGGTTCAGCGGTTTCTAAAGTCATACCCAGAGCTGTCTGATCTGCTGGTAAAAGTTCGCCGCCTGTCTGCACATTTTCGAAAGTCACCTACTGCTTCAGCCGGCCTTGCCGGCTTTCAGCGCCGTTTGCATCTTCCGGCTCACAGACTGGTGTGTGATGTCCCCACGCGTTGGAATTCAACTCTGCACATGTTGGTCAGGATACGTGAGCAGAAGAGGGCAGTTGTTGAGTACCTGCATCACCTAAGCCGTCGGGAAATGGGTCAAACTCCACACATAGCACCTGAGGAGTGGAGATGGATGTCCGACCTATGTACCATCCTCTAAAACTTTGAGGACTCCACCAAGATGGTGAGTGGTGATGACGCCATTATTAGCGTCACCATACCGCTTCTCTGCCTTCTAAAACGGTCTCTGCTTAAAAACAAACATGATGCATTGCAGGCGGAGCGCGATGAGTTGGAGCAAGAAACAGTAGTGGGTGTGGGTGATAACACACAGCCCAGCCTCGTTTCATCACAACGTGCAGTGGAGGACTATGACGAGGAGGAGGATGAAGACATGGAGCAACTCTCCGGCCAAATTGAGGATATGACATGCACACCAGTCATATCCTCGGTTCAGCGTGGCTGGCCAGAGGACAGGGTAGATGAGGAGGAGGAGGAGGAGGAGGAGGAGGAGGAGGACAGCATGTTCAGTCATCGTGTTGGTCAGGATACTGAAGTACTGGCTGTTAAGAGTCTGGCGCACATGGCTGACTTTATGCTAAGCTGCCTGTCTCGTGACCCTCGCGTTAAGAACATCTTGGCCGACAATCATTACTGGTTGGTAACACTGTTAGACCCACACTACAAGGAGAACTTTATGTCTCTTATTCCCGAGGTGGAGAGGTCAGCCAAAATGCAGCAGTTCCGGAAGGCCATACTCACGGAAGTAGGCAAAGCATTCCCCTCACAAAACGCTAGCGGCATAGGTCAGGAATCAGTGGACAACCAAGGCGTACAGCCGAGAGGGGCACAAGTCCAATCCGCCAGAGGTAGGTGAACAGTCTTTAAGATGTGAAAGATAGACAGTGGGATGGCACCACCCACGGGGATCTCCTAGGTACACTGCGTTACGTGGCAAGAACAAGAAAAAGTCGTACCTAAAAAAATGGGATCACCACTTATGAAGTATTATTAAGAATCATCAATGTTTTATTGTCAATAGAACACACATAAAACACATAGGGAAAGTGAAAAAATACCGATAAACGAATACACACAGACAAATACGGACATCTAAAATCAATTAAAAGCACTAATGCACTTGAGAGATACCCACATTGAAAAATGTATATTCTTGGTCCAATGCCAATAGGCTGTAGTCAATATTGAACAAACCCTGAAATACCCCTATATTTGTGCCACAAGGAGAGGACTTTCCACAAAATAGAATAGCAGCTTATGCCGAGGATCCCACAGGTACTCAAATGAAATTAACTGGCTGGCCCATGGCAAAGTGAGCAGCAGAAAATAAATGAACAAGATCAAAAATTGTACAGTTCACAAATTCACAAAGACCTGAGCAAGACACCCAGCAGGCATTTCAAACAGGTTTTAGATAATCAAGCGAGCGGGCTAAAGTAATAAAGAAAAGCCCAGAGAGCAACTAAGGAAAATCCCTCAGGATGACATACCAAAACCTCAAGGAGGGTGCAGCAAAAAATGCTAAAAAAACGTCCGGGGCAGGGCAAGGAAGGGTGGTGGACCAGATATGGGTGGCCCCACGCGTATCGCTACCTCTTGGTAGCTTTCTCAAGGGCAGACATTAATTATTATTAATTATTAATGTCTGCCCCGGACGTTTTTTTAGCATTTTTTGCTGCACCCACCTTGAGGTTTTGGTATGTCATCCTGAGGGATTTTCCTTAGTTGCTCTCTGGGCTTTTCTTTATTACTTTAGCCCACTTGCTTGATTATCTAAAACCTGTTTGAAATGCCTGCTGGGTGTCTTGCTCAGGTCTTTGTGAATTTGTGAACTGTACAATTTTTGATCTTGTTCATTTATTTTCTGCTGCTCACTTTGCCATGGGCCAGCCAGTTAATTTCATTTGAGTACCTGTGGGATCCTCGGCATAAGCTGCTATTCTATTTTGTGGAAAGTCCTCTCCTTGTGGCACAAATATAGGTGTATTTCAGGGTTTGTTCAATATTGACTACAGCCTATTGGCATTGGACCAAGAATATACATTTTTCAATGTGGATATCTCTCAAGTGCATTAGTGCTTTTAATTAATTTTAGATGTCCGTATTTGTCTGTGTGTATTCGTTTATCGGTATATTTTCACTTTCACTATGTGTTTTATGTGTGTTCTATTGACAATAAAACATTGATGATTCTTAATAATACTTCATAAGTGGTGATCCCATTTTTTTAGGTCCGTCTTTTTCTTGTTCTTGCCAGTCTTTAAGATGTGGGACAGTTTTCTCAGCCCCTCACGTACCACAGCCCCTGAGGTGCGGGGTAGTGCCACAAGAAATCCTAAGTTTGCCCAGATGCTCAAGGAGTACCTTGCAGATCGAACAACTGTACTCCGACATTCCTCTGTGCCTTACAATTATTGGGTATCCAAGGTGGACACGTGGCATGAATTGGCTCTCTACGCCTTGGAAGTCCTGGCCTGCCCTGCCGCTAGCGTTTTGTCAGAGCGTGTTTTTAGTGCCGCAGGTGGAATCATTACAGATAAACGCACCCGCCTGTCAACTGAAAATGCTGACAGGCTGACTCTGATCAAGATGAACAAGGGTTGGATTGGGCCAGACTTCACCACACCACCAGCAAATGAGAGCGGAATTTAAAGTTTGTAACGGGAATTTGCCATGTACCTCCACTCACCCATGGGTACACACTTCTGGACTTTGGATAATCGCTGGACTGCTCCTCCTTCTCCTCATGCGCCACCGTGATGACCGTTACAATAGTTAGGCCTTTGTTTCAGGTATACCCCCAGTGGTAAATTTTTTCGCCCATTCATTCAGAATGGACATTACAATGACAGGAGACCGGCTCCTTTGAAATGGGAACAATGTTTTGAGGCCCTCATGCACGTCTCTATCCAGGGACAATGTGGAGCCTCCCAATTTTTGGCTGCCCTGCCTAAGGGCTATACTACAATAGACCCACTTCCTGACAATGGACACTTCAGGTTTACAGGCCCTCATGCACGTCTCTATCCAGGGACAATGTGGAGCCTCCCAATTTTTGGCTGCCCTGCCTAAGGGCTATACTACAATAGACCCACTTCCTGACAATGGACACTTCAGGTTTACAGGCCCTCATGCACGTCTCTATCCAGGGACTATGTGGAGCCTCCCAATTTTTGGCTGCCCTGCCTAAGGGCTATACTACAATAGACCCACTTCCTGACAATGAACACTTCAGGTTTACAGGCCCTCATGCACGTCTCTATCCAGGGACAATGTGGAGCCTCCCAATTTTTGGCTGCCCTGTCTAAGGGCTATACTACAATAGACCCACTTCCTGACAATGGACACTTCAGGTATACAGGCCCTCATGCACGTCTCTATCCAGGGACAATGTGGAGCCTCCCAATTTTTGGCTGCCCTGCCTAAGGGCTATACTACAATAGACCCACTTCCTGACAATGGACACTTCAGGTTTACAGGCCCTCATGCACGTCTCTATCCAGGGACAATGTGGAGCCTCCCAATTTTTGGCTGCCCTGCCTAAGGGCTATACTACAATAGACCCACTTCCTGACAATGGACACTTCAGGTTTACAGGCCCTCATGCACGTCTCTATCCAGGGACAATGTGGAGCCTCCCAATTTTTGGCTGCCCTGCCAAAGGGCTATACTACAATAGACCCACTTCCTTACAATGGGCACTTCAGGGTTACAGGCCCTCATGCACGTCTCTATCCAGGGACAATGTGGAGCCTCCCAATTTTTGGCTGCCCTGCCAAAGGGCTATACTACAATAGACCCACTTCCTCAAAATGGGCACATTAGACTCAAGATGCCTTCATGTACGTCTCTTCTCAGGGACATCGAAGTGCCACACAATGTTTTCACGTAAAATCTTTCATGTAATCTCCAAAAGTAACATACACCAGCTCTATCTCACTATTGGGTATGTGCCCTTAACATTTCCGCCATGAAAATTCATTTTGGTGTCATTTTGGAAGGTTTTCTGGTGAGTCCGTAAAAATGGGGTAAAACGCGGACAAAATTGTTCACAGCTGTGACTTTTGAGTGATAAATGCTTCAAGGGGTCTTCCCCATGCTGTTGCCATGTCATTTGAGCACTCTTCTGAGACTTTTCTGACATTTTTAGGGTTTCTACATGCTGCCGGGGGTCATTTCATAAAAATACTCGGGTCTCCCATAGGATAACATTGGGCTTGGTGCTCGGGCCGAGTACACGAGTATCTTGGGATGCTCGGCCCGAGCCTCGAGCACCCGAGCTTTTTAGTACTCGCTCACCACTACTAGCCACCCATGAATATATTGAGCTTTTGCATTTTTTGTGTAGTCCGTTACATGATGGGGAATAAGCATTTTTTCAAAAAATACAAAAGAAAGTGTCCCCAAATCCAGACATTTAACTGCAATTAAAACCTAAAAGATGAGCCGGACTATAGGATGTACACTTGCAAAATGCAAGAGCACATTCACACCTTGGACCTTTCACACACAAAACCCAAGAAAAATATAAATAAATAAATAAATTAAATGAGCATATACCCTACAGCAAGTAAATTGTAATAACACGTCACGTTTTTAACACTAATTTGATTTAAAAAAAACAAACAAAAAAAAACATAAAGCCATGCCACCATAACATTGTGACGGTCCTAACCTGTCTCTAGTATTAAAATCTTACAATGTGTCAAATAACATTAATGTGAATAAGGGCAGAGCAGGACAGGGTCCCAACTAAGATACTTATCCATGGAAAGCTGTACTGATGAAACACTTGGCTCAGAAGGAAGGGTCACTTCACTGTTTGTAGTAAGTACAACAAATTGCAGAAAATGAAAAATATAATCTGGACTATAAGCTGGTGGTACATGTGCAAAGTGTAAGAACCCATTCACATCATGGCCTTTTCACAAACAACCTCCCCCCCCTCATAAAAAAAATGTGCATATATCCTACGGCAAGTAGATAAGTACATAGCAATAACACAGGGTACTTAGTTAATGCAAATTTTACCAAAAAAGCATAAAATCCTTCCAAACACGATAAAGTGTACCTAACCGGAGGGTCCTAACTTTTAAAACCTTGCAATGTGTCAAATGATGCCAATGTGAATAAGGGCAGAGCAGGACAGGTCCCGATTGAGACACCCATCCATAGGAAGCTAAACTGAATGGAGGGACACACCTCTCTTTTCACTAAGTACAAAAATTTGCAGTCAAACTAAAAATATGAGCCAGACTATAAGTTGGTTCACATCCAAAGCATAAGAGCACATTAAGAGCACATTAAGAGCACATTCACACCATGGTCATTTCACAGAAAAAAACAAAATGAGCATATACTCTACAGCAGAGGTAGGGAACCTTTTCAAATTATCAATGTGAAAATGATCCTGCTATATTTGATCAAACAATGAATTAACTCACCTCTACTCTGGCGGCCGGAGCAGCTTCTCTTTGGTGCGGCCATGATGTTTGATGATACTAATCATGTTTCTTCTCACAACTGCTTTTCCAGGTTTGTTTCGGTCTGGAGCACAGTCAACTACTTGTGATAATAATATTGGTATATCATACATCAGATAACAGACGCTGTATATACATCCCAGAAGATGCTGGAGGCACACACATCACATAGGAAACACTGGGACTGCTGTATATACATCACAGGAGACGCTGAAAGTACATACATCACTGCAGGGGCTGGGGGCGTATATGAGACATCCCTGGACTATCAGGTCGTCACAGGGTACTGCACAAGCTGCCCTTCTGTGAGGTATTCCACCTCCCTCTTGGTTCTGGGTCCCTATCTATATAGTGTTGCCTCTAACAGCAAATCAAATCCTAGATACACCCTGCACCACACCCACCAGGCAAACCAGTGTATGGCTTGAGTGGAATAGAGTCGCCCACCTGGGGAGTCAGGCAGGGGAGGTGAGGAGTGTAATTAGTGAGTGTGAAAAGAAAAGAAAGATTCTGTACAACGACTTAGTTGCGAAAAGTGTATAAATAATTTTATTAAATATTAAGAAAGCATGGTGGTATATTATGCCATTTGCTCATGTCCTCTCATCTATGTCGGCCTTACCACACAGGCCTTAAAGGTCCGTGTGAGATAACACGTCTGGGATATTCAGGCCGCCAGGGATGAGGAGGACATTTAGGGCCTGAAAACAATTCCCAGGCATTTTAAAAAATACCACAATTGTGATCACACTCTATTGAGGGTGCGCGGGATAGATCAGATTGTCACAGGGGTTCGGGGTGGCAACATTAGTCGCCTCCTCGCACAATGTGAAACAGAGTGGATATGGACCTTGAAAACTTTACAGCCTTGTGGGCTGAATTTAATGATTAAGTTTCGTATCTTTTCTGTAGCAGGTTATATCTAGCGGCCATCTTGCCCTCTGACTGTGGGGTGACGGTATATATATTTTTTATCTCCTAGTTTTGCGTCCTCTGTGCTTTCTACCAAATTGGTTCTTGTTTTTAATTGTTTTTAATCTCTTTGTTTCTATAGCCTTGCTCTTAAATCCATGTCGTATATCTGACTAATTTTATCATCTATATATGGATCTGGAGAAGCTTGCCATCTAATGGACTCCTATGGAAACGCATGGAACTACCGCATGACATATGGATGCGCTCTCTCATGTCTATAATTATGCTAATATTGTTATATTTGTTATTCCTATGGATATACGATTTTTGAATGATAAAGGGCTTTTATTTAAGATGGCGGCTGTTCCCTGCGTATATATGCCTGGATGTATGGTTATGTCTCCTCCCGATTCCATTTCTTTGCATGTCTCTTTTGGTACCGGTGCGCCCATGTGCTCGACCTGGTTGCCCTGTGTCGCCGAGGACGCGTCCTTCGTGGCCACTCCGATGGGGACTTTTGTCCCCATGGTTGCGGCTGGACGCGCTCGCGGTGATGCGGTGCTCCCCGGGCGTTCACTTTGGGCACCGCAGAGGTTACCAGAGAGTATACGTAACAGACCCCTGTGTAATGTTGCAAATACGCTGCTGTCACCTTTTGCCTTTTTTGGCTATATCCCCATTTGATCGTACCTATCAGAATGGGTGGGCTCACTTTGTGGGCTGTAAGGGACAGGGATACATGGATGCATATTAAGGTGTCCTGCTGCCATGACGCCCATCTCAATATATACATACCACTACACTGGTTATCTGAGATGGAGTGCTCGCTCCCCCTCATGACGCTCTAGACACTCTGCTGTATAGGCACTGCTTTACCAGCCGCCCTCTATTAGATTGTGCATGCTTGAGTGGGCTGGCTATTGTGGTGCCCTGGACTAGCCAGGTCATCACAGGTACTGCAACAACATACCCCACACCCCGAGATAGGCACACCAGTCACACACAAATCCTTGTTGCCTTCCTCCAGGGGGCTGATGTCCACACCAGGTGGGATGGGCCAGGCGGTTGGCCCCACCCACTGAGGAGTTCACAGTCCTGGAGGTGGGAAAGGAAGTCAGAACAGCTAGGGAGGGGAAAGAGTTCAGTGAGGGAGAGTGAAGGAGAAGGAGGAGAGTGGCAGTAGAGGAGCAGACTGACCATGTCCGGGTACGTGGCCCGGGCACCAAGAGCAAGGTTGGCAGACGGTGGTGGCCGTCTGCAGGAGAGGCTGATTGACGCGGAACCGTAGGACTGGGGACGGGCGGTGGCCCGCCGGTACCGAACCGGGGAGCGAAGAGAAGCCAGCACAAACCGGCAGGGCCTACGGACCCCGACCAGGCTTGGAGTCGCTGTTAAAGCGGTCAAATCCGTTAGCGACCGGAACCTCCGGGGTTTCCTAGCAGCAAAGACCCGACTAAAGGCAACCGTCCAAACCAAGAAAGGGAAATACAGCTACCGCCACAGCTAGAATTCCCAGGGCCAGAGCCTGCGGGCAAAAGGGGCTCCTCCAGCACCTATCCAAGCTGGGGAGCGGGTTACCGGTGGGAAACCATCGAGACCGAAGATACACAACAGGTGCAGGGAAAGGCAGCCACCACCAACCTTCCGGGGGTAACCACAGCAGCCGGCTGCGGGACCCGTCCATCCAGCCGTTTGTTTTACCGGAGACTCTGTATCCATTCTTGGCTGAGTGAGTACCACCGTGCCGTCTGGCACCGTGCTGCCCCCGCGACCCTGCACCTCACCAACCCTGCCTCCCCGTCATCTCACCGGGCCACGGGACCACCAACCCCCCCTACCCACGGAGGGGAGAGAACCATCTCGGCTGCTCCCTGTCCAGTGCAGCGGTGGTGTCCCAACCTCACCACAAACCGTGGGTGGCATCACGGACCAACCCCCCAAACCCAAACTACCCCCCTTTCACTCACGGGTGAGGAGTGCCGCTCGAGTCCCCGGATCCGGCCCACCGCTCGAGCCACCGAGCAGCAGCAGCAGCAGCGCTGGACCCGAGCGTGGTGAGCGCAGCGCGCCCTCCTCCGTCCGCGACACTATAGAGCAGGGCGTGATGTGCGGGACACGTGGACACACAGCAGGAAGTATCTTGTTGCCATATAAACGTACACACTATAGTAAACATCAGAGGCTGTGTGTTAATGCTTCCACATGATGTGTGTGACGTCCTGCTGTGTGCCCACTCCCCCTCATCTCCTCCGGCCATTCACTATTACATTCATTTGAATAGGCTGGCTCCTGATGTGTGACGTGTGGGACACGTGGGCATGGGGCAGGAGCCATCTGGAGTTGTGATTTTCACTCCGAGGTGCACGCTCACGCTACATCCCATACGTACATCACATGCAGGTCTAATAGTCACGCCCCCCCCCCTGTTTCTATGTAAGTGATGTGATGCCGACGTCATTGGACTTCCGGCACCACGCTGTTCAATGGGGAGGATAGAACCTTTTTTTCCACAAGTGTTGATCAATGCCAGTGGGCGTTACATTTTATCATGGAGGGGCATTATGTATTGTAAGTTTTGATTGGTTCAGATCGACATGGATCTGATTGGAAGGCTACCATTTATAAGCATGCACCTTTTAACTTGTAACCACCCCCGGAAGAAGGATTAACACCGAAACCTATAGGTCGGGGCCTGGATCCCTCATTTCACATCTAGGTACGATGGGCTGCACATCGCTGTGACCTCACATTGATCTGTATATTGCTGTATGGACTATTGTATTTACTGTTATGGTCACAGTGGGGCATTGTCTGTTTGTCAGCTCATTTTCATTGTGGTCCTGCATGCCAATGTGTTGTGAGGGCGCCATCTGCTGGCGTATACCGTGTGACTATAGTTCTTTACATTCTATGTACTTTTTCCTGCTTGCTATAATGCTTTTTTAATATTTAATAAAATTATTTATGCACTTTTCGCAACTAAGTCGTTGTACAGAATCTTTCTTTTCTTTTCATCTTAATCTCTGTATATGGCTTTCTCCATATTGCAAATATGGCACGTTTTTTTCCGTGTTTTTTGGTATTGTCTATTTAGTCAGTAAGTGTGTAGTCAGGGAGAGTGAGAGAGAGGAGGTCGGGAGCGGTGGCTCCTAGAGAAACTGTCTAGGTTGCAGACGGTGGTCTGGGCCTAGAGAAGTCGGACCCCCGGTTGCAAGGGATTGTGGCAAGGTGCCTGGACTTGTCGAGGAGGACAGCCGGCAGCCTAGCACTGTCACCAGTCTGGGACCGAAGGCACAACGGTGTACACGGACCCAAGGTCAGGGAGTAGCTTCAGGCAACCCGACAATTCACCTGAGGAGAACGGAGCCTTTATGATCTGCTCCCACCCGCTCCAGAATCAGGGCATTAGCGCAACGAAGGGGATAGGACTTTCCAATCCAAAACGGTCCAGAAAATCCCAAGCGTGAGCCCTGAGAGCAAGCTCCCACACTTAGCCATGGTGGGGAGCGGGGCCCGGCAAGTTCAATACTACTGGGCCACCACATTGAAGTTAATCTTATTGCCAGGAGGCAGGTCACGGATCACCAGGCAACACTAAAGGGAACGGGACCCGGACGAGCTTCCTTCAGCAGCAGCGGTACCCAGAGAATTGGTTTACCCGGTTGTCAGCATCTGCTTATGAACTGAGTACGAGAGTGACCCCTGCATCCCACGGCACTCCACAACGAGTCCCGGGGCATCCCCCCTACCCGTGGAGGACTACGATACCTTGCTGCCCCACTTCATCACCCTGGGTACTCCCAACGGCAGCAGCGGTACTCCCCAAATTACCATACACGATGGGTGGCGTCATGAACTATACATCAACTCCCCTTTAAATATCCCCTTTCATTTGAGTTGCCGCACGACCCCATGTCCAGAGACCCTTGAGCCACAGTGAACCCGGATCCGAGCAGCTTGGCTGCTTCCATGGGGGCGGCACACCTCAAATTCCTGGCGTCACGAACAGGATACAAGCAGGACCCACTTACCTGGGTGACGTGCACCTTGAAATTCCAAACCGCGAGTCAAGAGTCCCGTTTCCCGCCATTTCCGCCATCTTCCTCCATCTTTTGTCGCCAAAACGCCATCTTTTCGACCAAAAGTGCTCAAAACCAAAGCCCCCCCCTTCATCCTGAGAGTCAACCCGTAACTGGAAGTTCCCAGAGGGCCACAGCACAAAAGTGAGTGGTAGGCAAAAACCGAGGGGGCGTGACGGCATGTAGCAGCGGAAGAGAAGCAGGGACGCCAGGACTCTGCCATAACGTTCCTGGACACCGCAGAGGCAAGATGTCGGGAAAGCGTGACTGCTCAGCCGAGGATGCTGCCCCTCATTACAGCTACCTGGATCGAGATGCGGAGGGCGGCCGCAATGGTGCGGGCCCAAGAAAGAGAGGCCATGCATGTGGGTCGGGTAAGCAGAAACCCAGCTCCGGTTGACCTGGCCAATGCGCCCGCTTTTGTCCGGTCTGCCCCCAACAACCGCCATCGCTCTGCAGCCTCCGCATCTGGCCATAGCTGACCCCAAGACGCTGCCCACAACACCGCCGGTGGGCTCCTCAACCCCTGCTGAGGAAGACCAGATCATGGCTCCTGATTAGATTGTTCTGATTACCATGGAATCGGAACCGGAGGAGATGGAGGAAGGCGATTCAGGTTCCAGCACTCTAGAAGCTGCATGGGTACCTCATTTTGGAGGAAACGGCTATCGGATGTCCCTGTCATCGCGTGCAATACACGAGTTAGAGATAATGGAGGTGGAAGAGGAGTTCACTTCAGATGAAGAGAATCCAGCCGACCCCATAGATGTGGTGGTTCCTATATACCGACGCTGTGGCTTGCCAGGGCACATTGCAAGAGTGTGCCCAGGAGGTGACTGACATTAGAGGGACTGGAACCTGCAATTTTAAAAGTTTTGTGTGGACTGTCATCTTTGTTGAACGTTCTCCAGAGTCCCAAATGGAGGAGGCTGTCGGGGATCGGTTGAAGGGTCCCTGATGGAAGATGACAGGAAAAGTTATGCTATAAATAGACTGCGCCCTCCTTGTTGAACCTTTTTCCACCCTTTGTTATAGGAAAAAGACCATCAGAGCCTTGGTCGGTGCAGTGCTGTTATACGGCACCAGGAGGCCCCGGTGGGGGTTGGCGCAAAAGGACAACGGCTAACAGGTTGCTCAGGACTGCTACCAGAGTCATCTTTTAAACACCCGGGACCTTAACCTGGTCACAGACCCACGGATAGGAATGTAGCGGGTCAGGTTGTTTGGGTGGCAGGTTGATGGGATCCGGGACGTTGGGACAGGACTGTCACAGGAAGAGGCTGCAACAGAGTAGGTTGAGCCTCCGCTACTAGCATAACCGGTAGCGTAGCATAGTTAAAAGAATGAACTCTAAAAGTTAAAGTAATGTTTAAGTAATGTGCCTCCTTAATGTGGGATGAAAAACCTGTAAATAAAAGGTTATCCCTTTTTCCTTACAGTTACAAAAATAAACCTCTGGGTGTCCTGTAGCTCGAGGACGAGCTATGTTTAACCAAGAGGAAATGTGACACTCCTGGACTATCAGGTCGGTATAGGGTACTGCACAAGCTGCCCTTCCGTGCAGTATTCCACCTCACTCTTGGTTCTGGGTCCCTATCTAAATAGTGTTGCCTCCAACGGCAAATCAAATCCTAGATACACCCTGCACCACACCCACCAGGCACACCAGTGTACGGTTTGAGTGGCATAGAGTCGCCCACCTGGGGGGTCAGGGAGACGAGGTGAGAAGTGTAGAGAGCAAGTGTGTAGTCAGGGAGAGTGAGAGAGAGGAGGTCGGGAGCGGTGGCTCCTAGGGAAACTGTCTAGGTTGCAGACGGTGGTCTGGGCCTAGAGGAGTCGGACCCCCAGTTGCAGGGGATTGTGGCAAAGTGCCTGGACTTGTCGAGGAGGACAGCCGGCAGCCTAGAACTGTCACCAGTCCGGGACCAAAGGCACGATGGGGTACACGGACCCTAGGTCGGCTAGTAGCTTCAGGCAACCCGACAATTCACCTGAGTAGAAAAGAGCTTTTATGATCTGTTCCCATCCGCTCCAGAATCGGGGCATTAGCGCAACGAGGGGGTTAGGACTTTCCAATCCAAAACGGTCAAGAAAATCCCAAGCATGAGCCCTGAGAGCAAGCTCCCACACTTATCCATAGTGGGGAGCAGAGCCCGGCAAGTTCCATACTACTGGGCCACCACGTTGAAGTTAAACTTAGTGCCAGGAGGCAGGTCACGGATCACCAGGCAACACTATAGGGGACGGGACTCGGATGAGTTCCCCTCAGTGGCAGCGGTACCCAGAGAATTGGTTTACCCGGTTGTCAGCATCTGCTTATGAACTGAGTGAGTACGGGAGTGACCCCTGCATCCCACAGCATCCCGCACCGAGTCCCAGGGCATCCCCCTACCCGTGGAGGACTACGATACCTTGCTGCCCCACTTCATTACCCCGGTTCTCCCAACGGCAGCGGCGGTATTCCCCAAATTACCGTACACCACGGGTGGCGTCACAAACAATACATCCACTCCCCTGTAAATATCCCCTTTCATTTGAGTTGCCGCACGACCACGGGTATGGAGACCCTCGAGCCACAGTGAACCCGGATCCGAGCAGCTTGGCTGCTTCCATGGGGCGGTACATACAATATACATCACATAGGAGACACTGGGACTGACATATATACATCAGATAGGAGACACTGGGACTGCTGTATAAACATCACAGGAGATACTGGGGGCACATACATCACATGCGTGGCTAGGTACATATATATGCCCCCAGCCACACCTGTGATGTAAATGCCCACAGCCCCTCCTGTGATGTAAATGCCCCCAGCCCCTCCTGTGTTGTGTATGTCCCTAGTGTCTCCTGTGATGTATATGCCCTCAGCATCTCCAATGTGATGTATAAGTCACAGGAGACGCTGGGGCATACACATCACAGGAGACGCTGGAGGCAAACACAAGAGGGGTTGAGGGGGCATACACATCACAGGAGACGCTGGGGGCATATATAACGCAAGAGGGTCTGGGGGCGCAGACAACACAAGAGGGGCTGAGGGTGAGGGCACAGATATCACTGGGGGCACAGACATCACAAGAGGGGCTGGGGGGCATACACAACGTAAGAGGGGCTGGGGGCACAGACATCACAAGAGGGGCTGGGGGCACAGATATCTCAAGAGGGGCTGGGGGCACAGATATCACAAGAGGGATGGGGGCACAGACGTCACAAGAGGGGATGGGGGCACTGACATCAAAAGAGGGGATGGGGCACAGACATCACAAGAGGGGATGGGGGCACAGACGTCACAAGAGGGGATGGGGCACAGACATAACAAGAGCAGCTGGGGGCACAGACATCACAAGAGGGACTGGGGGCACAGACATCACAAGAGGGGCTGGGGCACAGACATCACTGGGGAGATACAGACATCACTGGGGAGGCACAGACATCAGTGGGAGGACTGGGGGCACGGACAGAACTTTCAGAGCACAGACATCACTACTAGGGGCACAGACATCACTGAAGGAACACAACAATGGGGGTGATACACAGCATTGGGAGGGCACAGGGCACGAGGGGGCTGCACAGCACTGGGGGGGCTGCTCACTGCACTTGTAAAGCCCTGACATACCTGGGGGGACACAAACCTGGGTGATACACAGCACTTAGCGTTTGAGCGCAGCACACAACTCGGGGGGTGGTACACACAACTGGAAAGCCACAAAGCACTAAATGGGCCACAGAGCACACAGACAGCAGGTGCTGGACACACAGCCTTGGAGAGCAGGCGCCGGACACTCAGCACCGGAAGGCAAAGGGGCGGGCACACCGCTTGGAGCGCAGAGGGATGGGCACACCGCTTGGAGGGTAGAGAGGCAGGCACACATCGCTCGGAGCACAGAGTAGCGGGCACACACTACTCGGAGCGCAAAGGAGCGGGCACACACCGCTCGGAGGGCAAAGGGGCGGGCACACATTGCTGAGCATGCTGACACTGGACAGTGGGAGAGCCCATTGGTTCACACAAATAGCTCATGTGTGATTTAAAGGGCCTGAAGCCCCAGCACTGCAACCCCCGGGAATCTGCCCGGGGGCCGCATATGGCCCACGGGCCGGAGGTTCCCCACCCCTGCTCTACAGCATGTAAATAGTAATAACTTAGGGTATTTAGTTGACACTAGTTTGATCAAAAAGACATAAAGGCCAAGTGTGAGGACTTAGGACTTCAGTGCTCAAAACTCTGCAATAAAGATGGAAGGGAAAGCCCTAAATCATTATGCAAATGCTCCAGACAGCATTATGTTGTACAGAATTGAAGATAATGAATGCACTTGTCTGTGTTGGGAGGAGAGAGATAGGAGAGCTGATAGCAAACTAAGTGTGATTGATCAGTGTTATAGTGTAACTAAGCATCTGTCCTGCTTCATTTGAATTATAAATTTAAAAAAAAAATGTATAATGCACTAGAAAAAATAATCAATATATAATATTTTCTGTAGAAAAAAAAGGGAGATCAGTGTCAGCCACAGACGGTGTCCTTGCTAGTCACACATGAATATACTGAGCTTTTGCATTTCTTGCATAATCTGTTATGTGATGGGGGAATCTTCTTTTTTTTTTTTAATATAAAAGAAAATTTCCCCAAATCCAGACATTTAACTGCAACTTTGTAACTCACAAAGTAAATGATTTTTTTTTCACCTTGTGCCAGTATAGCTAACTGATGTACCTATAGGCTCTATTTACCTTCCAGCTGCCATTGTCACTGTCCTGCAGTTCCAGTCCTTATAATTGATCATGTTCAGGGCAGCGGGTAGTCATCAAGGTACTGACAGAATACTTAGCTAACATAAATTCAAGTCTCCAGGTCCAGATGAATTACACCCATGGTACTGAATGAGATAGCAGAGGAAATATTTGAACTACTCTCCATAATCTTTGAAAATACTTGGAGAACAGAAGTCCAAGAAGACTGGAGAAGAGCAAATGTCCCCGTCTTCAAAAAGGGGAAGAAAGTGGACCCAGGGAACTATAGGCCTGTGAGCCTGACATCTATACCAGGAAAGATCTTTGAACAAATTATTAAACAACCTGTATGCAAATACCTGGATCAGAATGAAGTGATTAACTGGAGCAAGCATGGGTTTGTAACTAATAAGTCATGTCAGACTAACTTAATTTCCTTCTATGACAGAATCACTGACTGGGTGGATCAGGGAAATGCAGTAGGTTTAGTATATAAAGACTTCAGCAAAGCATTTGACAAAGTATCTCATGCCCTCCTTATTAAAAAAAATGACCAAGTATGGAATGGACAAGGCAACTATTAGGTGGATGTATTGGCAAAAGGTACACAAAAAATTGTTTGCGACACATTCACTTTGTGAGTTAGACAGTTGCAGTTAAATGTCTGAATTTGGGGCAATTTTCTTTTGTATTTAAAAAAAAGATAATTCTCCCATCACATAACGGATTACACAAAAAATGCAAAAGTTCAGTATATTCAAGTGTGACCAGCAAGCACACCATCTGTGACTGACACTGATTTTCCTCTTTCCTCTTTACTATAAAAAATATTATGTTATTTTAATTATTCTATCCAGTACATTAGACATAAAAAATGTAATTATAATTCAAATGAGGCAGGAATGATACTTAAGGCCCCGTCACACACAGAGATAAATCTTTGGCAGATCTGTGGTTGCAGTGAAATCATGGACATATTGTTCCATTTGTACACAGCCACAAACCTGGCACTGATTGACCACAATTTCACTGCAACCACAGATCTGCCAAAGATTTATCTCTGTGTGTGACAGGGCCTTTAGTTACGCTATTACACTGATCAATCACACTTAGTGTGTTACTGCTAAAGCTATCAGCTCTCGTATCTTTCTCCCCCCATCACAGACACATGCATTTATTATCTTTACTGCTCTACAGCATAATACTGTCTGGGGTATTTGTATAATGATTTCTCTTCCCATCTCTATTGCAATATTGTGAGCGCTGACGTTCTTATACTTGGCTGTTATGTCTTTTTGATCAAATTATCGTTAACTAAATACCCTAAGTTATTTACTTATTTACTTGCTATAGGGTATATGCTCATTTTTTTATATAGTTGAGCTGCATTTGTTGCGTGCTGCTGAGAGACCAGTGATGTAACCCTGCAAATGCCGCTCTATTGATGCATATGAAAGAGGATTGTCTTCTATTGTGTGCATCAACAGAGTGCAAAGTGCATTTTCAGAATACTGATCTGTCAGCAGGAAGCAACAAACACAGCTCTGAACTGCTATTGAGGAATAGTGCAGGAGAGTTCAGTACTGCTAGAATCAGCTAATGATGTAAAGCCCACACAGGCATCTTTACTAATGTAGATAGCAGAAGATAAAATCAGACAGGCAGTGTACTCTACAGTATAGAGGAGTGAACCCAATGTTCAGTGTTCAATTTTTGAACTGAACATCGACTTTTAAAAAAACAGAGTATGGTTTGGGTGCTTTATGTATGCTGACCACTCGTGCGAGCATTGCTGTGCTCAGATACGCTCGTTTCTCAGCCTAGTGAGAACTGCTTGCATGGTTTGAATGGCACACACTGGGGGAAACAACAGCATGATGATATGTAGTGAGCAAGCAAAAATAAAAGGAAGCCCCTGACCACCATCCACCGGAAGTGTTTTGCTTATGCTTGGCTGAATGAGGGTGGAGAATCCAACTGCCAATCAGTGACTTCCATTGGGATTCAGGTCAAGTTTCACCACTGGAGGTTTACTGCAGCCGTCGAACCGAACTTCCACAGGTTTGCTCATCTCTGCTCTACAGAAAATTTTACACTTAAACTAACTTGATGATAACTTACACAGGTAGAGCTTGTCAAGAGCACACAGGGGGAAGGGTCTGCAGCACTGAGGAGAAGCAAGTGCTGCTGGGAAATTAAGCTTTACCATATAAAATTAGAACTGCCCTTTCAGCTTTGTGAATCTGAATGCAAAGAGGGACAGACAGATGAAAAGAACATAAAGTTACAAGAAAGAAACCTTATATTGGGCTTAGTCTGAATATTAACAATGTTTTTATTTACAATGCTTTGTGAAAAATAATGTGATTCTGGTAATAACTTTACATTTAACATATACAGTAGATTGACAAAAAACTATAAACAAGTTAACCATCTGAAAGGAAGATAATGTAGGCAAAGATATCCTGAATCCAGCAATGTACCACTTGGATTACTGTGTGCAGCAGTTGTGACCCAATCAGAATTTTAAGATTTAGCATGTAGCAGAGCTCAGAGAGCTTCTCCTGTCCATATCAGGCTCTCAGTAGAGATTGTACATTAACAGTGAGGTGTCAGTCAGAGGAGGGGGCCTGTTGAACTGCTGTGTGTGCGTGTGTATGTAACCAGTGTCGAACTGGCTACCAGAGGAATCTCCAGTAATGCCAGGCCTGGATTCAGTTACCTGCATTGCACTCCGGAGCGCCGAGTGATTGATTCCCCGGCGATGAACTGAACCGCAATCGCCGGGGAATCAATCACTCGGCGCTCGTAGTGCAGTCCTGCAAACTCTGAGATCAGACCAGGCTGCAGCTGAGAACTCCAGAGTTCAATACAAGTAACTGAATCCAGGCCTGGCATTACAGGAGATTCCTCCAGTAGCCAATCCGACACTGTATGTAACAATGTAGTTTGAGCAATGATAACTCCTTCTGCTTAAATAAACATTCCAGGAAATGAACAGCTCATACCTTGACAACATAGGCATCCCAGAATTCTATGTTTTAATCCTTGCAGCATGCTGTCTTCAGATTGCCAAGCAAAAATCTGCTGACAGATTCCCTTTAAAGGCAATCTGTCTCCTTTGAAAGGTACAGTTAGGTCCAGAAATATTTAGACAGTGACACAAGTTTTATTATTTTAGCTGTTTACAAAAACATGTTCAGAAATACAATTATATATACAGTGCCTACAAGTAGTATTCAACCCCCTGCAGATTTAGCAGGTTTGATAAGATGCAAATAAGTTAGAGCCTGCAAACTTCAAACTAGAGCAGGATTTATTAACAGATGCATAAATCTTACAAACCAACAAGTTATGTTGCTCAGTTAAATTTTAATAAATTTTCAACATAAAAGTGTGGGTCAATTATTATTCAACCCCTAGGTTTAATATTTTGTGGAATAACCCTTGTTTGCAATTACAGCTAATAATCGTCTTTTATAAGACCTGATCAGGCCGGCACAGGTCTCTGGAGTTATCTTGGCCCACTCCTCCATGCAGATCTTCTCCAAGTTATCTAGGTTCTTTGGGTGTCTCATGTGGACTTTAATCTTGAGCTCCTTCCACAAGTTTTCAATTGGGTTAAGGTCAGGAGACTGACTAGGCCACTGCAACACCTTGATTTTTTCCCTCTTGAACCAGGCCTTGGTTTTCTTGGCTGTGTGCTTTGGGTCGTTGTGTTGTTGGATGAAATGATGACCCATCTTAAGATCCTTGATGGAGCAGCGGAGGTTCTTGGCTAAAATCTCCAGGTAGGCCATGCTATCCATCTTCCCATGAATGCAGACCAGATGGCCAGGCCCCTTGGCTGAGAAACAGCCCCACAGCATGATGCTGCCACCACCATGCTTGACTGTAGGGATGGTATTCTTGGGGTCGTATGCAATGCCATCCAGTCTCCAAACGTCACGTTTGTGGTTGGCACCAAAGATCTCGATCTTGGTCTCATCAGACCAGAAAACCTTGAACCAGTCTGTCTCAGAGTCCTCCAAGTGATCATGAGCAAACTGTAGATGAGCCTTGACATGACGCTTTGAAAGTAAAGGTACCTTACGGGCTCGTCTGGAACGGAGACCATTGCGGTGGAGTACGTTACT
Source organism: Anomaloglossus baeobatrachus (assembly GCF_048569485.1). Lineage (NCBI taxonomy): Eukaryota > Metazoa > Chordata > Amphibia > Anura > Aromobatidae > Anomaloglossus > Anomaloglossus baeobatrachus. The sequence goes on along the minus strand of NC_134358.1, from coordinate 475,021,707 downwards.
TATGGTATTGACTGAAACCAATGTCCCCACTGCCATGACATCTTCCCGGAGCTCCTTCCTTGTTGTCCTTGGTTTAGCCTTGACTCTTCGGACAAGCCTGGCCTCGGCACGGGTGGAAACTTTCAAAGGCTGTCCAGGCCGTGGAAGGCTAACAGTAGTTCCATAAGCCTTCCACTTCCGGATGATGCTCCCAACAGTGGAGACAGGTAGGCCCAACTCCTTGGAAAGGGTTTTGTACCCCTTGTCAGCCTTGTGACCCTCCACGATGTTGTCTCTGATGGCCTTGGAATGCTCCTTTGTCTTTCCCATGTTGACCAAGTATGAGTGCTGTTCACAAGTTTGGGGAGGGTCTTAATTAGTCAGAAAAGGCTGGAAAAAGAGATAATTAATCCAAACATGTGAAGCTCATTGTTCTTTGTGCCTGAAATACTTCTTAATACTTTAGGGGAACCAAACAGAATTCTTGTGGTTTGAGGGGTTGAATAATAAATGACCCTCTGAATAAACTTTTCACAATTTAAAAAAAAAATAAAAAAAGAAATAACAATCTTTTTTGCTGCAGTGCATTTCACACTTCCAGGCTGATCTACAGTCCAAATGTCACAATGCCAAGTTAATTCCGAATGTGTAAACCTGCTAAATCTGCAGGGGGTTGAATACTACTTGTAGACACTGTATAATATGGGCTGAAAGTCCCAGCTGCAATCTGAGAGTTTTCACATCCAAATCGGAGAAAGGGTTTAGGAATCATAGCTCTGTAATGCATAGCCTCCTCTTTTTAAAGGGACCAAAAGTAATTTTACAAGGGACTCTAAAGGCTGCAATTAACTCTGAAGGCGTCTCCCTCGTTAACCTGTAATCAATGAAGTAGTTAAAAGGTCTGGGGTTGATTACAGGTGTGGGGTTTTGCATTTGGAAGCTGTTGCTGTGACCAGACAACATGCGGTCTAAGGAAGTCTCAATTGAGAAAATATGCATCAGAGAGATATCAGACATGCTTGGAGTAGCAAAATCAACAGTCGGGTACATTCTGAGAAAAAAGGAATTGACTGGTGAGCTTGGGAACTCAAAAAGGCCTGGGCGTCCACGGATGACAACAGTGGTGGATGATCGCCGCATACTTTCTTTGGTGAAGAAGAACCCGTTCACAACATCAACTAAAGTCCAGAACACTCTCAGTGAAGTAGGTGTATCTGTCTCTAAGTCAACAGTAAAGAGAAGACTCCATGAAAGTAAATACAAAGGGTTCACATCTAGATGCAAACCATTCATCAATTCCAAAAATAGACAGGCCAGAGTTAAATTTGCTGAAAAACACCTCATGAAGCCAGCTCAGTTCTGGAAAAGTATTCTATGGACAGATGAGACAAAGATCAACCTGTACCAGAATGATGGGAAGAAAAAAGTTTGGAGAAGAAAGGGAACGGCACATGATCCAAGGCACACCACATCCTCTGTAAAACATGGTGGAGGCAACGTGATGGCATGGGCATGCATGGCTTTCAATGGCACTGGGTCACTTGTGTTTATTGATGACATAACAGCAGACAAGAGTAGCCGGATGAATTCTGAAGTGTACCGGGATATACTTTCAGCCCAGATTCAGCCAAATGCCGCAAAGTTGATCGGACGGCGCTTCATAGTACAGATGGACAATGACCCCAAGCATACAGCCAAAGCTACCCAGGAGTTCATGAGTGCAAAAAAGTGGAACATTCTGCAATGGCCAAGTCAATCACCAGATCTTAACCCAATTGAGCATGCATTTCACTTGCTCAAATCCAGACTTAAGACGGAAAGACCCACAAACAAGCAAGACCTGAAGGCTGCGGCTGTAAAGGCATGGCAAAGCATTAAGAAGGAGGAAACTCAGCGTTTGGTGATGTCCATGGCTTCCAGACTTAAGGCAGTGATTGCCTCCAAAGGATTCGCAACAAAATATTGAAAATAGAAATATTTTGTTTGGATTTGGTTTATTTGTCCAATTACTTTTGACCTCCTAAAATGTGGAGTGTTTGTAAAGAACTGTGTACAATTCCTACAATTTCTATCAGATATTTTTGATCAAACCTTCAAATTAAACGTTACAATCTGCACTTGAATTCTGATGTAGAGGTTTCATTTCAAATCCAATGTGGTGGCATGCAGAGCCCAACTCGCGAAAATTGTGTCACTGTCCAAATATTTCTGTACCTAACTGTATATTTACCTGCAGATATAAAGGTAATTTGCATGTAAATAGCAAAAATAGAACAATTACCAGCACTTCCTAAGCTTAAGGCCTGAACTGGTGCAAACTGAACATAACAAATATTATCCAAAATAACAGTTGCACTCAAGTAAAGGGGAGGAAAAAAACTGAAGCTTGTAAATAGTGAACATTGGCATGTGAATATGCATTACTGTTGAGAAAACATGACTTATAAAAAAGAATCAGTTACTTTGCAAATAAAAATGGACAAATTAATTGACCCAGTTACCACGCCAAGTTACAACTCTCAACTGGGTCCTAATCTAATTTTATGCCTCTGTTCATGTTAGAACTGATCTCCTATATGGTCTAGAAAAGAACCTGCAAAAGGAAAATTAAAACACCTGAAGTAACTGGGAGGAGTGCACAGACAAAGGATATGACTCCATAATAAAAAAATAGAAGAATTGCCAGCACTTCCTAATCTTATAGTCTGAACTGGTGAAAACGTAAAATAACATATACTGTGTTTTTCCAAAAATAAGACACTGTATTATCATTTTTTTTGCCCCCAAAAAAGCACTATGTCTTATTTTTGGAGTAGGTTTCCTTCTTGGAGAAACATGGTTGGGTGTCAGTTTAACCCCCAAAAACAGGACCCCCCCCTTCCCAGGTGACTCATATTTACCAGGACCCGGATGTCTGCATGGTTCCCAGGTCCACCCTGTGTTCAGGTTTGCTGCACGCCATCCTCCCCTGCTTCTGGCTGACACACTCACATACATCAGATAATGCACACATACACACACACACACAATCACCGATCAGATCGCACATACACAATCACCAATCAGATCGCACACCCTCACTAGTCACTCTCCACACCCGGCAGTATGGAATGCCTCCAGCCGCAGAGAAGTTATGCATTGCAGGCTCTGTAAACATTCCATCGGCAGCCGCAGGTCCTTGTGTTCCACCGCACTGCGTCTCAGGATTCTGCCGGTCAGAAGAAATCGGTATCGCTGGATGTGGTGAGTGTGTGTGTGCGCGATCTGATGTGTGATTGTGTGTGCGATCTGATGTGTGTGGGTGTGCGTTCCACTGCAGGTCCTCCCGCTCAGCATCTCGTGAGTATGATTCCAAAAAGTTCTTTGTTCTCTCTTTTGGGGGTGTCTGCTTTCCATAATGAAGTTTCCTAAAGTATTCTTTAATTTTGTGTAGCTGCATAGTCACTTCATTATTGAACTGCGACTAGGGCTTATTTTTGGGAGAGGGCTTATATTTAAACCTTGTTCCAAATCCCTGCTAGGGCTTATTTTTGTGGGATGACTTATTTTTGAAAAACATGGTATTATCCAAATAACAGTTGCATTCAAGTAAAGAGGAGGGGATAAAACTGAAAGATGTAAATAGTGAAGATTGAAATATGAATATGCATTACTGCCCAGAAAACATGAAAAAAAAATAAAAAAATTAGTTACTTTGCAAATAAAAATGGCCAAATTTACTTGAGTGCAGTTACCATGCCAAGGTGTAACTCTCAACTGTGTCCTAATCTAATTTTATGTCTCTCTTCATGTCAGAATTATCTGAATGTACAGTGACCATTTATTCTAATGACAAGTAGAGAACTTTCCACAGAGGATGGTTAAATAGTATCACAGCATTTTTGGTATATTAATGATCGCTTCGCTATGCAGAAACTATTTCCACAGATTACAAGGAAAAGGTGCATGGTCTTGTTTCTAAATAAAGATTTTTAATAAATATCATATGATAGTATTAGAAATTGCCTAATGTCATAGACACTTGATCTCATTCCAGTAAAGGCTGCGAGGCAGAATCATAATCTTATGTTATTTTTCAAAAAGTTTATATCCTTGGCTGACAGTACTACAAAAGCAAAACATTCAATTACAATCAGCCATGATTAAAAGCTATTTTAAAATTATTTACAATACAACTTTGAAGAAAAAAACATGCACTTTACATTACTCTTTTTGTAATATTGTCTTTTTTAATATATGTACTATTAGCAGTGTTTGAAGTTTGCATGTCTAGTGACTGCATAAGTAAATACTTTGCCTTGCAAGCAGTTTCTTTTTTTTGTTAATTAGCCTAACTTATGATTACATTGCATATTTGTTTGGTAAAATCATTCTTTTTTTTAACAAAAATTGAGCAAGGAGTTAGTTCAACTTTCTATAAAGTGATCATGAGGAAAGACATTATTATTAGCTTATCTGTATCTAGCTTGCATTGTTGAACAGTTTTCTCTGTGTCTCTGCCTCTATCTCTGTCTATAGCGCCTTTATTTTCCTCATCTGCTCTATTCTATAGATTTCTGTAGGCAGCAACTGTAATCTTGTAAGAGGGTGACATACAGTTATGTTCCCTCCCTGATGATATCAATGATTTTAGTGCCTAAAGTATATAAAATACATGGTATAGCATTTTATACGTATGAGATATAGAGAGGTTGCTAGTGCAGAAAGAGTGGCGCTCAGGGTAGCTGGGACTGGCCTGAGCAGAGAGCAGGGCACCAAAGCTACAGTGCTGTTGCGGGGGGCTTCTAGGCCATCGTTCCCAACAGCTGGGTCCCACAGCACTGTAGTATTTGTTTCTGGGTATCTTGAAGCACAGGTCTACCTCGGAAGACACACCATGGAGGAAACCTCTCTGGACCCAGAGGAAAAGGTGCACCATCTAAGAAACCTTGGCACAACCTGGAGGTGGAGATGACCACTCTCTCCTCAATCCTACCAAGCATAGAGGAGGTGATTGGAGGAGAGAAAGAAAGCTGCCTGAACCCCTTGGGGTGTATGCTGCTGTCGTCTGTTTGGCCTAAGACCCTGTAAGGGAACCATTCTGAAGTGCCATTGATGTTAAGTAAATTAAGTCCTGAGCTCTCACAGAAACTAGAATTGGAAGTGGAGGAGTCTCAATTTGGCTGAGAGTTCTGTTGGCTAAAAGAGGCCTGAGTGTTTTGTTTTTTTATTTACAGTGTTGTCGGTTGGTGGCCAAGAAGACCTGAACTGTATATTTCCACCCCTCCGAGTATTTGTGCCTGTTGTGCATGCCTCTGCTGTATTGGAAGGACTCTGAGCCTTATGGGCTGAGCTTTCTTGTGTTAGGGCAGGTCCCTGAAATATCAGCAAGACTGGAGAAGAATACCATTTCAGTCAAGGACTCTTCCCCATCAGCTCTCATGGCCTTTGTCCCACAAACCCCACGGACTTTGCCCCGAAAGTCCCTATGGACTTTTCCCAAAAACCCTTATGAACTTTATCCCTGAGAATCTGAATTCTAGTCCTTAGGACTGTCATTGTGGGCGAGCGATTATGTAGAATCCGATATCCTGGCCATGCCAGAAACTTTTTGCCCCAGTTATGAGGAAGGATTGTCCCGTGCGAGTGCTTTGGTATTGTGGGGCTGTATTGAAACATTAATGTGCCTTATTAAATATGGACATGGACATTTTGCTCTGTGGTCCCAACCTAGTGTGACCAAGGTCATGACAACTTAAAGCAAGAAGATGTTGATACCCCAGAGAAGAAAAGAGTTGATAATTAATGTATGGTTTTATGTGTACTTTTATGTCTTGTCTTACAAGCTGCTGCATAGTTGAGGATGACCATGTTTAAAGAGGGGAGATATGTAAGAGGGTGACCTATGGTCGTGTACTCGCCCTGAAGACATCAATGATTTTAGTACCTAAGGTGTGATGTAAAACATGGTAGACAGTTTTATAGCAGAAAGTGTAGTGCAGAGTAATGTTGATAAGGTGTTGTAATGTATGAGATATAGTACATTAGAATATTGAGTTTATAGGAACCCGGGTACAAGAAACCAGCCACAAGAAGTCCCTGCCTGCTTCTGGTTATGGTTAGATATCTCCCAGGTGATTTAGGGTTAAGCCTAGCCAGAAAGGGATAGGGAGTAGAGTGTGAGGTTATATAGAGGGATGTAGTTGCTGGTTAGAGGATTGAAATGTAGTGTGTAATGTGTGAGGGAGAGAAGTCAAGAAGAGAGGGACAGGAGTAGGAGGAGAACATGAGACCGAGATAAAAAGGCAGGGTTATTTCTCCTGAGCCAACAAATAAGGGGACACCAAACAGCAAGCTTGTGAAAATGTGTAGACAGTGACTTCAATATCATCATAAAAAGCATTGGCTCAAGTTTGCAAAGAAGTAGGAAAAGTGGACAGCAGAAGATTGGAATTGAGTGATTTGGAGCGATGAGATGAAAGTCAATAGATTGGGCTCTCATAAGTGCAAATTCTTCTGGAAAAAACAAAGGAAAAAAGAGCTAACGGATTGAGAAATTAAAGGAACTGGCAAGTTCAGTGGAGTATAATCATATCAAAAATACCACAGATATACAGCTTGTGGCAATAGGGAAGTCAAAAACAGCAAAAAACAGGGGTATTCACTTCTAAATAACTAAGTAAATTAGACCATAAAACTTAACTTTTAATATGTGCTCACTTAATAAGTGATAAAGAATCACTGCAGTAAAAATGTGAAATAAAACTGACACATACACTACTTGGTCACTAAGCTCAATTGGACCAGTGTAGTATGTGAGGCACAACAAACAAACCTCCCACAAAAACAACTATTCCACCATATCCAATGGTTGGACAGAGTCCCAAACATTAACTTAGAAGGAACCGCTCTCAGGAGAAATGATTGGGTTTTATGTAGTGGGACACAAATTATAAAACCAAAAACTTTTTTTATAAAGACCCAGGATCCCACCCTTCACACTGAATGGGTCCCGTCCAAGAACAAGGAATGGTCTTACCATCTATGGAATGGGCATATCACTAATACAAGCTGACGTTTCCTTTTTGGTTATCAAACATTAGATATGTAAATACCAAACACCGCCTCTCTTCTCAAATGGCTTGATAAATCATCTGCAGAATAACGCATCCTCCCAACGTGTTTCATTATAGTTACTCATCAGGGGAGTTGTTTTTGTGGGAGGTTTATTTGTTGTGCCTCACATACAACACTGGTCTAATTGAGCTTAGTGGCCAAGTAGTGTATGTGTCAGTTTTATTTCACGTTTTTACTGCAGTGATTCTTTATCACTTATTAAATGAGCACATATTAAAAGGTAAGTTTTATGGTCTAATTTAACCCCTTCAGCCCCCGGGCACTTTCCGTTTTTGTGTTTTTGTTTTTTGCTCCCCTTCTTCCAAGAGGCGTAACTTTTTTATTTTTCCATCAATCTTGCCATATGAGGGCTTGTTTTTTGCGGGACGAGTTCTACTTTTAAATGAAACCATAGTTTAGTTTTACCATATAGTGTACTGGAAAACGGCAAAAAAATTCCAAGTGCGCAAAAATTGCAAAAAAAGTGTGATCGTACAATAGTTTTTGGGATATTTTATTCACTGTGTTCACTATATGGTAAAACTGAGGTCTATGTGATGCCTCAGGTCGGTGCGAGTTTGTAGACACCAAACATGTATAGGTTTACTTGTATCTAAGGGGTTAAAAAAATTCACAAGCTTGTCCAAAAAACGTGGTGCACGTTTTACGCCATTTTCCAAAACCCGTAGCGTTGTCATTTTTCAGGATCTGAGGCTCAGTGATGGCTTATTTTTTGCGTCTCGACCTGACGTTTTTAACGGTACGATTTTTGTGCAGATGCTATGTTTTGATTGCCTGTTATTGCATTTTGCGCAAAATTTGCAGCGACCAAAAAACGTAATTTTGGCGTTTGGAATTTTTTTGCCGCTACGCCGTTTACTGATCAGATTTATTGATTTTATATTTTGATAGATCGGGCATTTCTGAACGTGGCGATACCAAATATGTGTGTATTTTTTATTTTTTTAACCCTTTAATTTTCAATGGGGTGAAAGGGGGGTGATTTGATTTTTTAGGTTTTTTTATTTTTTTAAAAATTTTTAAAACTTTTTTTTTTACTTTTTTTTTTATTTTACTAGTCCCCCTAGGGGGCTATAGCGATCAGCAATCCGATCGCTTTGCACTATCTGCAGATCTCAACTACAGAGCTGAGAACTGCAGATCTGCTGCTTCACTTTCAATGCCGGCTGTATTCCGGCATTGAGAGGAAGTGAGTCATGTTAGCTACAGGCGTCATCACATGACCCTATGCTACCATGGCAACCGCCGAAAGTCACGTGATCATGTCACGTGACTTCCGGTGGGGGCGGGGTAAGTGACTGTCATGGCGGCGCCCATATACATATCGCTGCCAGATTTTGGCAGCGAAATGTAAGGGGTTAATGGCAGCGGGTGGAAGTGATTCCACCCGCGGCTAGCAGGCACACATGTCAGCTGTTGATAACAGCTGATATGTGCGCGGATCGTGGCCGCCTGCCGGCGGCAGTAGGCGGGGCTTACCGGCACACGATCCATGACGTACCCAGTACGTCATGGGTCGTTAAGGGGTTAAGAAGTGAATACCCCTGTTTTTGATTTTTTAAGTTCAGTGGAGGGTGTCTAAAAATATGTGGTTCTTTCACAGCCAAAGGCATCGGATACTTGACCAGGATCGATGGTGGTCTCAATGCTGAGCTACATATAAGTATCCTACAAGATGTGTTACTTTGTACACTCGAGTAATACAGTTTTAAAAAGGACGACATATTGTTCTAGCAGGACAACAAGCTGAAACATAAGTCGAGATTGGAAAATAAATGGTTCAATGACAATGAAGAAGAGGTTCTAGATTGACCCCCAAAGTCCCCAGACCTCAACCGAGACCTCAACCCAAACACTTGTGGGTAAAACTGAAGAAAAAGCTAATTGCATACCCAAGTGTGTCAACCAGAATGCACCAACATTGGCAAAGTCTAGAAGAGACAAGGAATCAGAATTTGGTTGAGACATGTTTGAATCTAATCAAGAGTATGCCCAGAAGGATTCAGTTTGTTTTGAAAGCCAAAGTTGGATTCACAAAATACTAACAAAATAATAAATATTTAAATTTAGATTTTAGGAGCAAAAGACTAACAATGCAGTGAAATGACAAGAATCTGCATAACTGATCATATGATAAATAGTTGCAAGTCAAATTTATGTATGACATAGCCAAGATGATTGTCTATAAAATGAAGGTAGTCTCAAGCTCAAAGCTGTAGTGGATGTTGAGATATGAAGCCTGAAAGTGAAAAGTGCAATTTGCTTCTTGTGAATGCTTCAAGATGGACACAACAAAAATGTTATTGGCAACCAAAATTTTTTGAAGCTTGCTATCATGACTGTCATGACTAGAGTTGAGCGCGGTTCGCGGTTCGAGGTTCTCCAGTTTGCGGCTCGAGTGATTTTGGGGGCTGTTCTATATCGAACTAGAACTCGAGCTTTTTGCTAAAGCTCGATAGTTCTAGATACGTTCGAGAACGGTTCTAGCAGCAAAAAAAACAGCTAATTACTAGCTGGCTTTCCGCTGTAATAGTGTAAGTCACTCTGTGACTCACACTATTATGACATTTCAGTTTATAGTGTGCGGGAACAGCGCGTTCAGATCACTGCTGTATGTATAATGGTATATTATATATAATATGTATATATATGTATAATTCTTTTTTTTTTCCTTGTCTTCCTTCCCTAAGCGCGCGCGTGTAGTGGGGCAGGCCAGCATGTCAGCCAATCCCAGACACACACACAGCTAAGTGGACTTTTAGCCAGAGAAGCAACGGCATGTGTGATAGGATGTCCATGTCACATGTCCCTGCATTATAAAACCGGACATTTTCCTCCAGCACGCCATTATCTGCCTTCTGCGTCCTTGGTGTCAGACATCACTGGCGCAGCTCCTATCGCCGATACTGCTGTATACGCTCCATACACAGTGCTGGACAGCTTAGGGATAGCACTTTCTATCAGTCCTTTTAAGGGCTCGTACCGGCAGGGTCAGAGCCATAGGTGACAGGTCCGTGAAAACAGAGTTTAACAGCTACACAAGATGACAGCGTCTGTGTAGCTAAGGTCAGGGATTTCCTCGCTGCATTTCCCCATTAGGAGGGATAGAAAGGCAGGCTTCCTTTCCTCTACCCAGAGACACACAACCCTGCCACTGTACCCTCCTGTCCTCTGCACACTCAAACTCATTGTTACTAAGCCATTATACTAGCAAACACTGAGTGAACTTAGTGGCATCCTAAACGTGGCTATTGGACTTCTTTATAGTCCCACTAGTGCAAAGATATTTGCAGGACGTCTGCCTGCATTGCACACTCAAACTCATTGTTACTAAGCCATTATACTAGCAAACACTGAGTGAACATAGTGGCATCCTAAACGTGGCTATTGGACTTCTGTATAGTCCCACTAGTTCAAAGATATTTGCAGCACGTCTGCCTGCATTGCACACTCAAACTCATTGTTACTAAGCCATTATACTAGCTGCAACTTAGTGGCATACAAAAAGTGCCTGTTGTACTCCATTTGTGCCCCACAGGTGCCAAGCTATTTACAGCACCTCTGCATGACACCCTCCTGCTCTGTTTTTAAAAGCTATAATAATAGCAAAAACTGCTGCAACTTAGTGGCATACAAAAAGTGGCTGTTGTACTCCATTTGTGCCCCACAGGTGCCAAGCTATTTACAGCACCTCTGCATGACACCCTCCTGCTCTGTTTTTAAAAGCTATAATAATAGCAAAAACTGCTGCAACTTAGTGGCATACAAAAAGTGGCTGTTGGACTTCTGTATTGTCCCACTAGTGCAAAGATATTTGCAGCACCTCTGCCTGCATTGCACACTCAAACTCATTGTTACTTACTAAGACATTATAATACCAAAAATTGAGTAAACTTAGTGGCATACAAGAAGTGGCTGTTGTACTCTATTAGTGCCCCACTGGTGCAAATCTATGTGCAGCACCTCTGCATGACACCCTCCTGCTCTGTTTTTAAAAGCTATAATAATAGCAAAAGCTGCTGCAACTTAGTGGCATATAAAAAAGTGGCTGTTGTACTCCATTTGTGCCCCACAGGTGCCAAGCTATTTACAGCACCTCTGCATGACACCCTCCTGCTCTGTTTTTAATAAGGTATAATGATAGCAAAAAATACTGCCATTTAGTGGCATCATAGAACTGCCTGTTGGACTTCCATTAGTGTCCCACTAGTGCAAATCTATTTGCAGCACCTCTGCATGACACCCTCATGCACATTTTGCTACGCTAAATTTATAGCAAACTCAGGGAATTCATTGCTGCATTTGATAATTCGGAGGGATAGAAAGTGATGCTTCCTTTAGCTTTTCCTTCTGTTCATAGACAGCATCTCCAAGTCCACACCCGAAGAGCAATTTCTCCTCCACGTCTAAGTGTGGAGAGGCAGCTAGTGTCCATGCGTGTGCCGATTTACCCCAGCTGCAGCCTAACTACAGTGTTTCGCCTAGTGAGTATGCTCAGCCTGACTGTGCCATTCCTGCGGCTAAGTCTTCATTTCGGGATACAGCGCATGCTCCCACACTTAGTGCGAAAAGCCTCTTTGCACAGTTACTTGCACTCCATGCTGGGTCTAAGTCCTGTTTTGTGCCTAGACACCATGCTAAAGCTGATAGTCTTTTTTCAGAGACTGTATTTCATGCAACTGAGCATGCTCAGGCACTTACTGCATCAGAGACTAGGTCCGGTAATTAACTCTTTGGCCCTGCCCCTGATGTGGGGGGCCCATATAGACCACAGGGCATCATGTGTCCTGACGATGTGGCTAGGCCACTCCCAAATGGCTTGCAGAGGCCCGCCCCTATGACTTGTCACCTCATTATTGATGGTCAGACGATAACTGGTGAGTAGAGATGAGCGAACCGGTCCCGGTTCGGCTCGAGGTCGGTTCGCCGAACGGAGGTCCCGTTCGAGTTCGGTTCGTCGAACGTTCGACGAACCGAACTCGAACCGCATAGGAAACAATGGCAGGCATTCACAAACACATAAAAACACCTAGAAAACACCCTCAAAGGTGTCCAAAAGGTGACAAACAACTCACAACACAACACAAACACATGGGAAAGTGACAAGGACATATACTCATGCAAAAACAAAACAACTGGACAAGGAAAAAGAGGAGGACACACAGATATATGAGTATATGCAAGGAAACATCGATTCCATTATTGTGCAACTTGAGCCCTGCTCATTTTAGGCTTCCAATCTTGATAAATTGCCTGAGCTTGCCACGTACGCCTTGGGGATCTTGTCGTGTCCTGCAGCCAGCGTTCTCTCGGAACCTGTCTTCAGTGCTGCTGGGGGTCTGCTGGCAGATAAGCACAGGTGGCTGTCCACTGACAATGTGGACATGGCTCTCAGAGGACTTTTCTTCCCCTGGGTCAGCCAGGGGAGGCGAAAGGCACGTGTATTTTTGAGAGTGCTTCATGCAAAGCATCTTTTTCATCTTGAAAATTGGGTCAACTGATGCCAGTCAAGTGGGGTGTGTGTGGCCCAATTAGTGGCAACGAGGGAGACTGTGGTTGGAGTCCCCTCGATGTGTTTCTAAAAGAACCAAGATGAACAAGTCATGGCTCTCAGAGGACTTTTCTTCCCCTGGGTCAGCCAGGGGACGGGAAAGGCACGCGTATTTTTGAGAGTGCTTCATGCAAAGCATCTTTTTCATCTTGAAAATTGGGTCAACTGATGCCAGTCAAGTGGGGTGTGTGTGGCCCAATTAGTGGCAACGAGGGAGACTGTGGTTGGAGTCCCCTCGCTGTGTTTCTAAAAGAACCAAGATGAACAAGTCATGGCTCTCAGAGGACTTTTCTTCCCCTGGGTCAGCCAGGGGACGGGAAAGGCACGCGTATTTTTGAGAGTGCTTCATGCAAAGCATCTTTTTCATCTTGAAAATTGGGTCAACTGATGCCAGTCAAGTGGGGTATGTGTGGCCCAGTTAGTGGCAACGAGGGAGACTGTGGTTGGAGTCCCCTCGCTGTGTTTCTAAAAGAACCAAGATGAACAAGTCATGGCTCTCAGAGGACTTTTCTTCCCCTGGGTCAGCCAGGGGACGGGAAAGGCAAGCGTATTTTTGAGAGTGCTTCATGCAAAGCATCTTTTTCTTTTTCAAAAGGGGGTCAACTGATGCCAGTCAAGTGGGGTGTGTGTGGCCCAATTAGTGGCAACTCGCTGTGTTTTACATGATTTTCGAAGGGCATGACATGCCTACGAGGTTGAGTTTCATCATCTGCAACTTGTTGGCAACAGAAAGGCTGCCTTTACACCCTTTTGAGACCGAGGATTTTCAAGACCTTATGCCCATTGCAGTGCCCCAAGAGCCGATGGCCAGTCGTCACTCCTTCTCCAAGAAAGGCGTGCCCGCGCTACCACAGTAGGTCGCACACAACCTCACCAATTCCTTGAGAAACTCTGTGTGTGACAGGGTGCATTTCAACACAGATACTTGGACCAGTAAGCATGGACAGGAGAGTTACATGTTGCTGACTGGGCACTGGGTAACTATGGTGAGAGATGGAGAAGGGTTTGCTGTACAAGTCTTGGCGTCCCCACGACTTGTGTGTCAATCCTTCCTCTGTATGTACAAGTTCCTCCACTGCTTCTGCCTCCTCAACCTCGTGTGGGTCCTCCACCTCGGCCCAAACCCTGTGTGGTCAGGCCACCCTTCCTTGTAACTGCGCCCAAGGAATCCCACACACCCCCTTACTATGCTGGCAGCAGAGCTCAAGGCCATCAGGCGGTCAAATGTTTACTTTGAAATGTAGGGGAAATGTGAGACACCGCTAAGGAATTGTGGACGGTTAGCTCTGGAGAGTGAGACTGAGTTTCATCAATGGTTGTCTACAGTCAACCAGCAGTCAGGGAAGGTCGGGTGCGACAATGATGCAAACCAGTCTGCGACCCTTCTTCAGGGCAATGTGACACACGTGCCTTGTATGGCTCACGTGTTGAACCTGGTTGTCCAGCAATTTTTAAAATACCATCCCGGCCTACATGGCCTTGTGCAGCGGGCACGCTGCTGTGTGCTCACTTTCATCCTTCGCACCCAGCAGCTCAACAACTGTCATCTCTCCGGAAGTCTTAGGGTCTGGCGGTTAAACGCCGGAAATGCGATGTTCCGACACGCAGGAATTGGAATCTGCACATGTTGCAGCGTGTGTGGCAGCACCGCAGAGCCCTGCTGAAATACGGTATGACGTATACCCTGGGCTAACTTGATCCAGAGGTGGTGAAGATCACGCTGCTGGAGTGGTGTCAGATCAAGGACCTATGCACCCTTCTACACAGTTTACAAATGTCAACGAAGATGTTTAGCACTGGCAATGCCATTCTCAGCGTGACAATTCTGGTCATCTACATGATGGAGCACACTGTAAGCATTATTCGGAGTCAGGTATTGGTCCAAGAGGAAGTTGAGGAAGTACAGGAGGAGTCATATGCAGAAGGGATAATAAGATCTACAAGGTCCATACGGTAAGCGGCACCTAGGCAGCAGTTATGGTGGGGGATAGGGATTAACAAGGGCGCATAGTATCAGCAAAAATTGTTGAGGAAGGTGCAGGAGCCATGAAGAAATGGAGGACGAACTTGCGATGGGCATGGAAGACTCAGCAGATGAGTGAGAGCTTGCTCACATTTCGGTTGTGCGAGGTTGGGGGGAGAGGGCAGAGGAAGGAGGCACGATTCTCACCTCTCTGCCACCAACACACCAAGGACTTGGTCCTCCTGGATGCACAAGACACATGAGCGTCTTCTTGCTGCACTACCTACAACATGACCCTCGGATTGTAGGAATTCGAAGTAATGCTAACTACTGGGTTGCCACACTGTTAGATCCCCGGTACAAGACAAAATTTGGCGAAATAATTCCTGCCATAGAAAGGGACGCACGTGTACAGGAGTATCTTCAGAAGGTGGTACGCAATCTTAGATCTGCTTTTCCACTAAACACCAGTGCTGCACAGAGTGAATCTCAACGCTTTGTCATGGATAGGAGGAAATGGTCTTTTACTTGTCCACATCTGAGGGACCGAGGGCTGGCTGTTGTGCTGAGATGCCATTGAGTACGGTGTCCCTGCAGAGTTGCACTTTTGGTCATATACAAAATGAGTTGAAAAAGGACAGATGCGGGTGAAAAGGGGAACAGGTGTGTTGGAAAGGGGAAAAAAGTTTTGGTCCGTGGGTTTGGTGGTTAAGCAAAAGTAACATTTGATGAAGAAACGCCATCTGTTACGGTGGGACTGGCAGATTTGGATAAGGTAGTATATACTATGTTACTGCTATATAACGTAAATTAATAAGAAAAGAAAGAGAAAGGTATATATCCCCATCAGCAGTCAGTGTCCACCGTGCTCCCAGATGGAAAAGGAGAGGTTGGCAACTGGAAGGTTTGGTGGAGGATACAGAGCTGTGTGGCTATGAAACTAATAGTAGCCTGAACCAAGTTAGACGCCACTCGGATTTTGAGACTGGGAGCCCTGTTAGCGTAACAGGGTCCACACGCCCACCCAGCCCAGGAACTCCCTGTTAACATCACAGGGGCCATTCAGGACGCTGACCGTGTGCATTGGGGCCACACCTGTGAACAGCAGGCACATCAGCAGCAGCAGGCCTGTTAATGCCACTGGGCTGCACAAGCAGGACTTGTAGGACAGGAGCTGGTCTTAACCGTTCATCGTTACCAACTGTAGTGGCGGCCTGCATCGACGCCCTATCCCTGCCTACCTCTGGCCTAAAGCCGCAATGGGTTCAACACATGGAGGTGTGCTCTTTCGGAGCATAATAGAAGACTGCGCACCTCCTTGTTGTCTCCAGCCCCTTTTATAACCTGGGTCCGCCACAAACCAGGGTGGACCACAATGCACCTCCTGGAGACAAAAGCAGAGTGATACGTCATGAGTGGCATAACTAGCGTCCTATTTGGAACCGCAACTTCAATGATGACCTCATGGCTGTCATGACCCAAACACCTCACCAGTCATCGTCTGACCATCAATAATGCGGTGACAAGTCATAGGGGCGGGCCTCTGCAAGCCATTTGGGAGTGGCCTGGCCACATCGTCAGGACACCTGATGCCCTGTGGTCTAAATGGGCCCCCCACATCAGGGGCAGGGCCAAAGAGTTCATTACTGGACCTAGTTTCTGATGCAGTAAGTGCCTGACCATGGTCAGTTGCATGAAATACAGTATCAGCTTTAGCATGGTGTCTAGGCACAACACAGGACTTAGACCCGGCACGGAGTGCAAGTACCTGTGCAAAGAGGCTTTTCGCACTAAGTGTGGGAGCATGCGCTGTAGCCCGAAATGAAGACTTAGCCTCAGGAATGGCACAGTCAGGCTGAGCATACTCACTAGGCGAAACACTGGAGTAAGGCTGCGGCTGGGGTAAATCGGCACACGCATGCGCACTAGCTGCCTCTCCACACTTAGACGTGGAGGAGAAAGCAGCCAGCTGGACAACCCGAGGCACAGGCCTAAATGGCAGCTGATGCCTGGGCGCAACTGAAACCGCAGCAGGCTGCTTGCGTTTAAGGCGTCACCGTTTTGTAACAACAAATAACAGCAAAAAGAACAGGTGTACTTCTTCCCATGGATAATCTGATATGATCCCTTTTTTCATGGACATGACCATCGCTAACAAATGTAGATGAGGCCAAATCAGCAGCTGCTTCAATGGATCTGAATTGCTCCATAAAGTGGCCTCTCCTCCACCCCAATTTCAAGATCCCAAATACTCCATTCCTCTGTGGTGTCAATCCAATCGCACTTGCTTCCTAACAGCTCTCAAGTTTCCACCAGCCCTGCTGAGTATGGGGTGACAGAGATGGTTGAGTTTGCATAGCTGTTCAGTCGCACTATAGCCTGGGAATCAGAGGTCTGCTCCAAAGCTGCAATGAGTACAGACAAGAAAGTTATTATTATTTTTATTATTATTGATTTATAGAGCACCATTGATTCCATGGTGCTGTACATGAGAAGGGGGTTACATACAGAATACATGTACAAGTAACTATAGACAGACTGGTACAGAGGGAAGAGGGCCCTGCCCTTGCGGGATTACATTCTAAAGGATTTTTGGGAGGAGACAGTAGGAGTTGTTTAGGTTGAGCGTCAAGTACGTATGGTGGTGGTGTCATTGAAGATTATAGTCATTTCTGAACAGATGAGTTTTCAGATTCAGTTTGAAGCTTGCGTGTGTAGCATATAATCTAACGTGTTGAGGTAGCGAGTTCCATGAGACAGGGGAAATGATCTGCGCAGATAGCCTGAAGCTTTGTGACTGGGATCCAGGCCCTGATGAAGAAGGTGCTGTGCCTAATCTACACCCTCATTTCCAAAAATTAAATCCTCCTGGTGGAGACAATGGGGAACATGATGAGGAGCACAGATACCTGATTGGAAGGACAACTTTACTATTCGGTCAGGGCAGGAAGAGGTTGTCTCGGAGGACTTAGGACGAGGGGAATGAAAACACACAGGGTTATTGATGAGGTTGTAGACAACACTTACTGTCAAACCAAAGTCAGCCAGTCGATGAGGTCAGCAGAGGAGGTGGAGGAGGATGCTACTGACGACGAGGTTACGTTGCGTCTTCCTAGCCAGAGACAAAGTACTGGAAGCACGTCAACAACTGAATCCTGGACCACAACTTTGACTCTGAGCAGATGTCGTGTTGGCTATGCAGGTCGCATGGGCTGTAAGCCTTTCCTAGCCTGTGAATTTTTGGACATCGCAAAGGATCACCAAAGTCATGTAATCTGTAAGATTTGTCAACAATCTGTAAGTAGAAGGCAAAAACTCACACTTTTGAGTACTTCCTCCATGAAGTATCACATGGATATGAATTGACAGCGTGAAGGTGTATTGCTCAGCTTTAGCAACTGTCAACGCAATATGCTTATTTGCCGTTCATTGCATGCATTGTTGCAGACTACACACAAGGGGCTGCTGTTTTTTTGGATCTGCCTTTGCTCACTATAGCAATATAAAATTGCTCTTCGGGTGTGGACTTGGAGATGCTGTCTATGAACAGAAGGAAAAGCTAAAGGTGTGTGTTACAGCAAGGAGCCACCGCGGAAACACTTTGTTCAATTGTGAGGGGAGTTGTGTTGTACTTTGATGATGAGCACTGTAACGTCAGTGAGCAGCATCCTGTGCCACAGACCAACATTCTTACGGTGCTGTCTATACTGTTTACCGTGAGAGGAGCGTAAAGTCTGTATTTCTGGCAACTGGACATCACAGTACCCGGGTGCGGTAGGCTGTGCACAGACAATAATGCGGGCACGCAACACTTTGTTTTATTAGCAAAACACATATCTGTTCTGGGTAGGCCGACTATATAGACAATAAGACTTGCTGCTTCTGCACTGTCAAATTGTCACGTACAGTTTAAATCATAGAGGGACAGCAACACATGTTTTCATTGACTGTTGCTTTTCAAGATTTCCATGACTGTGTTGCAGAGCTGTGTGGTTTGCATTCACACTGTTATCATCTGCAATATCTGTGAGGCTTCAGCTAACAAGGGTATTCAGGGGGGGTCATGTGTTTTGTCTATGTTTAGGTAGATAACTTGTAAGCTCTTGTGATGCGCCACTGGTAAGTCGTGTTCGCACACACACACACACACACATGCACAAACACACAATTACTGCTACACAGAGGGATTAGCAGGTAGTAGGCAACAGAATAGATTGTTCAATTATTTTAATTGTATGCATGGTTCTTATTGTTTGTTTTGGTAAAGTTAAACAATCATTTATCAACCCAACTGCCTAGAGTCCTTTTCCTTTTGCCTGGTTTTGCTGCATACTGGGGAGCCCACCCTGTACACGACTTAAAATGAAGCATAAGTCGCAATGTGAATTTCACTGTGCTACAATGCGGCCTAGCGTGCCTGTGCAACCACCGCCTGCCCCATCAAGTGCATCTGCGTGCTCTTCATCCTCTGTGACTGTGGGGACAGCAGTCACACATGGTTTTTCACACTGAACTTCCACTCCTTAACCCGGAACAGGGAGTGTGATTGGCAGGTCATCACTTGTGTTGGAAGTGGAAACAGAACGTATTGTTGAGCTGTCAGACATCGAGAGAACCATCATTGGATGCAGGCTACATTATATCCACGCCTGCACCTTTGTCACAGATTGCCTGGACTACCTGCAGTTAATAATTGCATTCCAGAAATGGAAAGGAGTGTAGAATGCACATGTGTTGTACCTTGCTTGGCAGCAAAGGAACACTAACTTAGTATTCCAGACAATTTTAGGAAGGCAGAAAAAGAGTCAGCTCTTTGTGCAAATTAAATAGCGTGGCAAAAGTGGACAGATGGGTACAGTGGCCGTGTTCTGTGGGTACCAGGACAGTAAAAGAAGCCTCACTTTCTATCCCTCCTAATGATCAAATGCAGCAAGGAATTCCCTGAGTTTGCTATAAAATTAGCATAGCTAAATGTGCAGGAGGGTGTCATGCAGAGGTGCTAGAAATAGCTTGGCACCAGTGGGGCACTAATGGAATACAACAGCCAGTTCTATGATGCCACTAAATGGCAGTATTTTTTGCTATCATTATAGCTTATTAAAAACAGAGCAGGAGGGTGTCATGCAGAGGTGCTAGAAATAGCTTGGCACCAGTGGGGCACTAATGGAATACAACAGCCAGTTCTATGATGCCACTAAATGGCAGTATTTTTTGCTATCATTATAGCTTATTAAAAACAGAGCAGGAGGGTGTCATGCACAGGTGCTGCACATAGATTTGCACCAGTGGGGCACTAATGGAGTACAACAGCCACTTCTTGTATGCCACTAGATACACTGAGTGTTTGCTAGTATAATGGCTTAGTAACAATGAGTTTGAGTGTGCAATGCAGGCATACGTGCTG
The DNA here is from genome assembly GCF_048569485.1 of Anomaloglossus baeobatrachus. Classification (NCBI taxonomy): domain Eukaryota; kingdom Metazoa; phylum Chordata; class Amphibia; order Anura; family Aromobatidae; genus Anomaloglossus; species Anomaloglossus baeobatrachus. The sequence goes on along the minus strand of NC_134358.1, from coordinate 475,001,694 downwards.
CAAATATCTTTGCACTAGTGGGACTAGACAAAAGTCCAATAGCCACGTTTAGAATGCCACTAGGTACACTGAGTGTTTGCTAGTATAATGGCTTAGTTATAATGAGTTGGAGTGTGCAATGCAGGCAGAGGTGCTGCAAATATCTTTGCACTAGTGGGACTAGACAAAAGTCCAATAGCCACGTTTAGAATGCCACTAGGTACACTGAGTGTTTGCTAGTATAATGGCTTAGTAACAATGAGTTTGAGTGTGCAATGCAGGCAGACGTGCTGCAAATATCTTTGCACTAGTGGGACTAGACAAAAGTCCAATAGCCACGTTTAGAATGCCACTAGGTACACTGAGTGTTTGCTAGTATAATGGCTTAGTAACAATGAGTTTGAGTGTGCAATGCAGGCAGACGTGCTGCAAATATCTTTGCACTCGTGGGACTAGACAAAAGTCCAATAGCCACGTTTAGAATGCCACTAGGTACACTGAGTGTTTGCTAATATAATGGCTTAGTTATAATGAGTTGGAGTGTGCAATGCAGGCAGAGGTGCTGCAAATATCTTTGCACTAGTGGGACTATAGCAAAGTCCAATAGCCACGTTTAGGATGCCACTAGGTACACTGAGTGTTTGCTAGTATAATGGCTTAGTTATAATGAGTTGGAGTGTGCAATGCAGGCAGAGGTGCTGCAAATATCTTTGCACTAGTGGGACTATAGCAAAGTCCAATAGCCACGTTTAGGATGCCACTAGGTACATTGAGTGTTTGCTAGTATAATGGCTTAGTAACAATGAGTTTGAGTGTGCAATGCAGGCAGACGTGCTGCAAATATCTGTGCACTAGTGGGACTAGACAAAAGTCCAATAGCCACGTTTAGAATGCCACTAGGTACACTGAGTGTTTGCTAGTATAATGGCTTAGTTATAATGAGTTGGAGTGTGCAATGCAGGCAGAGGTGCTGCAAATATCTTTGCACTAGTGGGACTAGACAAAAGTCCAATAGCCACGTTTAGAATGCCACTAGGTACACTGAGTGTTTGCTAGTATAATGGCTTAGTAACAATGAGTTTGAGTGTGCAATGCAGGCAGACGTGCTGCAAATATCTTTGCACTAGTGGGACTAGACAAAAGTCCAATAGCCACGTTTAGAATGCCACTAGGTTCACTCAGTGTTTGCTAGTATAATGGCTTAGTTATAATGAGTTGGAGTGTGCAATGCAGGCAGAGGTGCTGCAAATATCTTTGCACTAGTGGGACTATAGCAAAGTCCAATAGCCACGTTTAGGATGCCACTAGGTACACTGAGTGTTTGCTAGTATAATGGCTTAGTTATAATGAGTTGGAGTGTGCAATGCAGGCAGAGGTGCTGCAAATATCTTTGCACTAGTGGGACTAGACAAAAGTCCAATAGCCACGTTTAGAATGCCACTAGGTACACTGAGTGTTTGCTAGTATAATGGCTTAGTAACAATGAGTTTGAGTGTGCAATGCAGGCAGACTTGCTGCAAATATCTTTGCACTAGTGGAACTATACAAAAGTCCAATAGCCACGTTTAGAATGCCACTAGGTACACTGAGTGTTTGCTAGTATAATGGCTTAGTAACAATGAGTTTGAGTGTGCAATGCAGGCAGACGTGCTGCAAATATCTTTGCACTCGTGGGACTAGACAAAAGTCCAATAGCCACGTTTAGAATGCCACTAGGTACACTGAGTGTTTGCTAATATAATGGCTTAGTTATAATGAGTTGGAGTGTGCAATGCAGGCAGAGGTGCTGCAAATATCTTTGCACTAGTGGGACTATAGCAAAGTCCAATAGCCACGTTTAGGATGCCACTAGGTACACTGAGTGTTTGCTAGTATAATGGCTTAGTTATAATGAGTTGGAGTGTGCAATGCAGGCAGAGGTGCTGCAAATATCTTTGCACTAGTGGGACTATAGCAAAGTCCAATAGCCACGTTTAGGATGCCACTAGGTACACTGAGTGTTTGCTAGTATAATGGCTTAGTAACAATGAGTTTGAGTGTGCAATGCAGGCAGACGTGCTGCAAATATCTGTGCACTAGTGGGACTAGACAAAAGTCCAATAGCCACGTTTAGAATGCCACTAGGTACACTGAGTGTTTGCTAGTATAATGGCTTAGTTATAATGAGTTGGAGTGTGCAATGCAGGCAGAGGTGCTGTAAATATCTTTGCACTAGTGGGACTATAGCAGAGTCCAATAGCCACGTTTAGGATGCCACTAGGTACACTGAGTGTTTGCTAGTATAATGGCTTAGTTATAATGAGTTGGAGTGGGCAATGCAGGCAGAGGTGCTGCAAATATCTTTGCACTAGTGGGACTATAGCAAAGTCCAATAGCCACGTTTAGGATGCCACTAGGTACACTGAGTGTTTGCTAGTATAATGGCTTAGTAACAATGAGTTGGAGTGTGCGATGCAGGCAGACGTGCTGCAAATATCTTTGCACTAGTGGGACTATAGCAAAGTCCAATAGCCACGTTTAGGATGCCACTAGGTACACTGAGTGTTTGCTAGTATAATGGCTTAGTTATAATGAGTTGGAGTGTGCAATGCAGGCAGAGGTGCTGCAAATATCTTTGCACTAGTGGGACTAGACAAAAGTCCAATAGCCACGTTTAGAATGCCACTAGGTACACTGAGTGTTTGCTAGTATAATGGCTTAGTTATAATGAGTTGGAATGTGCAATGCAGGCAGAGGTGCTGTAAATATCTTTGCACTAGTGGGACTATAGCAAAGTCCAATAGCCACGTTTAGGATGCCATTAGGTACACTGAGTGTTTGCTAGTATAATGGCTTAGTTATAATGAGTTGGAGTGGGCAATGCAGGCAGAGGTGCTGCAAATATCTTTGCACTAGTGGGACTATAGCAAAGTCCAATAGCCACGTTTAGGATGCCACTAGGTACACTGAGTGTTTGCTAGTATAATGGCTTAGTAACAATGAGTTTGAGTGTGCAATGCAGGCAGACGTGCTGCAAATATCTTTGCACTAGTGGGACTAGACAAAAGTCCAATAGCCACGTTTAGAATGCCACTAGGTACACTGAGTGTTTGCTAGTATAATGGCTTAGTTATAATGAGTTGGAGTGTGCAATGCAGGCAGAGGTGCTGCAAATATCTTTGCACTAGTGGGACTATAGCAAAGTACAATAGCCACGTTTAGGATGCCACTAGGTACACTGAGTGTTTGCTAGTATAATGGCTTAGTTATAATGAGTTGGAGTGTGCAATGCAGGCAGAGGTGCTGCAAATATCTTTGCACTAGTGGGACTATAGCAAAGTCCAATAGCCACGTTTAGGATGCCACTAGGTACACTGAGTGTTTGCTAGTATAATGGCTTAGTTATAATGAGTTGGAGTGTGCAATGCAGGCAGAGGTGCTGCAAATATCTTTGCACTAGTGGGACTATAGCAAAGTCCAATAGCCACGTTTAGGATGCCACTAGGTACACTGAGTGTTTGCTAGTATAATGGCTTAGTTATAATGAGTTGGAGTGTGCAATTCAGGCAGAGGTGCTGCAAATATCTTTGCACTAGTGGGACTATAGCAAAGTCCAATAGCCACGTTTAGGATGCCACTAGGTACACTGAGTGTTTGCTAGTATAATGGCTTAGTTATAATGAGTTGGAGTATGCAGAGGACAGGAGGGTACAGTGCCAGGATTGTGGGGCTCTGGGTAGAGGAATGGAAGCCTGCCTTTCTATTCCCTCCTAATGGGGAAATGCAGCGACGAAATCCCTGACCTTAGCTACACAGACGCTGTCTCTGTTTTCAGGACCTGTCACCTATCGCTCTGACCCTGCCGGTACGAGCCCTTAAAAGGACTGATAGAAAGTGCTCTCCCTAAGCTGTCCAGCGCTGTGGATGGAGCGCATACAGCTGTATCGGCGATAGGATTTAGGACGGAGCTGCGCCAGTGATGTCTGACACCAAGGACGCAGAAGGCAGATAATGGCGTGCTGGAGGAAAATGTCCGGTTTTATAATGCAGGGACATGTGACATGGACATCCTATCACACATGTCGTTGCTTCTCTGGCTAAAAGTCCACTTAGCTGTGTGTGTGTCTGGGATTGGCTGACATGCTGGCCCTCCCCACTACACGCGCGCGCTTAGGGAAGGAAGACAAGGAAAAAAAAAAAAAATGGCGATCGCCATTATACAAACAGCAGTGATCTGAAGGCGCTGTTCCCGCACACTGTACACTGAAATTTCATAATAGTGTGAGTCACAGAGTGACTTACACTATTACAGCGGAAAGCCAGCTAGGAATTAGCTGTTTTTTTGCTGCTAGAACCGTTCTCGAACGTTTCTAGAACTATCGAGCTTTTGCAAAAAGCTCGAGTTCTAGTTCGATCTAGAACAGGCCCCAAAATCACTCGAGCCTAGAACTGGAGAACCTCGAACCTCGAACCGCGCTCAACTCTACTGGTGAGGTGTTTGTGTCGTGGCAGCCATGAGGTCATTATTGAAGTTTCGGTTCCAAATAGGACGCCAGTTATGCCACTCATGACGTGTCACTCTGTTTTTGTCTCCAGGAGGTGCATTGTGGTCCACCCTGGTTTGGGGCGGACCAAGGTTATAAAACGGGCTGGAGCCAACAAGGAGGTGCGCAGTCTTCTATTATGCTCCGAAAGAGCACACCTCCATGTGTTGAACCCATTGCGGCTTTAGGCCAGAGGTAGGCAGGGATAGGGCGTCGATGCAGGCCACCACCACAGTTGGTAACGCAGAACGGTTAAGACCAGCTCCTGTCCTACAAGTCCTGCTTGTGCAGCCCAGTGGCATTAACAGGCCTGCTGCTGATGTGCCTGCTGTCCACAGGTGTGGCCCCAATGCACACGGTTAGCGTACTCAATGGCCCCTGTGATGTTAACAGGGAGTTCCTGGGCTGGGTGGGCGTGTGGACCCTGTGACGCTAACAGGGCTCCCACTCTCAAGATCCGAGTGGCGTCTAACTCGGTTCAGGCAACTATTAGTTTCATAGCCACACAGCTCTGTATCCTCCACCTAAACTTCCAGTTGCCAACCTCTCCTTTTCCATCTGGGAGCACGGTGGACATTGACTGCTGATGGGGATATATACCTTTCTCTTTCTTTTCTTATTAATTTTCATAATATAGCGGTAACATAGTATATACCACCTTATCCAAATCTGCCAGTCCCACCGTAACAGATGGTGTTTCTTCATCAAATGTTACTTTTGCTTAACCAACAAACCCACGGACAAAAACTTTTTTCCCCTTTCCAACACACCTGTTCCCCTTTCCACCAGCATCTGTCCTTTTTCAACTCATTTGGTATATGACCAAAAGTGCAACTCTGCAGGGACACCGTACTCAATGCCATCTCAGCACAGCAGCCAGCCCTCGGTCCCTCAGATGTGGACAAGTAAAAGACCATTTCCTCCTATCCATGACAAAGCGTTGAGATTCACTCTGTGCAGCACTGGTGTTTACTGATAAAAGCAGATCTAAGAATCCGTACCACCTTCTGCAGATACTCCTGTATACGTGCGTCCCTTTCTATGGCAGGAATTATTTAGCCAAATTTGGTCTTGTACCGAGGATCTAACAGTGTGGCAACCCAGTAGTTAGCATTACTTCGAATTCGTACAATCCGAGGGTCATGTTGTAGGTAGTGCAGCAAGAAGGCGCTCATGTGTCTTGTGCATCCAGGAGGACCAAGTCCGTGGTTTGATGGTGGCAGAGAGGTGAGAATCGTGCCTCCTTCCTCTGCCCTCTCCCCCCAACCTCGCACAACCGAAATGTGAGCAAGCTGTCACTCATCTGCTGAGTCTTCCATGCCCATCGCAAGTTCGTCCTCCATTTCTTCATGGGCTCCTGCACCTTCCTCAACAATTTTTGCTGATACTATGCGCCCTTGTTAATCCCTATCCCCCACCATGACTGCCGCCTAGGTGCCGCTTACCGTATGGACCTTGTACATCTTATTATCCCTTCTGCATATGACTCCTCCTGTACTTCCTCCCCTTCCTCTTGGACCAACACCTGACTCCGTATAATGCTTACAGTGTGCTCCATCTTGTAGATGACCAGAATTGTCATGCTGAGAATGGCATCACCAGTGCTAAACATCTTCGTCGACATTTGTAAACTGTGTAGAAGGGTGCATAGGTCCTTGATCTGACACCACTCCAGCAGCGTGATCTGCACCACCTCTGGATCAAGTTAGCCCAGGGTATACGTCATACCGTATTTCAGCAGGGCTCTGCGGTGCTGCCACAGACGCTGCAACATGTGCAGATTCCAATTCCTGCGTGTCGGAACATCGCATTTCCGGCGTTTAACCGTCAGACCCTAAGACTTCAGGAGCGATGAAAGTTGTTGAGCTGCTGGGTGCGAAGGATGAAAGTGAGCACATAGCAGCGTGCCCGCTGCACAAGGCCATGTAGGCCGGGATGGTATTTTAAAAATTGCTGGAGAATCAGATTCAACACGTGAGCCATACAAGGCACGTGTGTCATTTTGCCCTGCCGAAGGGCCGCAGACAGGTTTGCATCATTGCCCCACACGGCTGTTAAGTCACCAACGTAGTCCACTCAATCAATTTGTACTCCGGTCGCCAGGTGACAACGTGTTCCTTTCGTGCATAGTGCTGATGATGGGAAAGGAGTCGATGCCTGCGGCGCAGGTGGACGCAGGTTATGGTCACCCACTGGGTTGCGTTACCTTGATAGATACAGAACCACAGGCTGAATGTAGGTGGTGGGTATCTCACAGATGAAGTACCATCATTCAGCTACAACCAATGGGAAGACACCACACCCTTTTTTAGGCCCCTCCTGTCTGCAGACCACTGCCAGACAAAGCTATGAACCTCTTGTTACTGTTACCCCCAGTTCAGTTTTATGAGTTTGTGTGCTTGTTACCTGACTACTTTTCCTGCTTGCTGTTTATGTACCTCGTTGGCCGATCCGCATTTCACCTCTGCTTGTTTTTTGATTAAGTCCTGGCCATCCCATTCTGTTCCTCTTCCTCAATTAATGTTTTTGACCCTGCATGACTACTATTCTCTGGAACTGCAGTCTTCCACAGGTATTGATCAACTTGGGCCCTGTGTAATTCCAAATGACTGTATAGGGGTTAAAGGGTTTCAGGGTTCTGGGTGTCCAGCTTGGTGAGTGGCTTGCCTCTAGCCTATCCTTTACAGCCCATCTGAGTGTGTCGATCCAGGCAGGCATTACACCGTGCCCTCTGCAGAAGGCCATGTAGGCCGGGATAGTGTTTTAAAAATTGCTGGACAACCAGGTTCAACACGTGAGCCATACAAGGCACGTGTGCCACATTGCCCGGAAGAAGGGTCGCAGACTGGTTTGCATCATTGTCGCACCCGACCTTCCCTGGCTGCTGGTTGAGTGGAGACAACCAATGATGAAACTCGGGCTCACTCTCCAGAGCTAACCGTCCACAATTCCTCAGCGGTGTCTCACATTTCCCCTACATTTCAAAGTAAACATTTAACCACTTGATGGCCTTGAGCTCTGCTGCCAGCATAGTAAGGAGGTGGGTGGGATTCCTTGGGCGCAGTTACAACGCGGGTGGACTGACCACACAGGGTTTGGGCCGAGGTGGAGGACCCACACGAGGTTGAGGAGGTAGAAGCAGTGGAGGAACTTGTACATACAGATGAAGGATTGACACACAAGTCGTGGGGACGGCAAGACTTGTACAGCAAACCCTTCTACATCTCTCACCATAGTTACCCAGTGCCCAGTCAGCAACATGTAACTCTCCTGTCCATGCTTACTGGTCCAAGTATCTGTGGTGAAATGCACCCTGTCACACACAGAGTTTCTCAAGGAATCGGTGAGGTTGTGTGCGACCTGCTGTGGTAGCGCGGGCACGCCTTTCTTGGAGAAGGAGTGACGACTGGCCATCGGCTCTTGGGGCACTGCAATGGGCATAAGGTCTCGAAAATCCTCGGTCTCAAAAGGGTGTAAAGGCAGCCTTTCTGTTGCCAACAAGTTGCAGATGATGAAACTCAACCTCTTAGGCATGTTATGCCCTACGAAAATCATGTAAAACACAGCAAGGGAACTCCAAACACAGTCTCCCTCGTTGCCACTAATTGGACCACACACACCTGTCAGGACCGGGAGGACTAGTAGACCCAGGAGGTGGATCCTCTGGACCGAGCACCCCACCGGGAGGCAGGGTACACGGCAGCCGGAGCACTGGCGTGGCCAGGACGGGAGCCGTGTCCCACAGGGGACGGGAAGACCAAAGTCACTGGTACAGGTGCCAGGTAGCAAAGACAAACAGTAGTCCAGGTAATGGGACATGGCACAAGAGGACCTGAGCACCTAGCTCATAAGACTAAGCTTCAAGACACGTTGATCAGGCGCCGCCCACATGGAAAGGCCAGTCTTATATACCCAGCACAGCCTCATGTCATTTCCTGCTGCAGGTGTGCTGGGCCTATAAGACCAGGAGAGTGGGCACGGCCTGGTCCTATACAGAACCATGTGGCTAAGACTCAGAGTCAGACTCATAAGACCAGGAGCAGGACACAGGAGAGCACGAGCGGGAGCGGCAGCCATGACCGGTGGACACGTGGACTGGATCAGTGGTTAAGGAGCAGTGCAATGACGGTGAGGCCGGATCAGTGGGTACGGAGCGGTGCCGGGATGGTGCGACCGGATCAGCGGGTAAGGAGCGGTGCTGAGGCATCGGGAGCGTGACAGTACCCCCCCTCTATGCCCCCCCTCCATGCACAGTACCCCAGGGGCACCCCGGATTGAGTCACCGGACCAGGAACCAAGGCAAAGGCGGGGAAGGACCACTGACCCCGTGCCGCCTTCTTGGCCGCACGACGCTTAGCCGACGATCTACCAGTAGTGGCAACGGGGGCAACGGGAAGCGGAGGACAGACAGAAGTAGGACCGGGGTCGTGGACGACCGGATCGGGCGTTTCTGACTGGGTACAGGACATTGTCTCATCATCAGTAGCCGGGGACATCGAAGTCTCAATAGCCAGGGACGGTGGAGCGATGCTAGACTGCGTCGTTTCTTCATCAGGGCCCGGTGGCACCAAGGACTCAGGCGACAGGAGTTGTGGTACGACGCTGGACTGCGTCGTCACTTCTTCCTCCTGTTGTGACATGACAGGCACAGGTGACAGGGACCGAGGAACAGGCTGTAGACAGGTATCCTGGCACAATGGACTCCAACAGGTGATTGCGCCAGAGCGCCAACTGATGTCAGGGTCATGGAGTTGTAGCCAGGGCAGACCCAGCAGAAGCGCGGGAGCCATTCTCAGGATGACATAGAAAGTAATAGTCTCCGTGTGCAGAGCACCAACACAGAGTCTCACGGGTTCGGTTGTATATATGACGGGTTTGTATAACGGTTTTCCGACCACGGAGGCGAACCAGAGGGGTTTGGCAAGCGGGGTCACAGGTATCTGGTATCGGGACACTGTAGATTGGTGAATGAAATTACCCGCTGCCCCCGAATCAATGTGAGCCTCTGCCGTGAACCAGGTCTTCTCAGTCGTTATCTGGACAGTCTGAGTAACCGGGACTGAGGGGATTCCGGTACCAAGGGTGGTGGTTCCCACCATCCCTTGGACTCGGGGTCTTCCTGGTCTCTCAGGGCATGAGCGGAGCAGATGTGAACCGCTTCCACAATAGAAACACAGGCCCTGGGCGAGTCGCTCTGCACGGCGTTGCTCAGCTTGGCTCAGTCGGTCAATTTGCATTGGTTCAGGAGTAGAATCGCAGAACAGCAGTGGCGGGGGAACGGTAGACCTCTGCGGAACGGAGATGTGACGGATTGGTCGCTTCTCCCGGGATACTTCCTTGGTTCGCTCTTGGAAACGGAGGTCAATCCGGGTGGCTAGGGATATCAGAGCGTCCAAAGTACGGGGAACGTCACGACCGGCTAATTCGTCCTTAATGCGGCCCGACAGGCCCTCCCAAAAGGCTGCCGTCAATGCCTCGTTGTTCCAGCCTAGCTCGGAGGCAAGCGTGCGGAACTGGATGGCGTACTGGCCCACCGTCAGGGTTCCTTGGCGTAGCCGGAGGAGCGAGGAGGTAACCACGGTGGTGCGTCCCGGTTCATCAAAGGTATCACGGAAGGCCTGCAGGAATTCCAGGAGGTCGGTGGTCACTGGGTCCTCATTCTTCCACAAAGGATTCATCCAGGCCAATGCTTCACCTTCCAGATGGGACATTAGAAAGGCCACCTTAGCTTGGTCTGAAACAAACAAATGGGGAAGCAACTTGAAATGCAGGGAGCACTGGTTCAAGAAGCCTCTGCAGGTCTTGGGATCCCCCGCATAGCGAGGTGGAGCAGCGAGGCGGAGTTGCGAAGCCGAGGGGACAACAGGTTCGGACTTAGACGCTGTCTGCTGCGTCGACGGAGACGAGGCGGCGGTCTGTAACGTGTACAACCGGTGGTCCACAGACATCAGGAACTTCAATATGCGGTGTAAAGTGTCACGCTGTTGCACCAGTTCCTGGCGTAGTTCCGCCAACTCAGACGCTTGTGCTCCGGCGGAATCCATGGCGTGATCAATCTGTCAGGACCGGGAGGACTGGTAGACCCAGGAGGTGGATCCTCTGGACCGAGCACCCCACCGGGGGGCAGGGTACACGGCAGCCGGAGCACTGGCGTGGCCGGGACGGGAGCCGCGTCCCACAGGGGACGGGAAAACCAAAGTCACTGGTACAGGTGCCAGGTAGCAAAGACAAACAGTAGTCCAGGTAATGGGACACGGCACAAGAGGACCTGAGCACCTAGCTCATAAGACTAAGCTTCAAGACACGTTGATCAGGCGCCGCCCACATGGAAAGGCCAGTCTTATATACCCAGCACAGCCTCATGTCATTTCCTGCTGCAGGTGTGCTGGGCCTATAAGACCAGGAGAGTGGGCGCGGCCTGGTCCTATACAGAACCATGTGGCTAAGACTCAGAGTCAGACTCATAAGACCAGGAGCAGGACAAAGGAGAGCACGAGCGGGAGCGGCAGCCATGACCGGTGGACACGTGGACTGGATCAGTGGTTAAGGAGCAGTGCAATGATGGTGAGGCCGGATCAGTGGGTACGGATCGGTGCCGGGATGGTGCGACCGGATCAGCGGGTAAGGAGTGGTGCTGAGGCATCGGGAGCGTGACAACACCCCACTTGACTGGCATCAGTTGACCCCCCTTTTGAAAAAGAAAAAGATGCTTTGCATGAAGCACTCTCAAAAATACGCGTGCCTTTCCCGTCCCCTGGCTGACCCAGGGGAAGAAAAGTCCTCTGAGAGCCATGACTTGTTCATCTTGGTTCTTTTTTCAAAAGCGAGGGGACTCCAACCACAGTCTCCCTCGTTTCCACTAATTGGGCCACACACACCCCACTTGACTGGCATCACTTGATCACCCTTTTCAAAATGAAAAAGATGCTTTGCATGAAGCACTCTCAAAAATACGCGTGCCTTTCACGTCCCCTGGATGACCCAGGGGAAGAAAAGTCCTCTGAGAGCCATGACTTGTACAACTTGGTTCTTTTAGAAACACAGCGAGGGGACTCCAAACACAGTCTACCTCGTTGCCACTAATTGGGCCACACACACCCCACTTGACTGGCATCAGTTGACCCCCCTTTTGAAAAGGAAAAAGATGCTTTGCATGAAGCACTCTCAAAAATACGCATGCCTTTCCCGTCCCCTGGCTGACCCAGGGGAAGAAAAGTCCTCTGAGAGCCATGACTTGTTCATCTTGGTTCTTTTTTCAAAAGCGAGGGGACTCCAACCACAGTCTCCCTCGTTTCCACTAATTGGGCCACACACACCCCACTTGACTGGCATCACTTGATCCCCCTTTTCAAAATGAAAAAGATGCTTTGCATGAAGCACTCTCAAAAATACGCGTGCCTTTCCCGTCCCCTGGCTGACCCAGGGGAAGAAAAGTCCTCTGAGAGCCATGACTTGTTCATCTTGGTTCTTTTTTCAAAAGTGAGGGGACTCCAACCACAGTCTCCCTCGTTGCCACTAATTGGGCCACACACACCCCACTTCACTGGCATCAGTTGACCCCCCTTTTGAAAAAGAAAAAGATACTTTGCATGAAGCACTCTCAAAAATACGCGTGCCTTTCACGTCCCCTGGCTGACCCAGGGGAAGAAAAGTCCTCTGAGAGCCATGACTTGTTCATCTTGG